>NW_006408700.1:2218191-2219186 GCF_000296735.1 Chrysochloris asiatica
AAACACTTGCTGATGAAGATCAAAGATACCGTCTTCAGTATGGATTACAACTTAATGTATCACAAACAAGAATTCTCACAACTGTACCAATAAATGACATGATAAACAGGGAAAAGATTGGTTAGATTTGCCTTCCTAGCACATTTAACATGAACCATCTCAGGGGTAGAAAGGAGCATTTCACCACCATCAAGGAAGAAGATGGAGAAGTGGAGTCGATCCCTTGGACCTTAGATCTCCTCACTGAACCTCCTCAATCTAACAGACAGAGAGTTGTGACAAGAGAGATGGAAAGAGACAACAAGAAGCAATGACAGAAATGGTGGCAGCAGCCTGCAGAGTTAAGATACTGGCATGAGACAGAGGACAACAAAGCAAGAAGGCTGAGTAAATTTGGGCCAAGACACTGGCAAAGTGGAGTGCCACTGGGCATTTATCAGCAGAGCTAAGTGAACTTTTTCAAAGTTTTCCTAACAGAGCAGAGGCCAATGGGTCATAGAGCTGAGAGGTCATGAACTAGAGAGAGGCATGTCTCTGGACATTGCTGAGAAGAGGCTGTCCTAGTTGAAAATCTGTCCTGAGTGTCCCTGATCTTGTATTGTAACCCATTACTTTCCTAATACACCCCATAACTGTGAGTATTTTCTGTGATTTTTGTGAATTTCTGAATTCAGTAATTACTGAATTACTGAAGCCAGCAGAGAAGTGGGGAGTGATGGTAGGGGACGTTTGTGTGGGAATCAATAAAAAGGTGAAAGGATTGAGGTGTGTGTGACTTCCACCTCACAGAAACAAGTCTTAGGGAGATTCTGATGGTGATTCTCCTCCTTCTGCTTTGTGAAGTTAGAGGAAGATAGACACTGTCTTCACATCATTTGTACACCAGAAATGCTAACTAACTCTTCACAGATTTGCCTGAAACTCAGCATTTAAAGTGTCTCTGAAAGTGTTTAAGGAGTACCTATTTCTCTATAAGAAGCTTTAGTAGCATAGTG
>NW_006408700.1:2222491-2228949 GCF_000296735.1 Chrysochloris asiatica
GGGGATGGGGTATCCATTTGCTCAGACATCCCCTCTAGTCACCAGAATGGAAGTATGCAGTCAGCGAGAGACCAATGAACACATACCAAAATATGAATGTCCACACCCGTATCACCGCAGTTCTATCAGGCGTTCTTGGCTTTTCTGATCCTTCCCCCGCTTGGTCTCTCCCAAGATGGTGGCTCCAGGAGTAGCTAAGCATCTTGAATTAGAAAGTAATGGATTTCTTGATTATGCTACAAATCCCCCTAGCTGTAAACCTTCCAAGCTTCTAAGTATTCCTTTATATGTGGTTCAGAGTTCTAGCACCATCCCCTGAACCTGCTTATTCTTGTATTCTGTGTTCTTGGTGATGGAGCTCCTCACAGCACATCTACCAGATCCACCAAGTTGATTGTATCTTGGTAGCATAGTGGTTATGAATTGGGTCCGAACCTCAAGGTCACCAGTTCGAAACTACCAGCTGTTCCTCAGGAGAAAGATGTGGATTTACAGCTGCAGAAACCCTGTACAGGGTCGCTATGAGTCGGAACCAAATCCATGGCACACAACCACCCCATTTCTATATATATTCCTTTGTGAACTCTTAGAGTAGTGCATGGAAACTTTGTTCCACTTTAGCAGAATCTTTTCTTATGATCTCAGGACTTTAACATGACTTTCATATGATGCTGAGGGCTCCTTTGCAAAAACTATTGCTAAAAATATCTATATCGCTGTTATTGCTATTAGATGCCATTGAGTTAGCTCCCATTCATAGTGACCCTGTGCACAACATAACGAAACACTGCCCAGTCACCATCCTAATGATGGTTATGCTTGAGCCATTGCTGCTGCCATGTACCAATCCATCTCGTTGGGGGGTCTTCTTATTTTTCATTGACCCTTTTTCACTTTACTAAGCATGATGTCATTCTCCAGGGATTGGTGCTTTCTGATAACATGTCCAAAGTATGAAAGCCAAAGATTTGTTATCTTAGCTTCTGAGGAGCAGTCCGACTGTACTTCTTCCAACACAGATTTATTTGTTCTTCTGTCAGTCCGTCTTACTTCTCCAACACCATGATTCAAATGTGCCAATTCGTCTATGATCATCCTTGTTCAGAGTTCAATTTTCACATGCACTGAAGCTTGAAAATATCAAGGCTTGAGTCAGGCATACCTTAGTCTTCAGAATATCTTTGCTCTTGAACTCTTTAAAGAGGTCTTGTGCCACAGATTTGCCTAATGCTGTAAATGTTTGATTTCTTGATTGCTGCTTTCATGAGTGTTGATTATGGATCCAATCAAAATGAAGTCCTTAATAGCTTCAACCTTTTCTCCATATATCATGATGTTATTTATTGGTCCAGTTGTGAGAATGTTTGTTTTCTTTATATTAAAATGTAATCTATATTGAAGGCAGTGGTCTTTGATTTTCATCAGTAAATATTTTAAGTCTTCTTCACTTCCAGCAAGCAAGGTTGTATTATCTGCATATTGCAGGTTGTTATGAGTCTTCATCCAATTCTGATGCCATGTTTTTCTTCATATAATTCAGCTTCTTGGAGTATTTTCTTAGCATACAGATTGAATAAGTATGGTGAAAGAATACAATCCTGACACACACACCTTTCCTGATTTTAGACAATTCAGTATCCCCCTGTTCTGTTCAACAATTGCATCTCGGTCTCTGTACAGGTTCCTCATGAGCACAATTAAGTGTTCTGGAATACCCATTCTTCACAATGCTGTCCATACCTTGTCATAATCCACACAGTCTAAAGCTTCTGCATAGTTAGTAAAGCACAAGTAGACATCTTTCTGATATTCCCTGTTTTCAGTCTATATCTATCTGACATCAGCAAGCATAAGGTCTACATAAGAACCTACATTATTCTGAAATACTGTGCACACAGGGTTACAAGTGCCAAGGCAAGATAGGCTACTTCAGACTGCAACTCTGAATGTAGTCAGCAATGGTTATTGTGTTCTGAATTCCAACTTAGTCCCCTTCAATATTCTCTTTTTTCCCAAAGCCTATGAATTGTTTTAGTTTCCTCAAGGTCAAATGGCAATTATCTATAAACAGATATAATTCAATTTCTATGTAAATGAGATGAAAATTCCACTTTCATTTATACTTCACTTGGAGCTGAAAAAAAGTCACTATATCTGACTTATTAGAAACTAAAAAATTGAATTCACTATGTTTTCTTTCAGTGACCGAAGATGGAATTCCAAATTATATTTATACTTCTTTATTTAATGAAATTAGGTTTAATCAGACTTGTGAGGTAAAATATCTCACATTTTCTTACTCAGCAAACATTTAACCTGTATCCCCAACTAGAAGCACATGAATGCACTATCTCATGCTTTATGTTTTTCTGACCCCAAACTGATATGTAGTCACTGTACATTGCTTCAGAGCTGTAGTAGCGTAGTGGTTAAGAGTTGGACTACTAATCTCAAGGTCAGCAGTTTGAAACTATCAGTTGTTTTTCAAGAGAAATGTGAAGCTCCCTGTTCCTATAAAGATTTACAACCTTGGAAACCCTATTTAGGATTGCTATGAGTTGTAATCAACTCCAAGGCATATAACCAACCAAGCAAATTAAATATATACTTGATCTGGACTTTATTGAAACATTTATTTCTTATAAATAATTTATGTTTAAAATCGTTTTAAAAGTGTGTACTTCTCCCTATCTCTTTGTCATCCTCTGGTGTCATATTACAATAGAAGTTGGCAAAACTGGAAAGCCATAGAGACTTCAGCAGTTGTATCTATGGAGTCAAACTATTAGAAAACATTTAACATCACTTGATTAAACAAATAAATACTCAAGAATATATAAGTAAGTTAGGCCCTTCTATGCCCTGAATTAATTTAAAATAGCTAACATGTGTTTAAGGAGCTCTGGTAGCGTAAATGGTTAAGAGTCGGACTGCCAAGCTCAAGGTCAGCAGTTCAAAACTATCAGCGATTCCATGGGAGAAAGATGAGGCATTCTGCTCTTGTAGAGATTTACAGCCTCAGAAATCCTGTGCAGGATCACTGTGAGTCAGAACCGACTCCACGGTACTCAACAACAACAACAAACATGTGCTTAATGTGATATGTAAGCAGTTTGAGGCTGATTTAAAGTAAGTAAATATGTACCAAGAGGATTAAGTGTTAGTATAGTACTAGAATTCTTGCCTTTCATGCTGGAAACCCAGATTAATTTCCTGTTCAAGGCCCCTCAACACCATCATCATCCAACTATTAGTGGAGACTTTCATGTTGCTCTGATGTTAAACAGGTCTTAGTGGGGCTACTAGAGGAAGATAGTCTAAGAAGAGAAATATGACCATCTATTTCCAAAAGTAACTTAATAGAAAACCTATGGATCTTAATGGTGTGATCCTCACTCAACAATAAAAAATATATATACCCATACATTTATGTAGGTCTTATAATCCAAACCATAGCTTATTATTATTATCCTTTAATCACTTTATGTACATGCAAAAAATTGACTGTGAAAGAGGAAGACTGAAGAATTGATGTATTTCAATTGTGGTGTTGACAAGGAATATTGACTATACCATGAACTGCCAGATGAACAAGCACATTGTCTTGGAGGAAGAACAACGAGATGCTCCCTGGAAACAAGGATAGCAAGATTTGGTCTCACTTCCGTTGAATGCATCATCATTAAGGATCACTTGGTGGAGAATTACAATAAGAATCAAATGATGCTTGGTAAAGTAGAGGGTCAAGAAAAAAGGGGAGACCCTCAATGAGGTACACTGACATATTAGCTGAAACAATCAAACATAGCAACAATTGTGAGGATGGACAGGACTGGACAATGTTTCATTCTGCTATACAAGAGGACTTCAAAAAGTTTGTAGAAAGCAGAATTGAACAGTAATAGAATTTTTCCACTTTTTGAAGCCCCCCTCACATATGAGGCCATTAGAGACAACTTGATGGCACCTAACAACAATAAACAGCAGCAACTAATGTTTATAAACTCTTTATGAAGTGTGAAACATTTTACATGTATCAGTCCATTTAATCTTCACAAATTAAGGCAGACAATAGTATCCCCGTTTCATAGATGACTAAACTAAGGTACAGAGAAACCTTAAACAACTTTCCAAAGTCACATAACTAGTACCAGTGGTAAAGTCAGAATTCAGAGTCATGGTACTTGACTCCAAATTCATGTTTTTAATCAGTATGTAATTCTGCCCCTAAAGCTTCTCCCAAACAATTTCACATCTAAGGATTAAACAACCCTGACTTTGCTATATCTTACTATCAGATGAGATGTGGCTAAATCACAGGGGTATGCCAGATGGAATCCATAGGAACTCTTGAAATAATACCCTAAGCTTCTTCTTGGCCCTAATGTAACCCACAGACAGAAGGTCCTGATTTAGGATTGTTGGATTAAGCAAATAAAAGTAGAGGATGCCTAGATACATGGATATATTTACTGTAAGTGTGGCTCAAACAAAGGAGCTCCGGTCACATGATGAGTAAGCTCTTCACTGCTCACCAAAAGGCTCACAGTTTGAACGCACCCAGCTACTCCATGGCGGAAGGACTTGGCAATCTGCTTTTGTAAATATCGCAGGCCAGAGAATCCTGTAAGACAGTTCTACTCTGTCACAACATGTCACTAGGAGTTGACAATGACTTGATGGCACATAACAACAACATGACTTTAACATATCAGAGATAAAAATGGCACAGGACTGGACAATGTTTCATTCTCTTATACACAAGGTCTTCATGAATTGGAGCCAACTTGATGGCAACTAGCAACAACAAAGGCCCCTGCACTATGTTAGACATGCTGCTGTGGTTTAGTGCCATCAAGTAGGATCCAACTCATAGTGACGCTGTAATGGATTTCGGAGGAGCTGATGATGGGTGTGAAAAACTGACCTTGTGGGTAGTAGACCAGTGCTTACCCTATACAGTACTCCATTTTAGACATAGTTATACTAAAAATATAACCTATTGTTTACCTAAAATTTAAATTTAACTGAAAGACTTCTTTATATCTGGCAACCCTATTGTTGAGTCTGTTTCATTTTCTAATGTTCACCAAACAGAAAAGGAACACTCATGGGCAGATTTGAAAGCCTATCTTGTACCAAACATCAGAGTGATCTCAAGAATAATTCAACCTCAGAAAATTTGATCAAAGTTTCTGTAGAAGAATCCTGTCAAAAGGGGAGGAAATGTGGGACTGAGTAGCTAATGCTCATGGAATCCAGATTTCCTGGAGTCCTGGAGGTTGGGTAACCTCCTGAATCTATGGCTCTGAGATCATCTTTAAACCTTAAATGGAAACCATCCCCTGAAGTCATCTTTAAACAAATCCTTGTACAGTTTAATAGTCAAGACAGTCTGCCTTGAGCAGCAACAAGGGCATTATGCAGGAATAATATTTTAAACAAGAAAATCAATAAAGCATGCCAAAGCTAGATTATGACAATTGCCTCTACATTTTTCAGGCAGCAAATTTTTGAACTCTCAAGAAAATAAAAGGAAAAATAACTTTGAAAAGCAATAGATAAAAGATAAAATCACAAACTGAGCTGAGTAGGATAAATAGCAGTATTCAAGAAAAAGAACTTAACGAACAAATCTGGAAACATGAACAGACAAAATGGTCTCTCTTTAAAATGACCAGAACAGCACAATAAAAAGTAAAAATCTCTGTGTTCAGTTACACTATAAAATGCTACAATCTGAACAATATATATATATTTTTACAAGACTGAGATAGGATAGGCATGTGCTCAAACTGACAAGAGCAACTGGGAAGATTAGATGAGAAATACAGGGGGCATTAAGTGTATGTGTTAATGGTGGTGGACTTTTTTGAAATGGGTAGTGAAGAATTCAACCCATATCCCTGAATGAGACATGTCAAAATTGTTTAATTGGATAGATAGTTAGATAGATAGATACATAGATAGATAGATACATAGATAGTCTGGGTGTGGCACTCTGAGCTAATGTATCAGACTGCAAAGTTGTTTGAAATGCAAGGTCAGTGGTTCAAGCTCACCAGCTGCTCCTTGGGAACTCTATATGGATCAGAATCAACTTAATGGCACTTAACAACAAGAAGAAATATTTATTATCATAGGTATTATTTTTAGTATATGCATTTTACTTTGTTGAATAATAGAAAATGTTTATTCTAATCAAAGATAAATTTTGTTTTTACATCCTTGAGCTATGATTGTTTTTTCAGAAGTAATTTAGAGTATGTTGTTGTTGCCAGGTGCCATCGAGTCAGAACCGACTCATAGCAACCCCATGCACAGCAGAACGAAACAATGTCTGATCATGGGCCAACCTCACTACCGCTGCCACACTTGATGCCATCAATGATGCCACCTGGCCAATCCATCTCGTTAGGGGTCTTCCTCTTTTTCTCTGACCCTCCACCTTACCCAGC
>NW_006408700.1:2232297-2287940 GCF_000296735.1 Chrysochloris asiatica
GAGCCCTCTTGGCCCGGTCTTCCGTGTTGTTGTTGACTGAGCTCCTTACTACACGTCTACCCGATCCACCATCTTGAAGGTGGAAGGCCTGGTAGTATAATGGTTAAAAATCTGGCTGTGAACCCCACGGTCAGCAGCTCGAATCCACCAGGCCCTCCACGTGAGAGAGATGAGGCTTTCCTCTCCTTGCAGTGAAACAGCCTTGGAGTCTGGCACATTAACCCACAGCACCACACCAGGACTCTGAATCTTGCCGCTCCAAGATCTCACTGCTGATCCCAATAGTGAGGCTGAATTTAGCGTATAGACCATAATTTGAGTCTTCTTTTTGTTGTTCTCTCTTTTTTATCCTTATACACTCAAAAACAGACAACGGTCACAATGTCAAAGGTAATGTATGTACACAAATTTCATCATTTGATTCTCAAAGTGCCCCTTTACTTGGCATGTTATTTTGCCTGCTGTATGCCTTTTTCAAGGAAATACCTCCCTCCATGCTGCCCTTAGCTAGTCCAGGTACCTGGGGGAGACATCATGGCTGGAGTTCTTGGAGACATTGTTACTTTCTCAGCTGGATCATCAAGATGATTGTAGATTTTATTTCTTGCAGGGAGGGAGGGAAAGTATAAGCCTAGGTTGACAATGAACATTTCATTCCTATAACTGGATATATTTTTACAAAAATAAAATAATTTAAAAAAGAATTGTTCAGACTCTAGTGTGACCAGAGGCTACTAACATGGGCACCCCTCCATTCTACTTCTCTGCCCACTCAAGCATCTCCCGGGGCTAGCAGCTCTTCAGGCTTCTTCCACGTCAGTCAATGATAGAAAGCCCCTTTCCAAAATGCTTAGTCCACCCCTATATTCAAATGGAGTCACAAGTCACAAATGGGAGAGTATTCAGGAAGTGAGGCATCCATCAAAATCGCCATAAACCCATACTATTCATTCTCACTCCCACTATACTCTTCTGGACTCCAATTCTCAGTTCATGGAACACCAAAAAACTTTCTATTGAGAAGAATGTCTTTTTCATTCTATTGCTTTCTGGGTATTCTAGTTTCCATCATAAAAAAGTAATGACTAGATGGAAATAGCCTTTGAACATCTCAGGATGGAATTTGGCCCTAGATGGCTTTGTATCTGACAGTCTTAAAGCTTCCACTGAGGATTAAGCCAAAATGCATGGTCCCATGTAAAATTAAATACCAGGTGAGTTTCCCATTACTGAGTTCACAATGGCCTTGAAAATTACTGTCCTTTGAGATATGGCAAGTTAAAATCATGTAGTGATATTTAATTGACACATTGAATTCAAAAGCAGCTAGGGTTTTTTAAATCAGATTAGCCCTGAGCTGGTGACATCAGCAAGTGCTCAAGAAATACTTGTTGATTGAGAGCAGATATTGGTAAATGTACTGAGAAACTCTCTTTTCTATATGACCAGACGTCCTCTGCAAGGGTGAGCCCAGCAGGGTAACAAAAAGCAATCGAAGGAGTTGCTGAAAATTATTCAGTGAGAGCACAGAAGGAGGGAGCACGTCATCCACAGCCCATGCTGGATGTACCTGCATTTGAAACGGAGTTATCACAGCAGCGTGAACACAGTACACTGCAAAGCTTTGGGAGTCTGGAGCCGTAACGTTTGGTCCTCTTCCAATAGCCATCTTGTGGCCTTAGGAAAATTAATTTATGTTCTCTCTGGGAACTTTGGCTAAATGTCTTCTAAGGTCTCTTTTATTCTTTAATGTTATTTTAAAAATTTTCTTCTGACTCAGGTTGATATGAATTTGAATATCAAGAAATGTTCGCCTTCTGCCTCGTCTAAAGGAATGACTTACTTTCTTTAGTCTTCTATTTTCTGAGCAGATTACATACTCACATAAACAGTCCTGGTGAGAAGCTCTACCCTCAAAAAGTGTATAATCTAGTTGGAGAAACAAAAATATAAACAGGAAACTTTAACAATTTTAGTAAGCACTATTGTTGTTGCTTTTAAGTGCCGCCGAGTTGGTTCCGAGCTGGTTGGTTTGAACTGCCCACCTTGTGATTCACAGTCCTATTCTGATCCAACAGCAGCACACCAAGATAAATGTAAAAAACCAAACTTTCTGCCATTGAGGTGTTGCCAACCCACAGAGAGCCTGTTGAGGATTTCCATCTTTATGGGAGCAGAAAGCCTCATCTTTCTTTTGTAATGTACTGGGTGAGTTCCAACTACTGACCTGCAGTCAGCAGTCCAGTGCTTATCCTACAGCAGAGGGAAGACAACCATCTCTTATTGAAATCAGTTAGAGAAGACTGAGCAGAAGAGGATCCATTTGAATGAAATCTTGAATCATGAGGTTGCTAGGCAGGAGAGCTTGAAAGGACATTGCAGGCCAAAAATACACATTTACTCTACAATGATATGAACAACTGAGGGATTCTGGGGATTTATATTGAAGAGGCAATGTTGGATGACTAAAAATAAAAATCCCAGAATGAAGAGAGAAATAAGAAATAGAAGGAGAAAACGAGTGATACAATTTTATATAAATAATCATGCATGTTTGTGGGTAGGGAAATTAAGAACTCCCTGTGCTCAGGAATTCTTAGTGAACAGCACAAAGAACATCTTGATTTTCCATAAGTCAGTCTCTAGTGCAGGGCACTGGGTTGTAGCATCAACCAAAGATCATATATTCAGGATTCATTTTCCTTAGCTCCACTCAGAAGCTTGATAGGAGAAAGACCTGGAGCTCTGCTCCCATGCTAGAAAATCCTGTGGACAAGTTTTACTCTGGTACATGGGTCACTATAAGTCAAAGTCTACTCAGAGCCACCCAACAACAAGCTTTTGACAAAGCTTACATCTCCTTGTCATTCAAACTAAAGTTCGCCTCTCTTTTCCTGCAATTAAGTTCCATTTTGGGATCACAAGTTATAAGTACATTCTCTTTCCATCTGCTCATTTGTTAGTAGATGTCTGCCCCACTGGACTTTCAATCCAAAGAAAGCAGAAAACTTCCTGACATAAGTTGAGGTCAAATTTCTCAAAAAATGATCATTGAATTAATTAATTTAGGATTTGGAAAAATATAATTCCGCCATCTAAAGATATGATCTGAGCATGCACTATCATCCAAGAGTAAAGTGTTTATTTCTTAGATGTTCCAAACATGTCAGCACCTAGTTCACTGTCTGGCATATCAAAACCAAAAATCAAATATTGATATCTTAGAGCAGGAAGTATATTTATCATACATTGTACTAAGCTTCACAATATCTTATTTCCAGGGATTTTGTTACTTCTCATTAAGTAGTGGTAGAATTCATTCTATAGTATTTGTGTCAAATATTACAATTTTTTAAGCTCTGGAATTGTCTCATAAGTCCTAAAATTAAAGCAACAACAACAAAACATTTGTTTCTTTCTCTGCTATAATGAGTTAAGGTACTGGAAACAAAACAGATGATGGAAAAAAGAGACACTTAAGGATGAGCAGAAAGTGTGGCTTTCCTGTTTGATTCACCTGGTTCCTTTCATTGATTATAATGTCTGAGCTTTGGTATAATGTGTAATGTTGTCATCAATTTTAATTTTGCTGGCCTTTCATTTTACTGTTGCTGCCATCCCTTCCTAATCTTCAAAGGGCACTGTGAAGATGATTATCATAGCCACCGACTCTTTCACCTGTAATATCACTGAATCTGATCAACCTATTTCCTAGCAACTTGGGATCACAGGTAGATAGAGCCATTGTCCTCATTATGATAATTGCCTTTCTCCAAGCACAGGTTTTAGAAGACTACGACTTACAATCACACATTCGGTTATATAACCCATTTAAGATGACCATTCTATTTTACTCCACAGCTATATGATGATACTGCATAGGATTGCATGCCCTTCCCTTGGTTTCACTGAAGCACTTTGTACCTCTTCAATTGAGGATAAAAAAATATTCTCAAACTCGGCAATTTTACCTAAAAGATCTCACTGATGTTCAAATGTTTCACCTTAAAAATAACTGTTCCACATGCATATAGAAGCCGGAAGTCCTATTCTTCCCTTTAATATTGTGCTTTGTGCATTTCTACTGTACACAAGCCAAGATAATGAAGAAATCAGTGGTTAGTGTTAAAATTCAAGAATAAATATGATTCCACTCAGTGGTTTAGTTCAAAGGAAGTGCTTTCAACACAAGTCCATGTGGGTGGATGTGTGGAATTACCAGCTTTAGTGGATGTTTATAATCTCAGTGTCCACTTAAGATTCCCCAAGAAATAAAAATAGTCATGGTGTTTTTATTGTTGTTGTTGCTATAGTTGTTGTTAAGTGCTTCAAGTCGGTTCCAACCCATAGTGACTCTGTATAGGGTTTCTGAGGAGTGGCTGAAGAGCTTGAAATGCTGACCTTGCAGTTCAAACTGACTTTTCAGTCCAGTGCATTACCCCACAGCACCACCCCAGGACTCATTATTATTATTATTAGGCTGGTACTTATTTTCCTTTCTCTAAAATTTGAGGAAGTACACTTAGTGTCTGAAAAGAACTTTACCATCTGATGTTTTTTTGGGTTTTTTTGTTTTTTTAACCCTGGGATGGTAGAACATTCAAGTGACTCTAGCAGTTATTATTTCAAGGAAGTTATGAAAGAAAACTGTTTGCAAGTCATGAGCTCTTGCTATCCTGCAACAACTTCAAAACCGAACAGACAAAATCTATATTTTGGCATCCTTGTTGGCTGAAATCCTCTTTACTTACTATTTGTACAAGTCATTGTTTTTCTCCCATAATCCTATTACCCACATAATTCCAACGGGTACTACTTATATATGTGAACATCCATTTGCATTTTCGGTGCTTCTTAGATTCATTTATTTCTGTAATTCATTAACATTTAATGACAATAGGAAATCCTCACCAAAATTTACACTCTTATGAGTACAGTTGAAAACCTATACCACATGTTGTTGTTAGGTGGCGGTGAGTCACTTCTGACTCGCAGTGACCCCATGTATAACAGAACGAAGCACTATTATAAATATCCACGAAAGCTGGTAATTCCACCATTCTCACAATTGTTGTTTGAGCCCATTGTTGCTCTCACTGTGTCAAACCATCTCACTGAGTCTTCCTCTTTTTTGCTGACCTTCTGCTTTGCCAAACATGATGTCCTATATGATGCCATATGGTCGTGGTGGTGGTGGTGGTATTAGGTGCTGTTGAGTTGGCTCTGACTCATAACAACCCTGTGCACAGCAGAATGAAATACCGGTTCTGCCCCATCCTCACAATTGCTGTTATGCTTGAGCCCACTGCTGCTGCCACTGTGCCAACCCATCTCGTTGGACATAGATAAGTTCTTTTAAGACACATACAGACACACACACATACACGTATATCATGAGGAGAATATAAATACTGAGATTCCTTGTTATAGCCAATTGCAATCTGTATAATCAATGTCCATTAATATGCTCGTAAGTTAGTAAGTTTACAAATAAATGCAGATGATCACAATTGAAATACTCAAAACAATAAGTTAGCTTTGTGTGCCCACCACACCACTAGAATGTAAGACCCAGATGCCTGGATTGCTTATTCCTGCTCACAACCATAGTCCAAATACCTAAAATAGTGTCTGAATTATAAAAGGCTTCAAAATAGTTAAATGAATGAATGAATGATCTAAAAATACTGAGCAGAACACTAGTTTCTCCCTTTTTAATTTTCTTTGTAGTAAATCAACATAGAGAAATAAAGGATATAGTTCCAAAAAGAAAAGAAAAAAAAAAAAAACCCACATAAATATGACCTATATACATTTAATACATAAACAGTAGCTAGATGGGTGAGATTATCAGGTAAATATTTTCCTATTACAGGAAAATCTATTTGCTTAAATGTTGAGAATTCTTAATGATTTTGAGTGGCTGGAAACCTTTCATGCAGCAAACTGCAGTCATCAGGGAGATAGTACATACTGACGCAAAAGGCAAGAGTGAATTCAGGTAGACACATTATACTCAAATTGCCTATGCAACATATATCTGAGGACAATGTGCTTACCTGCTTCGATCTAACAATCCCAGACATGTCCTTGGAGATACATGGTCTAATGTACATAGTATGGAGGAAAATATGCAACATGCCTGGTCTTGGGGAAAATACAGCTCTCCACAAAGTGTCTCTACCTTGCCAGCTATGCATTGGGTCAGACACCATGTTAACACCTCATTTTATCTTTCCTGCTGAAAGTGCCTAAGTACTACCGTTTTCTGTATTGTCAGAATGAACATGGTCATAGTCAGAACAATGACAGTGTTTGACACATTCTAATAAGGCAACTGTCTAGCCAAGGAACTAATTAATGACTTAGAAAAAGAAACTTGAGTCCTGGTGTGGTGCCGTAGGATAAGCTTTGGACTGCTAACTGCAAGGTCAGCAGTTCAAACCTACCAGACACTTCTTGGAAACCCTTTGCTATGTGTCTGAACCAACTCAACGAATACTTAAAAACAACAAGCAAATGGAACTTGATTTTTTGCTTACTCCATTTACCCTTCGCCTGGCCTAAGACCAAAAGTGTGGGTGAGGATGACTCCAGAGATCTACACTAAGCATAAGCCACAAATTCCTATCATTTGATTGAATTGGCTCCGAGGATTTTTCCAGTGGTTTCACTTAGAGAATTAGAAGACGTTGATAGGCAGTTGTTAGTTGCTGTTGAGTAGGCCCTGACTCATGGTGACCCCATGGGAGCAGAACGAAATTTTGACTGGTCATGCACCATCCCTATGATCAGTTGTGATCTGACCTCTGTGATCTGCAAGGTCTACATCAACCATTGCAAGTAAAAAGTAGGGCTTTATTCATAGCATGCCTTAATCTGAACTCTGTTCAGCATCATGGCCACACACACCTCCACTGAATGGAAGAACCTTGCCCTCTCTTACATGGAAGGCAAGAATTCTCCCATGACTCACCACTGTCCCATGAATGGGTTAGGTGCACTTTTCAGATTGTTTATTAAGATATCAGAAGATATCCACTGTTCCATTATTGCTAAATATCCCCACTATATCTGGAAAAGGAAGAAAGATAATAATAAGGAAAGCTAAAGAGGGGGGGAAAAAGGCCAGATACTTCACACCTCTGGGGTTTTTCCATCTTCCCAGCTGTTTTTACTTGCTAGCTCCTGTATCTATTCATGGATGGTGTGTGGATCTCTGCCTTGATGATTTACACAGTGCTGATCACACTGTCAGTACCAACACCACCTTTCCTTTGTAAGTACAGCCAGGAAGGTGTCACTGGAGAAGCTGAAATTCTGTACATGAAAGACAAAAAGGAAATCACTAACTGGGCCACTGAGCCCGGAGAAAAGAAGGCATGCAACGATTTTCCCACAGGTGGAAGTTACGTATCATACTTAGTGAACTTTGCTTTAAGTTAAAACTGAACTCATTAAAACTTGAAGAGATTACCGCTTTAGAATTACCTAGCGCCACATTCTCACTTTCTAGCTAAGACATTTATGGTTGAG
This sequence comes from Chrysochloris asiatica, assembly GCF_000296735.1. NCBI lineage: Eukaryota > Metazoa > Chordata > Mammalia > Afrosoricida > Chrysochloridae > Chrysochloris > Chrysochloris asiatica. The sequence continues at coordinate 2,239,834 of NW_006408700.1, forward strand.
ACAGAAATCTTAGGAATCAAGAAACTGAACTTGACAATTGACAGCTACCTTGCAAAGGCAATTGATGCACTAAGGATATGCCAAAGCGACACTTTATAGATCTGTTTTCTAGAAGGTAAGATGATTTTAGGTGACACAAAGGCAAAGGTGCATTTTAATAGCTATATATTTATTTTAATGTATATTAAAAAATAGAATCAGCACATCAATTGAGTAATATGAAATTTCCTATAAGTAAAAAAAGCAAATGTCAACATGTGCCAAGGAAGAACTAACCTCTTGGAAATGTGGCCTTGGATTTGTCCTTGATCTTCATTGAGCCAGCTCAGCCACCTCCTTAGAAGAGGAATGGAGATAGAAGTGGAGTTTCTCTGAAAGATAAATAATAAGGAAGATTTTCCTGACATTATTTGTTATCATCCAGTCAATTCTGACTCATAGAAACTCTATTAAACAAAGTAGAACTGTCCGATAGGGTTTCCAAGGTTTTAAATCTTTATAGAAGCAGACTGCCAATCTTTCTCCCACAATGTAATTGGATTTGATCCATTGACCTCTTGGTTAACAGTCAAGTGATTAACAATTATCCCACCAGAACTCCTATTTCTGACATCAGAGAGTCTTTATTTTTCTGGGAAATCAGGTAATTCACTGAGGTTATCAGAATTCATCTGAGGTATCCATGGATAAAGATTAAATCCAGTATTCCTATATACTCTGAGTGACTAGATGAATTATTTTCAAGGCTTCCAGCCCAAAAGGTCTTTGAATATTGACAAAGCATAAAAGTGATAATATTCCCCAAACAATAACTAGATATTTAATATCTGAAACATATTCTCTGATAGACCTATCAGTCATAACTCAAAACCTGCTACCCTCAAAGCTACATTAATAAAGGAGTTTGCTTCTGTCATGGACTGAATTATATCACCTGAAAAGTGATGTTGAAGTCCTAATCATCAGTAATGATATATGATCTTGTTTGGAAATTGGGTTTTTAAAACTCTTATCAGTTAATTTAGCATAAGGTCATACTAGAGAATGGGTCATAGTCTACTATGAGTGTTGCCCTCATTAAAAGGGAAGAGACACAAACAGATCCAGGGAAAGATGAGCATGTGAAGAAATGAGTGATGGTTCTACAAGTCAAGAACATCCAGGAACAACCAGAAGCTGAGAAGAATCAAGGAAACCCTTCCCACAGAGCCTTTAGGAAGACAAGGGTCCTACTGATATCTTGATTTCCCACTTCTAGTCTCCAAAATCCTGAAACAATCATTTTGTTTTGTTTTGTTTTGTTTTAAGCCATGCTGTAGGTGGTACTTGGTTATGCCAGCCCTAAGAAACTAACCCAGCGTCTTTTGAAGAAGTAAATTAGAGGTTCTTCTAAGATCAAAATTTCTCGTAAAGTTAGCATAGCATGATCTAGTGTCCATAGGGAAAGAATTATGAAAGAAACAAAAAGACTCCAGGATTAGTCCTAGTCACAAGTCACAACATTATATATGTACTGGCTTATCATTAGAAGCCCCCACACACAAAATAAATTGTGGAAGTTAGAAAGGCAAAACCGTAGAGGTGATTGAAGTCTTACATTTGTCCTTTCTTTTTACACTGATCTCTAACTTGCAACAATTATGACAAGCCAGGCCAAATCCAATTTTCTTACTAAAATAATAAACTCATTCCCTGATTGAATTGAAGATTTTTCAATTGATGACTCACTGCAACTGTTTTTAAACATTTTAACAAGACACACATGTTTCTCCCAAGTTATCATTTGGTCCACAACATAATTCTTTTGTTGTTGCTGTTGACACCGTATGACAGAATAATAGAACTGCCCTATAGGGTCATCTTCATGAAGTCCTGGTGTGGCACTGCAGAATATGCACGGGACCACACAGTTGGTTTGAACCACAAGGTCAGTAGTTCAAACTCACGACTCTTTGCAGATGCAATGCTGTGTCACTATGAGCTGGAATTGACTCATCGGTGCTCAACAACAACAACAACAACAATCTTTATGGCAGCAGATGACCAGGTGATTTGGCTGTGGAGCTCTTGGGTGGGTTTGAACCACCAACCTTTCTGCTAGCAGCAAAATGCTTAACCATTGGGCCACTAGGGCTCAGAGATGCATATGAGACACTGAAGTTGAATATAAACAATATACTTCCTCTGTCTGAAGGTTCTATCTCATTTAAGAGCAACTCCACCCTCCCAAATTCTTAGTCTCAAATCCACGGTTTTGTTTTGGAACCCTTTCTCAATCCATCCATCAGCAAGCTCTTGTCTGCTAAACTTTAAAAATATGGTATCTGGAACCTAACTTTTACCATAGCAACAGCTGCCAAGCCAGAGCCGCCCACGTGGTGTCCTTGTCCCATCATCTATTTTCATGGAAGAGCGAATGGAAAGAGAGTTTTAAAGGTCAGCTCATTCTTTCCTCTGCTTCAAACTCTAATAGTTTTCCATGTTACCCAAAGTAATGACCGCAGCAAGATTTCCCCCAACTCCTGCCCAAATAGTTCTTTAACTCTATGTCTATTACTCCCACCAGAGTCCTGGTGTGATGGTGTGGGATAAGCACTGGGCTGCTAGCCACAAGGTCAGTGGTTCAAACCCTTAAGTTATGCCTTAGAAACCCTATACGAGGTCACTGTAACTTGAAACCAAATTGATGACACTTAGCAACAACAACTCTAGTGTGGCTCTGTAAGATTAACAGTGGAACGCCAGGTCGATTTGAACCACAAGGTCGGAAGATCAAACACCCCAGCTGCACTTTAGAAACCCTATACTGGGTTGCTATGAGTCAGAACTAACTCAATGGCACTTAACACCAACAAACAACCAAACAACAGCTGCTCTCACCCTTGCTGCTATTCAGACATGGGAAACCAGGAGAGGAAAGGAGAAAGGAATGGATCAGAATCTCAGACAAAATGTTTATATTCTGTGGGTGTTTTCTCCTCTAAAAAGTTTTTGCATATTTATCATTTGTGATGAACATGTGGCAGCAGCAATGGGCGCAAGCTTAGCAACGATTGTGGGTTGGCACAGGACTGGGCAGTGTTTCCTTCGGTTGTGCATAGGGTCACAACAGAAGGAAACACTGTTGTTTTATCTTTTGCTTGCTGGATGGTAATGCAGTGCCTAAAATACAGCAATAAAATAAATGTGTGTTCAATAAATGCTATGTTGCTAGAGAATGCATAGTACTCTCAATAATTTTGGCAAATAGTCTTTGGAAAATGTCACGCAGAGGTATGTTTATTAGTTAATGCTATTCCATACTCAATATTGGCTTCCATTCTACACAGGTTATTTATAGATGTTGTCACCAGCACTACAACATCCTTAATGCTAACAGCCCAACACTTCCTCAGCTTTCTGGTTAGTTGCTAAGTTAAGGGAACAGTTGGGAGGTCGTATCTAGACTTCATTATAATGGCTTCTGAATAGGGAACTTTTTCAATGTGGTCTTTATTTCAGAATAATCTACACTCACATCTTTTAAATGACAAGTCGTTTCTGGTAAAAAATTTAATATCTTAGCAAAGAGATTTTCCAGAATTGATGTCCACTGTACTCTGGCCCAGAAGAGAACTCTTTTCTGCATGTTATGCAAACTCACAAACTGGACACATCCGCTGGAGCATTTAATCATGAAGCACATTAAGGAGTTTCAGCATATAATTGCATATCCAATGTGACCCAGTATCAAGTTCTCTAAAATATAATAGTAATGGAATTATATTTAGAAAGGTGATGCTGTTGTGAACTAGGACAACTGTAAGTAGAATATTCAACTCCTTTTATAAAATTGTAGCCTTCAGTCAGTTACTGAATGGTAATAGTGAGCTGTATGCCTTCAATATTGAAACAATTTGAGAAAATGTCACAATCATAGTTCCACTGTGACCTGGACAGAGACTTTTTGATGGCATATATTGAGCTTTAAAGATGGACAGAAATGTATCACATAATATTTTGTTTAGTGTAGTCTTGCTTTTCACATACTATTAAATGATTTGTTTTCAGGTAAAATAAGTGAACACACAGAAAAAAATGTACAAATCTTGTTGTTGTTATGTGCTTTTGAGTCGGTTTCAACTCATAGAGACCAAGTATAGAATTTCCAAGAAGCAGATGGCAAGCTTGAACTGCCAACCTTGTAGTTCAAATTGATGTTGCAGCCCAGTACATTAAGCCTCAGGGCCATACCAGGACTCCTTAATCTTTTTGCTGTTGTTGTTAGGTGCCGTCAAGTCAGTACCGACCCATAACAACCTTATGCACAGCAGAACAAAATACTACTCAATCATGGGCCAACCTCACTACTGTTGCCACGCTTGAGTTCATCGATGCTGCCACTTAGCCAATCCATCTCATTGGGGTTCTTCCTCTTTTTCTCTGACCCTCTGCTTTACCAAACATGATATCCTTCTCCAGTGACTGGTCCCACTTGACAATATGCCTGAAGTATGAGAGATGAAGTTTGGCCATCTTGGCCTCCAAGGAGCACTCTGGCTGCACTTCTTCCAAAACAGATCTATTGGTTCTTTTGACAGCAAATGGCACCTTCAATACTCTCCTCCAACACCATAATTCAAAGGCATCAATTCTTCTACGGTCTTCCTTATTCACTGTCCAGCTTTCGCATACATATGAGGTTATTGAAAATACCATGGCTTAGGTCAGGCGCATCTTAGTCCTCAAGCTGACATCTTTGCTCTTCAACACTTTAAAAAAGGTCTTGAGCAGCAGAATTTCCTGTCATTTGATTGCTTTCATGAGTGTTGATAGTTGATCTAAGAAGAATGAAGTCCTTGACAATCTCAATCTTTTCTCCGTGGATAAGAATGCTGTTTATTGGTCCAGTAGTGAGAATATTTGTTTTCTTTACATTGAAATGTAATCCATACCAAGGCTGTGCTCTTTGATTTTCATCAGTACATGTTTTAGGTCCTCTTCACATTCAGCAAGCAAGGTTGTATCATCTGCATATCGCAGGTTGTTAATGAGTCTTCCCCCAATCCCGATGCCACGTTTTACTTCATAGAACCCAGCTTCTCAGATTATTTCCTCAGCATACAGGTTGAATAAGTATGGTGGAAGAATACAACCTTGTCACACCCTTTTTTAAATTTTAAAACATTCAGTGTTCCCATGTTCTGTTCAAACAATTGCTTCTTGGTCCAGGTACAGATTCCTCATGAGCACAATTAAGTGATCCGGAATACTTTTACATTGCAATGTTGTCCGTATCTTGTCATGATCCACACAATTGAAAGCCTTTGTGTAGTCAATAAAGCATAGGTAAACATCTTTCTGATATTCTCTGCTTTCCGCCAAGATCCATCGGACATCAGCAATGATATCCCTCACTCCACAGCCTCTTCTGAATCCGGCTTGAACTTGTAAAAGTTCTCCGTAAATGTAGGCTTGCAGCCATTTCTGTACTACCTTTAGCAAAATTTTACTCACATGGGATATCAAAGAGATTTTCTGATGATTTCCTCATTCCATTGGGTCACCTCTCTTTGGAATGAGCACAAATATGGATCTCTTCTAATCAGTCGACCAGATAGTTATCTTCCAAATTTCTTCGCAGATATGAGTGAGTGCCTCTTGTGCTGCCTCACTTTCTTGAAAGATTTCAATTTGTATTCCATCAATTCTTGCTGCCTTGTTCTTTGCCAATTCCTTCATTGCACCTTGGACTTCCTCCCTAAGTATCATTGGCTCTTGATCATATATTACCTCTTGAACGGTTGAACATTAACCATTTCCTTTTGGTACAGTGACTCTGTGTATTCCTTCCATCTTTTCTTGATACTTTCGGCATCATTCAATAATTTTCCCAGAGAATATTTCAATAACCAAGGTCAAGGCTTGATTTTTTTCTTTATTTCTCCCAGCTTGAGAAATACTAATCATGTTCTCCATTTCTGGTTTTTTGATTCAAGATCTTTGCACATTTTGTTGTAATATTTGGCTTTATCTTCCCGAGCTGATCTTTGAAATTTTCTGTTCAGCTCTTGGAACTCCTCATTTCTTAAATTTGCTTTAACATCTCTACACTGGAGATCAAGTTTCAGTGTCTCTTCTGACATCCATTTTGACCTTTTCCTTCTTTCTTGTCTTCTCAATGACTTTTTGCTTTCTTCATGTATGATTTTCTTGATGTCATCTCACAACTCTTCTGGTCTTCGGTCTTTAGTGTTTAATGTATCAAGTCTGTTCTTCAGATGATCTCTAAATTCAGGTGGGATATATCAAGGTCATATTTTGGTTCTCATGAATTTATTTTCATTTTCCTCAGCTTCTCTTTGAATTTGCATATGAGTAATTGAAGGTCTTTTCCACAGTCTGCCCCTGGCCTTGTTTTCACTGATGATATGGAGCTTTTCCATCATCTCTTTCCACACAAGTAGCCAATTTAAAGTATTCCATTTGGTGAGGTCCATGTGTATAGTCGTGTCTTATGCTGTCTAAAGAAGGTATTTGAAATAAACAAATGATTGGTTTTGCAGAATTCTGTCACGCATTCTCCAGCATCATTTCTACCACCAAGGCCATATTTTCCAACTACTGGTCTTTCCTCTTTGCTCCCATCCTTTGCATTCCAATCACAAGTAATGATAAATACATCTTGACTGAATGTTTGATCAATTTCAGACTGAAGAAGTTCTTAGAATTCTATTTCATCCTCACCAGCTTTAATCATTGGTGCCTAAATTTGAATAATAGTGGTATTAACTGGTCTTCCCTGTAGGCGCATGGATATTATCCTATCACAGACAGCGTTGCACCTCATGACTGATCTGGATATGTTCTTTTTGACGATGAATGCAACATCATTTCTCTTCAATTTGTCATTCCTGGCATAGTAAACCATGTGGTTGTGAGATTCAAAATGGTCAATACCAGTCCATTTCAGCTCACGAATGCTTAAGATATCAATGTTTATGTGTTCCATTTCATTTTTGACAACTTCCAATTTTCCCAGATTCATAGTTCGTACATTCCATGTTCCAATTTTCAATAAATGTTTACAACTGTTTCTCTTCATTTTGAGTTGTGCCCCATCAGCATATTAAGGTCCTGTGGGCTTTTCTCCCACGAGTTTTACTCCATTCACATCATCACAGTCATCTCTACTTTGAGGAGGCAGCTCTTCCCCAGTCGCATTTTGAGTGCCTTCCAACCTGAGGGGCTCATTTTCTGGCACTATATTTGACAGTCTTTCTCTGGGATTCAGTGACTAAATATTTGGATGTAGTTCGTCACTCTTTCTTCCTAGTCTGTCTTTTTCTGGAAGCTCATCTGAAACCTGTGCACCATGGGTGAACCTGCTGGTATTTAAAATTCCAGTGGCATTAGCTTTCAGTATCACAGCAACTCACACCACCACAGTATGACAAACTGACAGATGAATTGTGGCTGTTAGGTTTTCTCCTTAATCTTAGAGTCTTCAAAAAAAACCTTCAAGCAGCCATTTTTGTCACAGCATCCTTTGCCTATGTTATTCCTTCTGTTTCTAATAAATTTTCACCTTGTTCGGAGAATTTCTACTTATTCTTCAAGAAAGTAGTCACATGTTAATAAATCAGCTACTTCCTGAATTACACGAATCACTTTTCCTCACTCACTGCAACTTTCACTGGAGAATTATTATCTCTTTCCCTTCAGACCTCACAACACGTGTCAAACATTTCCTACTAGACTAGGGACATCTAGAGACCAGTGACCATTTCTTTTTGTGTTGGTGTTGTTAGGTGCCATCGAGTCAGTATCAACTCATAGCAACCCTATGCACAACAGAATGAAACACTGCCTGGTCCTGGGCCAAGCTCACAATTGTTGCCACGCTTGAGCTCATTGATGCTGCCACTTTGACAATACATCTCGCTGGAGGTCTTCCACTTACTCACTGACCCTCCAACTTACCAAACATGTTATCCTTCTCCAGCAATTGATCCCTTCTGACAATATATCTAAAGTATGAGAGACGAAATTAGGCCATCTTGGCCTCCAAGGAGCACTCTGGCTGCTCCTCTTCCAACACAGATCTGTTGGTTCTTTTGGCAGCCCATGGCACTTTCAATATTCTCCTCCAGCACCATAACTGAAAGGCATCAATTCTTCTATGGTCTTCCTTATTCACTGTCCAGCTTTCATATGCATATGAGGTTATTGAAAATACCATGATTTGGGTCAGGTGCACCTTGGTCCTCAAACTGACATCTTTGCTCTTCAACACTTTAAAAAGTTGTTGTGCCACAGATTTGTCTAATGCAATATGTCGTTTGATATCTTGACTGCTGCTTCCGTGAGTGTTGATAGTTGATACAAGAAGAATGAAGTCTTTGACAACTTCAATCTTTTCTCCATTGATAAAAAGTTGTTTATTGGTCTAGGGGTGAGGATTTTTGTTTTCTTTATAGTGAGACTCAATCCATAAAAAGGCTGAGCTCTTTGATATTCATCAGTAAATATTTTAAGTCCTCTTTACTTTCAGCAAGCAAGGTTGTATCATCTGCATAGCACAGGTTGTTAATGAGTCTTCCTACAATCCTGATGCCACTTTTTTCTTCATATAACCCAAATTCTCAGATTATTTGCTCAGCGTACAGGTTGAATAAGTATGGTGAGAGAATACAGCCCTGTCGCCCATCATATAGTGCTCCCATCCCTCTTGGTCCATGTACAGATTCCTCACGAGAACAATTAAATGTTCCAAAATTCTCATACTTTGCAATGTTGTCCATAGCTTGTCATGATCCACACAATCAAAAGTCTTTGCATAGTAAATACAGCACAGGTAAATATCTTTCTGATATCCTTTTCTTTCAGCCAAGATCTATTGGACATCGGCAATGATATCCCCATTCCACATCCTCTTCTGAATTGGGCTTGAACCTCTGGAAGTTCTCTGTCAATGTATGGTTGCAGTCATTTCTATATTACCTTTTGTAAAACTTTACTTGTATGGAATATCAAAGATATTGTCAGATGATTTCCGCATTCCATTGGATTACCTCTTTTTGGAATGGGCACAAAATATGGATCTTTTCTAATCAGTTGTCCAGATAGTGTCTTCCAAATTTCTTGGCATAGATGATTGAGTGCCTCCTGTGCCACCTCACTTTCTTGAAAGATTTCAATTTGTATTCCATCAATTCCTGGTGCCTTGTTCTTTGCCAATTCCTTCAATATACCTTGGACTTCCTCCTTCAGTATCATTGGCTCTTGATCATATGCTACCTCTTGAAATGGTTGAAAAACAACCATATACTTTTTGTAAAATGACCATGTGAATTCCTTCCATCTTCTTTTGATGCTTTCTGCATCATTCAATAATTTGCCCACAGAATCCTTCAATAATGAAAGTCGAGGTTTGGATTTTTTTCTTCAGTTCCCCCAGCTTTAGAAATGCTGAGCGTGTTCTTCCTATTTGGTTTTCTGACTCCAGATCTTTGCACATTTTGTTGTAATATTTGACTTTATCTTCTTGAGCTGACCTTTGAAATTTTCTGTTCAGCTCTTATACCTTCTCATTTCTTCTATTTGCTTTAGCATCTCTACACATTCATTTTGATCTTTTCCTTCTTTCTTGTCTTCTTAATGACTTTTCACTTTCTTCCTGTATGATGGTCTTGATGTCATCCCACAACTCTTCTGGTCTTTGGTCTTTAGTCTTTAATGTATCAAATCTGTTCTTCAGATGATCTCTAAATCCAGGTGGAATATATGCAAGGTCCTATTTTAGTTCTCATGGACTTGTTTTTATTTTCTTCAGCTTCAGTTTGAATTTGCATATGAGAAATTGATGGTCTGTTTCACAATCTGCCCTTAGCCCTATTTTGACTGATGATATGGAGTTTTTCCATCATTTCTTTCTGCAGATGTAGTCAGTTTGATTTCTATGTATTCCATCTGGCAAGGTTCATGTGTATAGTCATCTCTTATGCTCTCTAAGGAAGGAATTTGAAATGAACAAATCATTGATTTTGCACAATCCTATCATGTGATCTCCAACATCATTCCTATCACCTAGGCCATGTTTGTTCCCAACCTTTGCATTCCAATCACCAGTAATGATCAATACATCTTGATTGCATGTTTGTTCTATTTCAAATTGAAGAAGTTGGTAAAAGTTCACTGGCTTTAGTGGTTGATGCATAAATTTGAATAATAGTGGTATTAACTGCTCTTCCTTGTGCCTACATGGACATTATCCTATCACAGACAGCATTGTACTTCATGACTGATCTGGATATGTTCTTTTTTACAATGAATGCAACATCATTCCTCTTCAATTTGTCATTCCTGCATGTGGTTGTCAGATTCAAAATGGCCAATACCAGTCCATTTCAATTCTCTAATGCCTAAGATATTAATGTTTATGTGTTCCATCTAATTTTTGACAATTTCTAATTTTCCTAGATTCATACTTTGTACATTCCATGTTCCTATTATTATTAATGAATATTTACAGCTGTTTCTCTTCATTTTGAGTTGTGTCCCATCAGCAAATGAAGGTCCACAGGGCTTTACTCCATTCGCGTCATCATGGTCAACTCTACTTTGAGGAGGCAGCTCTTCCTCAGTTGCATTTGAGTGCCTTCCAACCTGAGGGGCTCATTTTCTGGCACTCTATCTAACAGTGTTTTTCTCCTATTCATAGGGTTTTCAGTGACTAAGTATTCTAAAGCAGTTGGTCATTCCTTCTTCCTAGTCTGTCTTTGTCTGGAAGCTCATCTGAAACTTGTCCACCATGGATGACCCTGCTGGTATTTAAAATACTGGTGGTATAGCTTTCAGAATCACAGCACCTCACAAGCCACCACAGTACGACAAACTGACAGACAAGTGGTGGACCATGTCTTATCTAATTCCAAATTCCTCTCCTTTAAAATCTAGGCATTCTTTAGTGCTTGCTTTTGCTTTGCATTTAGAATTTGGACCATGTCTTATCTACCTCCAAAATTGCAAAGCAAAGCAAAGCAAGTGCTAAAGAATGCCTGGGATTTAAAGGAGTGGAAGACACTTAGAGCATAATAACTTCTGAACACTCTCATCAAACTTCCCTTCCTTTAGAGAATCTGTACTCCAAATTCCTGAATCACAAGCAAAATCTTGCTGAGGTCTACCAGCACTAAAAGTATCTCCATGTGCCTCTCCTGGCTTCTGGGCTGGTCCTGTTGGCCCTAATGTGCAATATGTGGATTATAGAGAACCTTTATAGAAGAGGCTGCCTAATCAATGTCACCAACAAAATGCCTTAATCTTTTCTGAAGTAGAATCACACTACCTGCTCTCACCTAGATTTCTTCCAATGGTACCTGGTCTTCAGTGAGATACTTTGGGCAACAGGGAATAGTAGATCATCAACCAACCTCAAACCACCCATTTTTTTAGTGGTAGAGTGTTCTTGAAACAATAGCACCCAAATCACTGCTCTACTCCAACAAAGGCAACTCATGAGCATAACAAAGCAAGACTTGGGCCCCCATCATGAATCTTCTTGAATAAATGGAACCTATGATGGGTGTTCTTTCATAAGGATGAAAGAACATATCATAAGGGTACAAAGTGATAAACCCCTAAAAGGATGGAACAGATTTGAAAAGGAGGACAAGTGAATTTAACAATAGTTCCTGATTCCTTTGTCCTGGAGAGCATTATTTTGTTTCAACAAACAAAACTGCTCAGCAATATGGTTTTGATTTGGTAGTCCTCCTTTGGAAACACAGTTGTGAAGGCACCTAAAACAAAAACCTTGACAATGGAAGAGGTCATTAATAATGGCTGTGAACTTTGAGAGTGGCTAGGTGATCAGGAAGCCATGAAGTTATCACTGGCTTAGACTCACATTTTGTTGAGGTGACAGTTGTTTTATGCAAAAATTTTAGAGTACTGTGAAGAGGATTCTGTATTTCTCTGGGTCTCACTTGGTAATCTTCATTTAAGGCTGACTCTCAAGCAGTTTAACACATTGGACCATTTGTCTGTTCTTCAAATCCTCTACATTGTGGAACTATGTGTTCTCAGCTTGTTCTATTTTCACCAGTGGACCATTTCATTTTCGAGACATGATGACAGCATTAATTTAGCTAACAATACTCGTTGTGAGTTCATTAGCTGTTTTTGTAGTTTCATATTTTGAGGTTTGATCTGATAACTGCATAATACCCAGAGGCTGCTTCTGTTTGTATTAATAACAACATCTCATTTACACTTCATCAACGATAGAAGAGCTCAGTTCCACTGTCAAAGGAGCATGAATCAGAAATGTGCATTGTAGGAGGTGCATCTGTAATGCAGATGGAAACTTCAGGGACAGTGGAGGTGAGGTGAGGGCAGAAGACAACACTACACTGAAATGTAAGGCACTGTGTGAGAATAGCAAGCATCAGTTCACTTAACAATTAAGAGACTTGGATGAGTCATTGAAGCCATCTGAACCCCAGGGGTCAGTTTCTCTATAAAAATAGTGTTCATTATTCCATAATTGTGTGGGGTTGTAAGCTCAGCACTGGATGGATAACTACAAGGTTGGGGGTTCAAATCCACCAGCTCCTCCTGGGAAACCCTATACAGGGTTGCTATGAGTCAGAACTGACTCAATGGTATTAATAGCAACACGCAATAAGGTAATTAATTTTATGAATTTTAATTAATTGAGCAATGGCAATACTTAGTAATTTCCTAACTGAAATTTTAATCATTTTTGCGTCATTGTTGTTGCTGTTGTTAAGTGTCGTTGAGTCAGTTCTGACTCATAGTAACCCTGCATAAGGTTTCCCAGGATAATAATAATAGCTAACATTTGTTGGATGTTTCCATAATAAGCATTATGATAAGTGTTTTATGCTTCTTGTATTAATCACCAGTAGGCGTCGGATAGGGCACTATAAGATCATACGGTCAGTTTGAACCACAAGGTCTCCCTTTCAAATGTACAGCCACTCCTTGTAAATCCTATATAGGGTCCCTATGAGTCAGACCCAACTCCATGGCACTTAATAGTAACACCCATGCTGCAATGTAGATATGTCATCTCTTTTAATAAGTAAAAATCTAATTCTCAAAGGGGTCATGTAACCTGCCCAGGGCCACATAGCTAGTAAATGGCAGAACCTAAATTCAAACTTAAGACTGTCCAAATTTCAAGTCAGATCATTTAACTATGCCATCTCTGAGTTAATTTCCAAAACAGTTGCATTTATAAAGTTTTCTCTTTCTAGCGTACACTGCAATCATGTGTGTATATTTCTGTACCACAGAAATGAGATGCCATTTTACTGTCCCCATGATGATCCGTGTTCAGAAATTAATTGTCTGTACCACACTACACAACTGGTGGAGTAAGATAAAAAATGCAGTCTTAGAAATAAAAGCTTTAGGAACTTTCTAAAGAAGAAGTAATTTATCTATTGATTATGAATGCTCATTCAGAATGCTGGAATTCAGAAAGATGTATTCCTACTTTCATTATTATTCTGAGCAAATTGGATATAATCACCTTTATACATTTGTTTCCCTTATTAGGCTTGACATTTCTGAAAATAAGGGTCCAGTCTTATCTCTAAATCTCCAATACCTAATAAAGTGCTGTATACAGAAGAAATAATCAATAAACATTTGCTCTACTTAACTTAATGAATAATCTTATTTATTCTGAAATTTTACTTAAGTAAGTTTACCTTGTTTTTTGTGGGTCTCTGGGGGAATAAAAGTAAATGCTTTTAACTCTGTTAAAGTAAGAAGGGAAAATTGTGGCAGAAAAAATAAATTTAGTACTTAAAATGTGGATAAACATTTAAGCAAAGAAGGAGATGGTACTATCAGCGTCTAAGTCAACCCTACCAAAAAGATCGCAGTTATTAGCTGCCTACCACCAAACTGACCCTTGATCTTGCTGACCTCATCATCCCTCTTTCTTCCTAGTCTATCTGCTTCTGGAAACTCTGATGAAGCCTGTTCAGCAACGTGTTGTCAATTGTTGTTGTTAGGTGCCATTAAGCTGGTTCCGACCCATAGCCACCTCATGCACAAAAGAACAAAACCCTTCCTGGACCTGCACCAACTTCACAATCATTGCTACACTTGAACCCATTGCTGCTGACACTATGTCAATTCAACTCGTTAAGTGTTTTCTATTTCGCTGACCTTCCACTTTACCAACCATGATGCCCTTCTTCAGGGACTAGTCCCACCTTATAATATGTCTGAAATATGAGGGACAAAGTCTGGCCATCCTAGATTATAAAGAGTATCCTGGCTGTACTTCTTCCAACTCAGATTTATTCTTTGGCAGTTCATAGTACTTTTAATATTCTCCTCTAACACCAAAATTCAAATGCATCAATTCTTCTACAGTCTACTTTTACATGCATATGAAAAATAAATAGCATCAAAATAACTGAAAAAAGATTGATGTTGTCAAAGACTTTGTTTTGCTCAGATCAAACATCAACACTCAAGGAAGCAGTAGTCAAAAATCACATGATGTATTACATTGGGCTAATCTGCTACAAGACCTCTTTACATTGTCGAAGAGAAAAGATGTTATAGTTTTAGGACTAAGGTGCACCTGACCCAAGCCATGAGATTTTTAATAACCTCATATGCATGGAAAAGTTGTTGTCAGTAGTTGCTGTCAAGTCAATTCCAACTCATAGGGACCCCATGCTTTACAGAGTAGAACTGTGCTGCTCCACGGTGTTTTCTTGGTTGTAATATTTGCAGAAACAGACCATCAGGACTTTCTCTGTGGTATCAATGATTAGGTTCAAGCTAAGAGCACAAATTATTTGTTCAACCTAGGGGCCTTTGTTCAGTACCATAGTAACATGAAAACCACGACTAACACGGCTAAGCCTGAGGCATGTTGGTCAGGAATCAGCCCAGGTCTTCCGCATGGAAACTGCGAATTCTACTACAAAGCCAACAGTAACCTTACACCAAAAATGCATGTAGCCTGGCGGGCTGTGGGGGAGAACATATGTATTTTTGTTAAGTGCCATCGAGTTGTTTCTGACCCATAGTGATCCTGTATAGGATTTCTGAGGAGTGGCTGGTAAGCTTGAATCACCAACCTTGATGTTCAAACCGACTTTGCAGTCCAGCACCTTAACCCACAGCGTCACAACTGGACACTGGACACACTCTTTCTCTTTCTCTCTCTATGCATACGTGTGTGTGTTGTTGTCGTTGTTGTTATTGTTTTTAAGAGCCTTTGAGTAGGTTCTGATACATAGTGACCCTGTATAGGGTTTCTGAGGAGTGGCTGGTGAACTTGAACTGCCAACCTTGCAGTTCAAACTGGCTTTGCAGTCCAGTGCATTAATCCACAGCGCCACACCACAACTCATACATATATGTGTATATGTATGCACCTTTTTATATAATTTGTAGAAAAAGAAAAATTTAGTAATGTCTTCTTTAAAATGGTTTACTGGCTTCAAGAACTCTATCCAATTATACCAAAAGGAAACACATCAAGTTAATTCTGACTCAGCGACTGTGAACAGAATTTACAAGATTATAAATCTTTATGGGAGCAGAAACCCTTTTTTCCCATGGATTGGATGGTGGGTTTGAACTTCTGGCCTTGTGGTTAGCAGTCTAATCCCTAAACCTAAGAGAGTCTGATGAGTGGGCCATTGTCAAGATCCAACTGACCTGGAAGAACTGAGCTCGACAACTCCTGAAGACATAAGACATCAGAAGACACCAAGCAAGCAACTTGAGAATAAGTTCTGATGTGTAAGATTGAAGGTATGAAGGGGAACAAGAACTAGGAGTATTGATGCTGTTGGAGAATTTCATTTCTCTGCATCTTCTGCATCTTAGGGGCCAAGTAGACTATCTTACTCTTCTCTTCCCCATTCCTCCTACTCATCTGCAATCTCAGAGAACAGAACAACCCAATGTCAGTATTTGTATGGATACTTATCTACAATTACCCACCTACGTTAGAGTTCTAATATTTTTAGATCATGTGTCCACGTCAGTGCTCATGAGTCATTCCAAGTAAGTGACCATGACACCTTAACCACGTCCTTAAAAATGACATACAAAAATAGCTACATTACTTAAATCCCCATGGAGTTCTTCTGTTGTCTTTGAGTGCTGATTCAGAAGGACTAGTTCATTTTTTTAATCTTCAATTGCTTCTCTTCTAGTCATTCCTTAACTTTTATTTGATGGGAGAACAAAGCAATTGAAGTCCTATTGCCAAGGATTCACATTCCTGTCAAAGTTTCTCTTTTCTGGGCTATTTTAAGTATTGTTGTGATTAAAAGAAGAATGAAGTCAGTTTCTCTTTTGCACAATGAGAATAACACTGCAACAAATAACAACTTTGCAGAAAACTATTTGTTTTCAATTCAGAGAACAGTAATTATTTTTGTGTTCCTCCCACTTTCAGTAAAACATACCTTTAGCTGTGTTACTAAATAGACAGGAATACCTAAAAAACTCACTGTCTGGTTTTCCTCCATTTTCTCTCTGCCCTAGATCCTTTTCCTACATTTCTATGCCATCCTGACCCCTATCCATGGTACCAAACAGCTTTCCAACTCTTCACTATGGTTGCAGCCAATAGGAGACACTGCTGGAGACTTGAGAGAGCAGTGAGAGGTTGGGGTATAACTCCCGGTAAGCTTTGGGGCCACATTTCTGGCTATAGTGACATTCCTCTACTATTACAGTTCCTGCCTGGCAGCCCCTCTTCACTGCTCAAAGTCTCTCTGATTTCTGTTCCTCTGGAGGCCAGAGGTGTTATCGGCTTCCTACAATTGCTTATCTCTTGGTACAAAATATATTTTCTGTTTTCTTCATTAAAATCTTTTAAATGGAGTAGGTTCTGTTTCTTGCTGGGTCCTGACTGATGCAATTATGAACTTAAAATAGAGGAAATTATATTTTTAGATCCTCAATCCTTAACTTTGTTGAAATATGTGTAATAAAAAACATCCTTTCCCTTGTGTCTTTGGCTCTGGGATGAAACAGTTGGATGGAAAAGATGCTTAGCCAGGGTAATTAGGAACTGTGGTAGTGTTTATGAATAGTGTACATGGAGAGCTGCTTTCCTGACCCCACTCTGTAGCGATGACTCTTGCCAAAAGGACTCGGGAACCAATATTCCTTGTATAGCAGTGAGGGCAGAGAACAGACCGGGCAGTACTCAGTGACCAAAGAGCATGGAAGGCAAAGCATATTGGTGTTGGAGGAAAAAAATAATCAGGAATACTGATCCTATATCTTGATTTAAAAGGCTGATATTTTATATTTTGTTCACTGCAGATTTATATATGAAATTTGATTTTTAATTTATTTTGCACTAAAATGTTGCTTTCTTGATTGCTGAGTTTCTTGGTGACCCAGATGTATTTTTCACTTGAATAAGTCTTATTAGACTCAAAAAACTGAAAGTTCTTTCTAATAGAGAACCAATGTCAGATTACAATATAATGATTAAAGATGCAAATTCAGTTCTTACACAGACTTGAAGGGTCAGTGAAAAAGAAGACCCCAACGAAATGATTGGCACACTGACAGCAGCAATGAACTCAAGTGTAGCAACGATTATAAGATTGGTGAAGGACCAGGCAGTGTTCTGTTGTGCATAACACTGCTATGAGTTGGTACAGACTTGACAGCAATTGTGTTCATGAGGAACCTATACATACACCAAGAAAGAGATAGTCGTTTAAACAGAACAAAAGGAAAAACTGGTTTAAAATCAGACAAGGTGTGCACAATGATTGTATCCTTTCACCATACTTATTCAATCTGTATGCTCAGCAAATTTTCAAAGAAGTTGAATTATATTAAAGATGTTGGGGACCGCAAAGCACTGAGATGTTGAGGCCCTGTGTCATGGACGAATATCCTACACAATGGCCCCACTCAGGATGGCTAGCCAGGGACCCTGAGGGCCAAAGGAAGTGACCTCCTGACATCCTGGGTTCACAGGGACCCTGAGGGCCAAGGAAGTGTCCTCCTGACATCCCGGGTTCATAGGCTTTTATGAACTCACTGTTGGGCTACCTCTGTATAATTTTCTCTGGTCTTATTATTCATTCTATGCTTCTAACTCCAGTAATTGTAGCTTCTGAGAAAATGGTTTCTTATGTGCCTCTCTTAATGTCTCCACTGTGTTGGCAGTGCGTAGGGTCCTAGGAACAATTCTCTCTGAAGAACAAACTCTGGCCACCTGGCAAGCATGTCCAAACTGTTCTTTATCAAATTATTCAGTTATGTTTGATATTAACTTAATACATGAGCCCTTGATACCCATGGACAAATATTAAAACAAAAACCTCTTCTAAAGCCGAGGCCGTAAAAGTTCCAAAGGCAGGTTTGCTCGGATTCCGCACAAAGAGCCTCTGGAGACAATCCACCCAAGGAATTCACTCAAAGTAGATTGGCGAATTCCAGAGTATTGTTCAAGGAATAATAGTGACAACATCCTCAAATCATCCCCAGGTGTAAACCCTTAACCCAGATGTCCTCCTTCCTCCTGAAAGCCTAAGCCAGGTAGCTGAAACAGCTTGACTCTCTTCAGACCTTTTAAATCCTTTTTCACCTTTACCCATTCAAGATTAAGTGCTATAGGTATGTTAATTAGCCTTGAGAAACCTCGAGTTGCTGCCTTAGGATTTGAGCCAAAAAAGTAATTTAGAACAGTTTGCTTGCATTTTTGGAAAATTAAGGATGTTAGATTATTAAGACAACTTGCAATGTATATTTTAGGATTTGTTCCTGTAAATCATTGTGTCCTGTTTTGAACAATTAATCACATTCCATTTCTGTACCCTGCCTTAATAATCCCCTTCTTCCTTTGTGTAAAATCCCTCCCTGAAATAAAAGACGGACGCAGATTGAAACCTGCATGCATTACTGCCTGCAGAGCCATGATGCCTGCAATCCAGGGTCTGCCCGCCAGTCTTGCATCCACTCTGGTTTCAGGATGTCTCTTTGTCTCTCCCGTCGCGTCTTTGTGTATACTCTTTTTCTATCTCTGTCACCACCAGATCACCCTACTTCTTGAACCAAACTTCCCTGTCGAGGCAGGTCCCCGACATAAAGAGAACATGGCACCAGGATTGGAGAAAGATTTTTCAACAACCTGCAATATGCATGATAAAACCTTGTTTCCTGGAAGCAAAAATGTCTTAAAATACTTACTGCTGACATTCAAAGACTATAGTCTTGTGTATGTATTACACCTCAATGTAAAGAAAACAAAAGCTTGAACAATAAATAACATAAATGAGGAAAAGATTAAAGTTGATAAATACTTCATTTTGCTTGGAATCACAATCAATGCTTAAGGAAGCACCATTTAAGAAGGAAATGACATATTGCATTAGGTAAATCTGCTGCAAAAAAATTATCTTTAAAGAGTTAAAGAAGAAAAATACTAGTTTTAGGACTATGGTGTGCCTTACCCAAGTCATGGTATTTTCAGTTGCCTATATGCATGTCGGAAACCCTGTACAGAGTCGCTATGGGTCGGAACCAACTCGACGGCACTTAACAACAACAACAATATGCATGTGAAAGTTGGATAATTAATAAGACAGATCATAGAAAAGTTGATGCATTTAAATTATGGTGTTGGAGAACAATATTAAAAGTACCATGAACTGCTAGAAGAACAAACAAATATGTGTTGGAAAACTACAGCCAGAATTCTCCTTAGTAGCGAGGATGGTGAGACTTTGTAACTCATACTTTGGACATGTTTTCAGGAGGGAACTGTACCTGGACAAGGACATCTTACTTGGTAAACTGGAAGGTCAGCTAAAAAGAGGAAAATCACCAATGAAATGAATTGACACAGTTGCAGTCCAATGGGTTCAAATACAAGTGTGAAGTTGGCACAGGATCAAGCAGTGATTCCTTCTGTTGTCCGAAATGTCGCTATGAGTTGGAACCAAATCAATGGCACCTTACAAGAAGTTTGAACTTTCTTCACACATTTTTCAGTTTATCACGTGGTAGTTTGCATGCTGTAATGATGCTAAAAGATTTTCCAGTGGTATTTCAATCGCCAGCAAAATCATCCGTGGTGGACTGGTTCCAGCAGAGATTCCAGATTAAGATAGACTTGGAAGAATGGATCTACTCCCAAAAATCAGCCAATAAAAGTTCTTATAGATGATCACATAATATTGTTTAATAAAGTACTGGAAGATGACTCTGTAAACGAAATATCTATACCATTATTACGTTTTGAGTCCATTGTTATAGCTACTGTCATGGAGGGTTGTGCTCATTTTCACTGGCCCTCTACTTCCTCAACCAGAATGTCCATTTTTAGCAACTGTTCTTTCCTGATGATGTGTCCAAAGTAAACAAGTTTATGTCTCACCATCCTTGCTTCTAAGAATCTTTTTGGTGTAGTTCTTCTAAGACTTTGATTTGTTTGTTCTTCTGGCAGTTCACTGTATATTAAAAAAATTTTCACCAGCATTACAGTGCAAATGCATGAATTTTTCTTTGATATTCCTTTTTATTGTCTAGTCCTGGTATGGAGCAGTAGGATAAGCACTTAACTGCAAGGTTTGTTTCAATCACAAGTTCGGCAGTTCAAACTCATCAGCC
The DNA here is from genome assembly GCF_000296735.1 of Chrysochloris asiatica. Lineage (NCBI taxonomy): Eukaryota > Metazoa > Chordata > Mammalia > Afrosoricida > Chrysochloridae > Chrysochloris > Chrysochloris asiatica. Next base: position 2,260,474 of record NW_006408700.1, read on the forward strand.
ACTCCTCCAAAACCCTATATAGTGTCACTATGGGTTGGAACCAACATGATGGCACTTAACAATAACAACAAGAAGCTTTTGACTGAAATTGAGGCAAATGGAAGGACTCTGACTTGGGTCAGGTGCACTTTAATTATCAAAATGACACCTTTGTTTTGTAAACCTTCATAGAAGTCTTTTTCAACAAACTTGCCCAGTGCAATATGCTGTTTGAAGATGTTAACAGATGAAGATGAGGCCTTGCAAATGCTGACGGAGGTTCAAGAACCAGAGAAGACAGTGTTGCTATCATTCCTTTAAATGTTGTTGTAATTGTTGTTAAGTGACAATGAGTCAGTCTTGACTCATTGTGGCCCTATATGGGGTTTCCAAGGAGCAACTGGTGGGTTTGAACTGCCGACCTTGTGGTTAGTAGTTCAGTGCTTATCCTATAGCACCACACCAGGACACCATTCCTTTAAATAGAGGCAAATAAAGCCTTCTGGTGAATTATATGAACTCTGATTACTGAAGACATTTTACTGCTGCTGCAAGCCGCTGTCTTGTGTGGACCATGCCTCTGGCAGCTGTGGGCTCCAGTTCATTTTCTGGAGTGAAGCCAAGAAAGCTATACGGAGATGTGCTGCATCTGCCTCTCTCCTTGGTGGCCACCTCCCTTCTGATTAGGTTTGCCTCCTTGGCTAATTAAATCAGGAACTTAATCTAACCTTGCAGTCTGCATGTTGGGGTGGGGGTGGCTTCCTCCTGTCAATCTGTAACCTGGCTGAAGCACTGCAGTGCTCAATAAGCATTGCCTATTAATGTCAACTCAATCATTATTACTTCCTAACTGGCAACAGGCATTTTTGTGAATTGAAGCTTTCTTAGAAATCAGTTGATTTACAGTACAATCTCTGAGCAACTGCAGATGCAGAGACCACAATTTCTCCTTAATTATGACTAAAAGCTTGATGGTAGAAAGTAAGAACATCACCCCATTTTGGGGTGAGATAGAAACTTTGTCAGCAGCATATGAATGATGGAGAGACATCTAGACTGGACCCTAACTGAGACAATTTCTTCAATGATCAATGACTAAGGATTTTATCAATTTCCAATAGGAGAGATTCGGAATACCAAAGCCTGCTTTATATTCTGGAGAGTTCTTTGTTTCAATTATGTTTGAATTAACTTGAGAGATTTGTACAGAGTTTCTATTTCATGGGGCGAGTTCAGTCATTATCATCTGTTTAACTGTCTAAACGTTGTCTTCAGAAACAATTTTAGGTGATTAATCTAATCAAAGACCCCATCAGTAACCTCACTGTGACTGAAATATCCAGAATGGACAAATCAGATAGGAGCCACTTGTGGATCTAGCGGCTCAGAGCCACTTGGGGGGATTCTATCTGGGAGAATTACCTGTGTAAGGGACCCAGTAATTGAGCACAGACTCTCCCTCAGATTTGCTGATACTCAGGAGGGTGTGTGTTCCCTCTAGAATAAACTGAAAAATTGGACAATGAGACAAGTCACTTGATGCTCTTTGTCTCCATTTCTTTATTGATAAAGTTAAGCGAGAACACTAGAGTATGTCTTTTGAACTTTATCTTTCTGTTTGCAGAACTCTTTCTTTAAATTATTTTTAAAAAGGTAAACCCAATGTATGATAGACAAAAATAAAGATATTCTGTTGAAATTAGGAATGCAGGCACAGATTTCCTCATTGATCCATATGGTGTAAAGCAGTGGTCCTTCCTAGATGAGTTTTAACTTCTACTATTTCATTCCAGGTCAAAAGTATATACTCTCAAGTAATTTACTCACCAGCCTTGTTTTCCTCCTTTGGACATTGTGGTAACATTTGGGCTTTGGGGTCATTTGGGATTTACTGGCTGTCTGACCTCAGGGAAGTTATTTCAAATGTAGAGCCTCCATCTCTTATTCTACATGAGGGATAAATACCCTTATTTTGCAAGATTTTCCTACAACTTAAGCATTATATTAAAATTTAAATATTTAAAAAGTGGTGATGATTGTGTGCCATAGAATCAGTGCCAACTCACAGTGGCCCTGCGTAAGGGTTTCTGAAGCTGTAAATCTTTACAGGAGCAGAAAGTCTCATCTTTCTCCCATGGAGAGGCTAGTAGATTCGAACTGCTGTCTTTGTGGAGGCAGCTCCCCCATGAAACCAGGGCTCTTGTGTGTAAAACATTTACTGCAGGATCTTGTACAAATTAGGGCCTTAGTAAATAGAAGCTACTAGCATCTCATTGTTGCGGTTGTTAGGTGCCATCGAGTTTGTACTGACTCATAGCAACCCTATGCACAACAGAACAAAATAGTGCCCAGTCTTGTGCCAACCTTACAATTGTTGCCATGCTTGAGCCCATTTATGCTGCTACTTGGCCAAACAGTTACTCTGACCCTCCACCTTAACAAACATGATATCCATCTCCAGCGACTGGTCAGACCCTCATGACAATATGTCTGAAGTATGAGAGAAGAAGTTTGGCCATCCTGGCCTCCAAGGAGCACTCTGGTTGCACTTCTTCCAACACAGATCTGTTGGTTCTTTAGGCAGTCCATGGCACTTTCAATATTCTCCTCCAACACCATAACTCAAAAGCATCAATTCTTCTACAGTCTTCCTTATTGACTATCCAGCTTGCACATGCATATGAGGTGATTGAAAATACCATGGCTTGGGTCAGGTGCACCTTAGTCCTCAAGCTGACATCTTTGCTCTTCAACACTTTAAAAAAGTCTTGTGCAGCAGATTTGCCTAATACGGTACGCCATTCGATTTCTTGACTGTTGCATCCAGGAGTGTTGATGGTTGATCCAAGAAGAATGAAGTCCTTGACAACTTCAATCTTTTCTCCTATCTCATAGATTTAGAGAGTGCTCAAGCTGAGAAGAATAAAATCAATCTTAAAAAAGAAATGCAAGAGAACTTTCCTAAGAAGCAAGGATGGTGACATTTTGACTCACTTTGGACATGTCATCAGGAAAGACCAAAAGCTTAAAAGGGACATCACGTTTGGTCAAATAAAAGGCAAATGGATTTCTGCTCTTCTCTCTCCTTCCTTTCTTCAAACGGTGTCTCTAAGTCACTGAAAATTTACGACAGGAAATGCAGCCATGGAGAGTTGCCAAGTTTCTCAAATTGTACTCCAAAAATTCAAGGTGAGAAGAGCCCAGGCTTTTCCTTAGGGTCAGTGCCTGTCTCTAGTCTTTTCCACGGCTGCTCCAATTGCAGCTGGCTAGCATTCTCAGAGAAGAAAGGCAGAAAGGTGCACCCAACAAAACATTTCCCTATGCAAAGCATGTTCAAAAGAAGGTTCATGTCACAGAAAGATGGTACTGACTGAAAATGAAAAATGTGTCACTTATGTCCCCATTAAAATTTTGGCACTGGCCTGCTAACAGAGAGTTCAGCAGTTCCAACCCACCAGTCACTCCTCTAAAGGGTCGCTGTGAGTCAGAACAAAAACAATTAGCAAGTGCCTGCTTTGGCCATACTATATGAACATAGAAAGGTCTGCAAATAGAACACTGTGGTTTTATCTAAGATTTTCCATTTACGTATTCTTGGACGAATCACTTCTCTTAGTTCAGTTTTGGGGGCTTTGTTGTTTTATCTTGGTTTGGGTTGTGTTGTTTGTGAGGAGGGAGGAGGTTTTTGTTTGCTTTTGAGGATTTTTTGTTAATTTTTGTTTGTTTTGGTTTGGTTCAGTTTGTGTTATTTGTCTACAAAATGAAAGGGTGATGTCTAGAGATCTAGACAGGTTCACAAGTCCATGCAGGAAATATTTGTAATGCCAAATTTAATCCAATCATAACATCAATCAGAGCAGAAATAGTAGCAAACTCAAAACACGGCCTGTATAGCTGCTTGAGCTTTAACATTTAGTCCTCTCTATAACTCTGTATGGAGTCCTGGTGTGGCTCTGTGGGCTAATGAGTCAGACCGCAAAGTTGTTTGAACTGCAAGGTTGGTGGTTCAAGCTCACCAGCTACTCCTTGGAAACCCTATATAGGGTCGCTATGAGTCAGAATCAACTCGATGGCACTTCATAACAACAATAACAATGACTCTGTATGGAATCCTGGTGTAATACCATAGGATAAGCACTGGACCACAAGGAGAGCAGTTAAAATCCCAAAACTCTACATATAGTCATTATGAGTTGGAACCGACTTGATAATACTTAACAAACAACAGCATGACTCTGTATAGGAAAGTAGTCCACATGTCATTATTCTGCACAGAAAGAAACACATCAAGACTTGAAGCAACTTGTTTGTAATCACACAACTGGCAGTGTGGGGACTTGAACTCAAGTCTCACAGTCCAGAGTCAATACACCTGGATCCTTTGGAAAATTCCTCCAAAGTATCAGAAAGTTTCAGTTTTAGACATCGTCACTTCTCTTATTGGCTACTAATTGTAACTAGATAAATATACAGCTGTATAGTGGATTTTATCAAAGTCTGGATTATCCAGTTGATGCCCCCCATGTAAAACTGTACCCTAGTTTATTCTGAGCACTAATCTATGACCGCACACTGCTAGATCATGATGAACAGAGAGAAGATTGAAGGTATCAAAGATTTCATCTTAATTAGATCTATAACCAACATCCATTGATATTGCCGCTAAGAAATAAATGATACATTGTGATGGGCAAAAAGAGCTCTTTAAAGCAAAGATGTCACTTCAGGGACTAAGGTGGACCTGACTTAAATCATAGTGTTTTCAGTTGTCTCATATGTGTATGAAAACTGCACAATGAATCAGAAAGACCAAAGAAAAACTGATATTTTTGAATTATGATGTTGGCAAAGAATAGTGGGCAGCCAGAAGAACAAACCAATCTTCTTGGAAAAAATCTAGCCAGAATTCTCCTTTGGACATGGTATCAGGACCTATCAGTCCCTTAAGAAGGCCAGCATGGTTGGTAAAATGGAGGGTCAGGAAAAAAAGAGGAAGACCCTCAATGAGATGGATTGACACAGTGGCAACAACAATGAACTCAAATATAAAAATCATGAGGATGATGCACAACTTACGGTTGCTATGAGCTGGAGCTGACTCAGCAATAACTGATAAAAACACAGACTGCAATACTGAGTCGATTTGGTAGTCACAAAGGGACACTATGAACAACTAGCCCTATTAAGGTCATTGTGTTTCATAGACGGAGAAATGTAAATACACACACATAGACATAAATAAGCAAGGCAACGCATTTGTAATTGGCTGTTTTGTTTCCTCCCAGTTCATCTCCCTGATGCAGAATCAACAATGTACCACCTTCTGAGCAAGGTCACTAAGTCAGCACACCCAGGGGAGAATGTACCCTGTATAATAAATTCTCTGCTTAAAATGGTCCAAATAGTGCAGCCTTTGCAGCTTTAGGAAGAAAATATTAACCATAGTTAGAAAAGAACTTTCTATCATTTTAAATAATTTCAATATAAGTTCCACATTATATAATAATTTATTTTTAAGTTATACCTTACATTGGATAATTAGAAAAGAATATTGTTGTTGTTAAGTGTCGTCGAGTCTGTTCTGACCCATAGCGACCCTGTACAGCGTTTCTGAGGCTGTAAATCTTTACAGGAGCAGAAAGCCTCACCTTTCTCCCACGGAGCGCCTGGTAGTTTCAAACTGCTGACCTTAAGGTTTGCAGCCCAATTCGTAACCACTATGCTACCAGAGCTCCTTAGAAAAGAATATTAGGACAATTAAACAATGTTGTTGTTGTTGTTGTTGTTGTCAGGTTCCATCGAGTCGGAACCGATCATAGAGACCCCATGCACAGCAGAATGAAACAATGTCCGATCCTGGGCCAACCTCACTACCACTGCCACACTTGAGTCCATCAGTGATGCCACCTGGCTGATCCATCTCATTAGGGGTCTTCCCCTTCTTCTCTGACCCTCCACCTTACCCAGCATGACATTCCTCTCCAACGACTGTTCTCTCCGGACAATATGTCCAAAGTATGAGAGACAAAGCTTAGCCATCTTGACCTCCAAGGAGCACTCTGGCTGCACCTCTTCCAAAATAGATCTATTGGTTCTTTTGGCAGTCCATGGCACTTTCAGTATTCTCCTCCAACACCACAACTCAAAGGCATCAATTCTTATACGATCTTCCTTATTCACTGTCCAGCTTTCGCGTCCATATGATGCTATTGAAAATACCATGGCTTGGGTCAGGCACACCTTAGTCCTCAAGCTGACATCTCTGCTCTTCAATACTCCAAAAAGTTCCTGTGCAGCAGATTTGCCTAATGCAATACGTCATCTGATCTCTTGACTGCTGCTTCCTTGAGTGTTGACAGTTGATCAAGTTCTTGACAACTACAATCTTTTCTCCATTGATAAGAATGTTGTTCATTGGTCCAGTGGTCTAGTTCATTTTGTTTTCTTGACATTGAGATGCAATCCATACCGAAGGCAATGCTCTTTGATCTTCATAAGTAAATGTTTCAAGTCCTCTTCACTTTCAGCAAGCAAGGTTGTATCATCGGCATATCGCAAGTTGTTAATGAATCTTCCTCCAATCCTGACACCATGTTTTTCTTCATAGAACCCAGCTTCTCGTATTATTTGCTCAGCATACAGGTTGAATAAGTATGGTGAAAGAACAGAACCTTGTTGCACACCTTTCCCAATTTTAAAACATTCAGTGTTTCCATGCTCTGTTTGAACAACTGCTTTTTGGTCTAGGTACAGATTTCTCAGAAGTACAATTGTTTCCTTCTTTCTTGTCTTCTTAATGACTTTTTGCTCTCTTCACATATGATGTTCTTGATGTCATCCCACAACTCTTCTGCTCTTCGGTCTTCAGTGTTTAATGCATCAAATCTGTTCTTCAGATGATCTTCAAATTCAGGTGAGAAATTAAACAATAGAATATAGCAATAGCTCACATGGATATATTCATGTTCTCTTTTCTTAACTCTATGAATCCAGACTTTTTTCCTACCACTAATTATTAAAAGCACTATAATTAAAAGAGATTTTTGAAATCCTAATAATTTAAATCAAGGAGCTCTAGCCAATCTAGCTGCTAATCTCATGGTCAGCAGTTCGAAACTACCAACTGTTCCGCAGGAGAAAGATGAGGCTTTCTGCTCCTGTAAAGATTTATAGCCTCAGAAATCCTGTACAGGTACGCAAGGAGTCAAAACCGACTCCACGGCACAAAACAACAACAGCAATCATTAAATGGGGCATTGGTGGCTCAATGGTAGAATTTTCATCTCTGATGATGAGGATCCTGGTTCGATTCATGGCGGATGCACCTCATGCATAGCTACTACCCATCTTAGTAAGGGTTTATGGGTAGCTATCATGTTGATCAGGTTTCTGCAATTTTCAGTCTAAGGTAGAGAAGGAAGAGGCCTGATAACCTTCTAAAATTTGTTCTTGTTCAATGAAAACGCTGTAGGTCACAGTAGTTCACTTTACAAACAACAAGTAGATGGCGCCAGACCAGGCAGCACTTCATTTGGTTGTGCGCGGGCTTGCCACGCATGAAGGCTCAACTTGCCGGCAGCTAACTGCAACCTTCATGCAAAACAACAGTCTGGTTCTCAGTCCTTCTTATCCTTAAACTCTACATCGCGTCTGGCTCTAGTGTGACCTCTCCTTGTTAAAATGTTCTCTTTCTTTGATTTTGGGAATATGAGGTGATCACAGTTCTTTCTCCTTTCTGAAAGCTCCAAGTAAACGTTTTCATCAGCTCCCACTCTTACTTTTATCTTCTTTTTCTGTCAGTTTCCCTCCGATCTCAGGTCTTTCATCTAATTTTCAACTTTAATTATCAGCTACAAGGAAGACCCCTACATGTAAGTAACTACACATTTGTTGGGAGAAGGGTATGGCAAGGGGCATAGCTGAAGAAGAGGCACAGCTGTTAGTAACTCCACAAACAGGTATTCATCCACTGGAAAGAAAATCCATGTGTTTCCCATGAATTGGACAAACTAGATTTCCAATGTGTGAGCTGTTCAAATTTTCTCGTCCGTTAAGGTGGTAGAGCTACCCTTCAGTTTTTGGAGTTTAATGATAGTTTCTTTCATTCTCTTTAATATATAAAGCTTCTTTCTCTTTGTTCTCTATCCTTTCAGAAAACATTTTTTTAAGAAAATCAGTTGCTCTCAAGTCGATTCTGACTCATGCCACCTCTATGCATGTCAGAGTACAACTGTGCTCCATTCATTTTGCAATAGTGCCACTGGGTGGATTCCAACCCCCAACGTTTTAGTTAACAACTGAAGATGTGAACAATTTGCACCATCCAGGGCCTCAATTATCTGGATTTCATATCTGTAAGAATTTATATAAAAATTATAGAACTTTAAATATAGACTGATTCCTCTCATGTCATAGAGAGTACACAAAGCAAAACTCTAAACAACAAATAGTACAAGATCAGAATGTGAATCCATATGAGAAATCCTCAAATGAAATTATTTATATCATAGTTTTAGGGATATTCTCCCGATATCTTACAAACTTTTATGCATGCAATGATTTTTCTTTTTATGTAAATTGACACTATCATGGTTACCTTGAATGAGAAAGTATTAGAATTGTTTCTGTTAGGCGCCATCGAATCAGTTCCCACTTATAGTGACCCTGTGCACAAGAGACTGAAACACTACAACTTTATCACAATTGGCATGCATGTGTCTATTGCAGCTGCCATTGTGTCAATCAATCTCATTGGGGGTCAATCGATCTCTTTGTGGGTGAATTGATCTCATTGGGGTCAATCTATCTCATTGGGGGGTCTTCCTCTTTTCTGCTTAACCTCCACTTTGTCAAGCACAATGGTCTTCCCCTGATAACAAGTCCAAAGTATGAGAGACTAAGTCGTACTCTGCTGGCTTCTAAGCATCATACTGGCTGCATTTCTTCAAACACAGATTTGTTTCATGGTATGTTTAACAACCATCAACCATCACCATCAAATGCATCAATTCTTATAAGGTCTTCCTTTTGCATTGTCCAACATTCATGTACATATGAAGCAATTTAAAACACCATGGCCAATACACAAGAAGGGGAAGGGTGCAAGAACAAGATAGGGGAACACTGACATGGATTTGCATAGGCTAAATGGCACATAGGTAAATAGTGATGCATGCTCAGCCTAAGCACAACAGGGCTCTGTGGTATTTGGATCGAGGCATACCCTGATGAGGGGAAATACAACTAAGATGCTTGACTGTATTACGAATATTAGTTTCCCTTGCCTATTATTGTAAACAACCACTACTCTGTCAGTTTGTCATACTGTGGTGGCTTGTGAGTTGCTGTGATTCTGAAAGCTATGTCACCGGAATTTTAAATACGAGCACGGTCACCCATGGTGGACAGGTTTCAAATGAGCTTCCAGAAAAAGACAGACTAGGAAGAAGGAGTTATGAACTACTTCCAAATATTTAGTCACTGAAAACCTTATGAATAGCAGAGAAACACTATTAGATATAGTGCCGGAAAACGAGCCCCTCAGTTTGGCAAGCACTCAAAATGTGACTGGGGAAGAGCTGCCTCCTTAAAGTAGAGCTGACCATGATGATGCGAATGGAGTAAAGCTCATGGGAGTAAAGCCCTGGGGACCTTCATATGCTGATGGGACACAACTCAAAATGAAGAGAAACAGCTTTAAACATCCATTGAAAATCAGAACATGGAATGTACAAAGTATGAATCTGGGGAAATTGGAAGTTGTCAAAAATGAAATGGAGTGCAGAAACATCAATATATTGGGCATTAGTGAGCTGAAATGGACTGGTATTGGACATTTTGAATATGACAACCACATGGTTTACTATGCGGGGAATGACAAATTGAAGAGCAATGGTGTTGCATTCACTGTCAAAAAGAACATATCCACATTAGTCATGAGGTACAACACTGTCTGTGATAGGATAATATCCATGCGCCTATAGAGAAGCCCAGTTAATACCACTATTATTCAAATTTACACACCAACCACTAAAGCTGGTAAGGATGAAATAGAAGAATTCTACCAACTTCTTCAATCTGAAATTGATCAATCATTCAGTTGAGATGTATTGATCATTACTGGTGATTGGAATGCAAAGGTTGGGAGCAAAGAGGAAGGCTCAGTAGTTGGAAAATATGGCCTTGGTGATCGAAATGATGCTGGAGATCACATGACAAAATTCTGCAAAATCAATGATTTGTTCATTTCAAATACCTTGTTTAGACAGCATCAGAGATGACTATACACATGGACCTCACCAGATAGAATACATAGAAATCAAATTGACTACATCTACAGAAAGAGATGATGGAAAAGCTCCATATCATCAGTCAAAACAAGGCCAGTGGCAGACTGTGGAACAGACCATCAATTGTTGTTGTTATGTGCCATCGAGTCGGTTCTGACCCATAGCAACCCTGTATAGGGTTTCCGAGGGTGTAAATCTTTATGGGAGTAGAAAGCCTCATCTTTCTCCCACAGAGCAACCGGGAAGTTCCAACCGCTGACCTTAAGGTTCGCAGCCCGATTCGTAACCACTACGCTACCAGAGACCATCAATTACTCGTATGCAAATTCAAACTGAAGCTAAAGAGACCATCAATTACTCGTATGCAAATTCAAACTGAAGCTAAAGAAAATGAAAACAAGTCCACAAGAGCCAAAATATGACCTTTAATATATCCCACCTAAATTTAGAGATCATTTGAAGAACAGATTTGATACATTAAACACTAAAGACTGAAGACCAGAGAATTGTGGAATGACATCAAGAACATCATACACGAAGAAAGTAAAATGTCATCAAGAAGACAGGAAAGAAGGAAAAGGTCAAAATGGATGTCAGAAGAGACACTGAAACTTGCTCTCCAACATAGAGATGCTAAAGCAAATGGAAGAAATGAGGAGGTAGAAGAACTGAACAGAAAATTTTAAAGGTCAGCTCGAGAAGATAAAGACAAATATTACAACAAAATGTGCAAAGATTTGGAATCAGAAAACCAAAAAGGAAGAACACACTCAACATTTCTCAAGCTGGGGGAACTGAAGAAAAAATTCAAGCCTCGACTTTCATTATTGAAAGATTCTCTGGGCAAATTATTGAATGATGCAGAAAACATCAAAAGAAGATGCAAGGAATACAACAGAGTCACTGTACCAAAAGGAGATGGCTGATGTTCAACCATTTCAAGAGGTACCATATGATCAAGAGCGAATGATACTGAAATCCAAGATATATTGAAGGAATTGGCAAAAAACAAGGCACCAGGAATTGATGGAATAAAAATTGAAATCTTTCATGAAAGTGAGGCAGCACAGAAGGTATTCACTCATCTCTGCCAAGAAATCTGGAAGACAACCATCTGGCCTACTGATTGGAAGAGATCCATATTTGCACCCATTCCAAAGAGAGGTGACCCAATGGAATGCAGAAATCATCAGACAAGCTCTTTGATTATCCAATGCGAGTAAAGTTTTACAAAAGATAATACAGAAATGGCTGCAAGCATATATTGACAGAGAACTTCCAGAGGTTCAAGCAGAATTCAGAAGAGGCCACGGAACTTAGACATTGACTACCTGAAAGGAGCTCTGGTAGCGTAGTGGTTACGAATCGGGTTGTGAACCTCAGGGTCAGCAGTTCGAAACTACCAGCTGTTCTGCAGGAGAAAGATGAGGCTTTCTGCTCCCGTAAAAATTTGCTGCCTCAGAAACCCTGTACAGGGTCACTATGAGACGGAACCGACTCCATGGCACATTACAACAACAACAACCTAAAATGAGGGAGCAATAAAAGCTTGAAGTGACTGGATTATAAGGTTTCAAGAGGGAGTTTAGTTTGTGAGTGTGTGGGGGGAAGATAGAGTCCCCACTGAATAGTTTTCATCTTGTCTAGATGGGTCTGGGAAAAAGAGATGGGGATAAAATTCTTGTGATTCAACAGTGAGTAATTGTTATCATGAAATTCCTCATTCCATAGCCTCTTCTGAATCCAGCTTGAATTTCTGGCAATTCTCTTTTGATGTACTATTGTAGCCATTTTTTAATTATCTTACGCAAAATTTTACTTGCATGTGATACCAATATTGGTGATTGATTTCCACATTCTACTAGATCACCTTTCTTTGGAATGGACACAAATATGGATCTCTTTCAATTGGTTCCTTTGAATGAGAAAATATTGAAGAGAACATTGATTTTTGAGCAAGTCACAGGTTCATATAGAAGTTCCTCATTTTGTTAATTCAATATGAATTACTTTAGTTCTGAAACAGAATTAATATTCTTCTCTAACAATGAATGAACAACAACATAACAATGAATGAAGAAGACCTTAGAAGAATTGAAGCGCTTGAATTGCGGTGTTTGAAAAGGATACTAAAAGTATCATGAACTGCCAGAAGAACAAACAAATATGTTAAAAGAAGTACAGTCAGGATAGTGAGACTTGACTCTCATACTTTGGACATTTTATCAGAAGGACCAGTCTCTGGAGAAGGACACCAAGCTTAGTAAAATGGAGGGTCATTGAAAAAGAGAAAGTCCCCTAATGTGATGGATTGACATGGTGACAGCAGCAATAGGCTCAAGGATAACAATGATTGTGACTATAATGCAGAATCGGGCAGTTTCAGAACCGACTAGACAACACCTAACAACATGCCTCTGGGTTCATTGGAGGATTACAGGTAACAATATAAAATGCCTTAACAGCAGATTTTCAGTAAACAGCTATACTTGTTACTATATAATCTCCATAATGGATGAGGAAGACTAGGAAGCTAAAACTAAATGAATATGAAGGATGTCAGACGATGATTCTGAAACTCAGCAGCTGAGTTCAAGTTAAACTAAGAAACTATACTATTAGATTTTACTTTTACTTCCAAACTGTTAGAGTTTACTTCTCTTCAGTATTTCCTGCAGGAGAAATTATAGCGATGTTTTAAGTGTTCTTATTTATGTAATAAAGGGAAGAGATAGACAAGATGGCAAAATCTTGGCGTATGATAGAGAGCTCTTCTGAATGTGAGCAGAGAGGTCAAGAATGTAAGGGATGCCTAGATTCTGTAGTGTTCCATGTAAGGATGCTAAGTAAAAGGTTCTTTGTATAATTAGCTGCTCTTCTTAGTTGGGATTATGTGGAGTCCTGTTGTTGTGCTATAATAAGCACTGGACCACATGATCAGTTTGAATCGCAGGTTGATGGTTCAAACTCGCCAGCTGCTCCTCAGAAACCCTAAACAGGGTTGTTATTAGTCAGAAACAACTAAATGGCACTTCAAAACAACAACAACAGCTTTTCGAAGTGTGCTATTCATATATGGAATATCCCAAAGACTTCAAAGACTGGATGCATCAAAATAATGTGTCTGGCCCAGCTGCAGGAAGAGACGCCCATCAAGGTGCCCTATACTGCCATCCCTAGTAGTCTAGCACTGATTACATCTGCACAGCAGTCTGAGGAGAATGTTTACTTCCCAAGTTTCACTGAAAGAAACCTCAAGATACATGCTTGATGCCCCACCACTTCCCTGCAGACATCTGAGTGGATGCTTCCCCTACTTCAGAAATCAATCGCTGAAAGCAGAAGAAGGAACTCGAACTACCTTAGATTAGTGTCAACCCCAAAGAATAAAGGAAAGATAATGCCTTACTCAAGCTGACATCTTTGCTCTTCAACACTTTAAAAAGGTCTTGTGCAGCACATTTGCTTAATGCAATACATCTTTTGATTTCTTGACTGCTGTTTCCATGAGTGTTGATAGTTGATCCAAGAAGAATGAAGTCTTGACAACTTCAATCTTTTCTCTGTTGATAAGAATGTTGTTTATTGTTCCAGTGGTAAGGATTTTTGCTTTCTTTACATTGAGTTGTAATCCATACCGAAGGCTGTGCTCTTTGATCTTCATCAGTAAATGTTTTAAGTCCTCTTCACTTTCAGCAAGCAAGGTTGTGTCATCTGCATATCACAGGTTGTTACTGAGACTTCCTCCAATCCTGATGCCATGTTTTTCTTCGTATAACCCAGCTTCTCAGATTATTTGCTCAGTATACAGGTTGAATAAGTATGGTGAAACAATACAACCTTGTCGCACACCTTTCTTAATTTTAAACCATCCAGTGTTCCCATGTTGCTCCTGATCCAAGCCATGGTATTTTCAATAACCTCATATGCATGCAAAAACTGGACAGTACATAAGGAAGACCGTAAAAGAATTGATGCTTTTGAGTTATGGTGTTGGAGGAGAATACTGAAAGTGCCATGGACTTCCAAAAGAACCAATAGATCCATTTTGGAAGAAGTGCAACCAGAGTGCTCCTTGGAGGCCAAGATAGCCAAACTCTGTCTCTCATACTTCAGACATATTGTCAGGAGAGACAAGTCGCTAGAGAAGGATATCATGTTTAGTAAGGTGGAGGGTCAGAGAAAAAGAGGAAGATCCCCAACGAAATGGACTGACCAGTGGCAGTATCGATGGACTCAAGCTTGGCAACAGTAGTGAGGTTGCCCAGGATCAGGCAGTGTTTCGTTCTGTTGTGCATAAGGTCTCTATGAGTCAGTACCGACTCAATGGCACCTAACAACAACAACAACAACAGTGCCTTACTGGAGTCTTGGTGTGGCGCTGTGGGTTAATGCACCCGATTGCAAAGCTGTTTGAACTGTAAGGTCGGTGGTTCAAGCTCACCAGCTGCTCCCTGGAAACCCTATACAGGATTGCCATGGGTCGGAATTGACTCAATGGCACTTAACAACAACAACAATGCCTTACTCTTGGGGAATGACCAGCAAAACCCTGGCACCTGACCTCTGGCTGAGTTGTTACAGAAAAATGTCCTCCATATGCTCCCCTGAACCAACTGAATTGTGATGGTTCCTGTCCCCTGGAAAAATATGAACTACAACCAGAAAAAATTAAAAACTGGAGGAACGAAACATTCAATCCATTAATGGCTTCATCTGAATCAGATCCTTAGTAGGCATTTGAAAGAGCAGGTAGATAAGTAAAGTCACAAAACAAAACTACCTTGCTTTAGATTATTCCCAGAAAGCCCTGGGTACATCACTTAGAAAATGAACAAAGAAATCATGACACTATTTAATCAATTTTCAATTATCCAGAGGTTGATTATTCAGTTTGTGGATGGTTCCTATCTCCATTCTTCTCCTGCTTTTCCTGGCTGAATGCCTTTGGCTATTACAGTGCTCATATGCACTTCCACAAGGGAACGAGCAAGGAGTGATATCAGCAGGCATATAAATTGAGAGGCTCATAAAAGTACAGGATAGTGAGCCTTTTGCGTAAATGAGGTTTGTGTATTATCTATAGACTTAAAAATGTCATGCTCACCCTGAAATCATATAATGATGTCCTGCCAGTTCAGGGCTCTGTGTCCTCAGCATTCAGTAAGTATTAGTTGGGAGAGAGGTAGCATAGTGGGGAGGAGCCCAAATGATGGGGTCAAGTTACCTATGTCTACATGCCATGTCTAAACTTCAAACTGTTTGACTGACTTAATATCTTGATGCTTTAGTTTCATTACTGGAAAATTGCATTTTCTGAAAACAGGAGGTTGTGTTATTATAAAATTATGTGCTAAAGGGAAGAAGTCCAAGGCGAGGTTGACTCTTGGGAAAGAAACTAGCTGAATGCCCACCATCTTCGTGTATCTCATCTAACAGCAACTAGAAGCAGATACATGGAGAAAACACATGCACAGCTTCCTAAACAGGAAGTTCACATGTTGTGTCTCTAACATGATAGTTTGCAGAAGAAGGGACATAACCCATAACAAATGTCTATGTCCCTTGGCAGGTAAGAATCATCTCTGTTTTTCCTAACTGGAACCTGATACCATTCCTCAAACGTGCAGAAACAAATTCACAAGATTTAATCAAATTACCCAGACTGACAAGAAACTCACTTATGTTTCTACCAGTCTCTGGCTGCTAAAAATCTGAATCTATGAAGTATGTGCTATCTAAAGTATGATAAAAAGAAATTGTCCAACATTTATTTTAAGGGAATAAACCCCTGGTGAAACGGCAGTGGCCCTTGTGGCTCTGCAGGTTAATGCGCTGGACTGCAAAGTCTATTTGAACTGCAAAGTCGGCAGTTCAAGTTCAACAGACTCTACTAGGAATCCCTACACAGGGTCGCTATGGATCAGAATCAACTCCACGGCACTTAACAACAACAATTATTGGGAGGAAGTCCCTGGGTAAAATTAACAGTAAAATGCAACAGGAGTCCTGGTATGGCGCTGTGGATTAATGCGCTGAACTGCAAAGTAGATTTGAACCACCAGGGTGGTGGTTCAAGCTTACCTGCCGCTCGTCGGAAACCCTATACAGGGTCGCTATGAGTCGGAACCAACACTATGCATTTAACAATAATAAGAAACTAGTCAAAAGCTTCCCAGTTCTAATACACCCAGTGGCATCTCAGAAGGTAAGTCTGGCAATCCGCTTTCAAGATGTCACAGCCTTGAAAACTCAAAAAAGAAACGCTACTCTACATGGAGTCCTGGTGTGGCGCTGTGGATTAATGCACTGGACTGCAAAGTGGGTTTGAACAACAAGGTGGGTGGTTCAAGTTCACCAGCTGCTCTTCGGAAACCCTATACAGGGTCGCTATGGGGAGAATCAACTCAACGTCATTTAACAACAACAACAAAAACTCTGTAGCACTGGACTTGGAGGCACAAGGTCAGCGGTTCGGGTCCTCCAGCCAATCCGTGGAAGAAAAATAAGGCTTTCTGGTTCCACAAAAACTTGCAACCTCACAAACCTTATATAAGGGTCGCTAAGAGTTGGAATGTCTCAACAGCAGTTAACAACAACAACTGCACGTATGTGTTTGTTCTTGTTCTGAATTGACTGGATTGTGAGAAGGGGAAGGGGAGAGTGGAGGAGGGGCGTGGGGAAGAGGGGAAGTGGGAGGGATGAAACCTAATATATGCCCATGCTTTTGAAATAAAATGGCAGAGAAAGAGTGGTGAATTTACATGAATAATATTTTAAATTAAGAAAATAAACATGGCATACATAGATTAAGAAGACTACTTCCAGATTTTTTAAGCAGCAAATTTTTGAACTCTCAATAAAATGAAAGGCAATATAACCTTGCAAATCAATAGGTACTAGGTTAAATCAAAGAGTGACATGGGCAGATAAATACCAGTATTATAAAATATTTAAAAGAGTACCTCTAAGAAAATATGGGCAAAATATTCTCTCTTTAAAGCCACCAGAACAGCAAGAAATGTAAAACAGAGAAAACTAGAAATCTAATACATTAGGAAATGCTACATCCCAAGCAATAAATGGGTAACCACACTGTGAAAGGGCACAAAGTGACCTACATCATATACTGCTCACCCTGAGCCACAGCCTGGAGCTCAGAAAGGGAGGAAAGGAGGCTGTGCTGCTGCTAAACAAATTCAGCTGACCAGAGTCAACCCACTGTAAATGGGAAACCCAGGATCTGAATGCCCAAGGGCTTCCTCTGAGTCATCCCAATGGCCCACTCAGCAGGATGCAGGCTTACTCCAGTAGTGGCTCTAATTTTCAGGCTTATCTAACCAGAATCTTTAGGAACGGGGCCCAGAAATCAGCTCTAACAACAGCACAAAGGCTTCAGATTAAAGGAATTAAATGGTTATGCTGAGATTATTGTTATTGTTGGGTGCCATAAAGTAGATTTCGACTCACAGCAACTTTATGCACAATGAAAGAAAGCATTGATACCAAAGTCTTCTTAATATAATTCAGCTTCTCGAATTATGTGCTCAGCATACAGATTGAATAAGTATGGTGAAACAATACAACCCTGGCACACATTTTTCCTGATTTTAAACCATTCAGTGTTCCCTTGTTCTGTATGACCAACTACCTCTTGGTCTACATACAACTTCATCATGAGCACAGTTAAGTGCTTCAGAGTATTCATACTTCGAAATGTTGTCCATAGTTTGTCATGTTCCACACAATCGAAAGTCTTAGCATAGTCAATAAGGCACAGGCAAACATTTTTCTGTTATTCTCTGCATTCAGCCAAGATCCAGCTGACATCAGCAAGGATAGCTCTTGTTCAATGCCCTCTTCTGAATCCTGCTTCAAGTTCTGAACGTTCTCTGTTAGTGTACTGTTGCAGCCATTTTTGAAATACCTTTAGCAAAGTTTTACTTGCATGCAATAACAATGATATTGTCTGATGATATTTGCCTTTTTGCATTCCATTGGCTCTCTTTGGAATGGAGACCAATATGGATGTCTTCCATTCAGTTAGTTGCCTTGTAGCTGTCTTCCAAAATTTTTGGCTAAGATGAGTGAGTACCTCCAGTTCCACATCAGTTTGTTGAAGTATTTCAATTTGTATTCTATCAGTTCTCGGAGTCTTGTTCTTTGCAAGTGCCTTCAGTGCACCTTGGACTTCTTCCTTCAGTAGCATTGACTCTTGATCATATGCTACCTCTTGAAATGGTTGAACATCCATCATGTCATTTGGCACAGCCACTCTGTGTATTCCTTCCATCTTCTTTTGATACTTTCTGCATCATTCAATATTTTGAACATAGAATGCTTCAATTTACAGATCAAGACTTGAATTTTTTCTTCACTTCCCCCAACTTGAGAAATGCTGAGCGTCTTTTTCCCTTTTGGTTTTCTAACTTCAGGTCTTTGCACAGTTCATTGTAGTGTTGAACTTGTCTTCTCAAGTTGCCATTTGAAATTTTCTATTCAGCTCTTTTACCTCCTCATTTCTTCCATTTCCTTTAGCATCTGTGTGCTGGAAAGCAAGTTTCAGAATCTCTTCTGGCATCCATTTTGGTCATTAATTGACTGAAAAACAATCTGCAATGTATAGCAGAAAACTGACTTTAGTATCTGAATCAAATAGGAACTTCTTATTTTCAAAATTGTTATCAGGAATACAAGATCTTTCTATCTTTCTGTGACATCTTAATTAACAGATAGACCTTTGCCCTCATACTTGTTATTTCATGGTCACAAGACAGTGACCATACCACCTGTCCTCACATCGATATTTCAGGAAGAAGACATGTTGCCTTTCTTTTGGGAGGAAGGCATTTAGTAAATTGAATGCACTGATTGTATTTATAAAGTCAATTTTTCATGTCTCCAATATTCATGCCTTTTGATGCAGCTTTAGGTGAGGCCATGGGACTTGATTTAACCACCAGAATAGTAACAAGCTTGACTCAAGCAGAGACCTGAAAAAAACACTTGCACGTATCTGCTTTCTCTCTTGGACCACCTGACAGTACAAGACCATGTGGCTATGGTGACATGAGAGACACACAGAGAAGAGCTGAGGAGCCCAAGCCAAAGTCTTACTAGACCAGCCAACCCCCAGACAACCTACATAAACCAGTGCAGGCACATCAGCCCTCATGAGCCCAGGTTAGAAGTGCTCAGAAATTTAAATAGTTATTATTGAAGGCAATAAATTTGTGGTGGTATGCTTTGTAGAAAGTAGCTTTAGTGGCACTATAGGTTAAACATTGGACTACTAATCACAGTTCAAACTTACCAGTCACTCTGCAGGAGAAAGATGAGGCTTTCTGTTCCCATTAAAATTTATAGCCTTGGAAATGCTATACAGGATCATTATGAGTCCGAATTGACTCATGGCAGATGGTTTGAGTTTGGTTTGTATGCCATGTAGGCATCAGTAATTGATGGAACCTCATTGTTCAGAATTATAACCCAATATTGTTCCTAATTAATGGAAATCTAGAAAATCAAGTATTTTTCTAGAGTACTTTTATCCCCACAAAAGAAATGGGAAATTGGCATTAGACCTACAATACTGACCCAAAATATTAACCACAGATAGAAAGATAGACACATCAAGGTTTGGCATCAAAGATAAAGAAATTGAGATAGAACAATAGAAAGACCAAAATGTTCTTGGTTTTCTTTAAGCCAGAAGTAGGCAAGATTTTTCTGTAAAGAGATAGATGGCAACTATTTTTTACTTTACAGGTAGACTTAGTCTCTGTTACAACTATTGAACTATATCACAAAAGCAGTCATATGTACATAAACACGTGAATGTGGGTATTGTGGGTATATTCCAATAATCTGTGCCCAAGTGAGACGTACTTTGCAACTTCTGGCTCCACTGGTAAATCACTTTCTTATTCATACTATTCTGGATTGAATACAATCTATAATACAAAAGAAAATAAAATAAAGTGATTTTTCATTTAAAAGTTGATGAGACAGTGTTCTATAACTTGCCCAGTGAAATAGGCCTCTTGCAGAGCCTTTGCAATGTATAGGACCTTAGGTGGAATCCTGAACCCCATCCAGAACCTTCTGAGGTAGGGCATTCCCACTGGAAAGAATAAGCAGACCAGCCTGGAACAGCTAGAACAACAGAAGATACATCTTCAAAGAAAGATCAGCAAGAAAAACCCAAAATAAAAATGGCAGTATGATTGGTTACTACAAGAATAAGCAGGTTGTTCACCGGGAAGTCATCATGGCAAGCAATCAAGTCCCTTCAGGACAAACCCAACCTCCAAGACTGAAACTCAAAGGGAACTCATGAGCAAGCATGTAAGCTTGCTGGTGACCACATTGGTCTACCGGTGAGTGGAAGAGGGGGAAGACAGCAATGAAGAAATGGTCTGAGTTCAACCACAGTCCATTGATTCCAGTTGATGTGGAGATGAGAGAGAGAAGAGGAAGGGCTGGTTGGTCAAAAGTGTGGTGAGACCTGGGTACAACTAAGCCCATGGACAAGGACATAATCATGGAGTCCTAGAGCTGAGAGTGAAGCATCCAGCTGATGTGAAGTGAGGGGAGACATACAAGAACACCCAAACTTGCAGATAGTTAACAATTGACCTAGCCTCAATAGTTCGATAATCAGAACTCTACTAGACAAAGATAAAAACTTTTTTGGGGGGTGCTAAATTAGTACAATTTGATGAACTTGACTGATATTCATAGATATAGAAGCTCAAAATACCAACAGAGAGTGAAGGAGTCTTCACATCAAATATCAATGCTATCCCTTCTGTATACAGAGTAGATAGGGATGGACAACTGAGACATTGGCTACCTAAAATGGGGCGGGTGATAAAGACACGAAGTAACTGGCTTACAAGTTTTGAAGAGGGAATTTAGTTTAATAGTGTGTGAGAGAAGATAGAGTACCCACTGAATAGTTTTCATGTTGTCTAGACGGATCGTGTAAAAACAGATGGGGATAAGATTCTTTTAACTCAATACTGAGTAATTGTTATCATGATTAATTGTGACTGTCACAACTGTAAAGGTAGAAGTTTTGTGAAAAACAAGGGAGTAGTAAATCTTACAGTCCAGAAACAGAGGACCCTAGGACCATCAGGGGAGAAGAGCACAAGCAGATGTGGGACCCTATTCAGAGAAGCAGTGACACCAGAGATGGAGGCAGAGATGGGGACATGGAGAGAGGGAGCAGTTGAGGACTCTAGATTCATGAAGAGAGGGACTAAGAGCTGGCAGCCAGGAGACAGCCTTGCAGAATGTGCCTTTGGTGTTTTAAATTATTATATATTCCTGAGTGTTTTTGTGTACATCTCCCACCCCACCCCCAACAACAAAAAATAAATAAATGAAAAGGAAAACAGAGGGAAGAGAAGCAGAAAAGCAAATACTATTGAATGATTATGCACAGAGGAGATTGTAGTCATTACAATGAAACGATGGTATAAATCCAATGTTTTTCCATATAAACTATCACTCAGTTCACAAAACAAACACACACACACAAAAAAAAAAAAAAAAAAAAAATGTGATGAGACATACCAAACCTGTATTCAGATAAATTCAAAGCCTTATATGTTTTCAATATTTTTTTAAAAAATAGAGGAAATGAACATTCAACTCAGGTCTTTAAAAAAATGATCATTAAATCACCGAAATTAGCATAAAAATTAATAAGAATGAAATGATGAGTTGAAAGTAGAAAAATTGTAGAATCAATAAGCAAACATGTTGCTGTTAAGTGCTGTTGAGTCAGTTCTGACACATAGTGACCCTGTGTAAGTATTTCAGAGGAGTGCTTGTGTATTTGAACTGCCAACCTTTGGTTAGCCATCCAGTGCTTATCCTACAACATCACACCAGAACTCTGTAACATAAGCAGTAAAAAAAAAAACCAACACAACTGTGAAGCTGACTTTTATGACATGCAAAATCATAACCTGATGTTTTCTTAAGAAGGCACAGAATTTAGCTTCCTTCTAAAATCTCCAAGTTCCCCTTTTTCTATTTTTATAAAACAGCAATTTTTTTGTCTGGAAATATAACAACATTCTCCTAAAATTTATGATATTTCTGAGATGGATAAGAACCCATATCTTAAAACTGAGCTAAGCCAAATAAATACATCATCTAATGAATGCTACATGAGACCATTAAAAAAGAGATAATTCTTCCCCAGTAGCTCAGTTTTGTAAGGAAACAAACCTATACAAAGATAAAGCATCTTAGGGTAGTAAGTATGTAGTAATGGAGTGAACTGTAAAATAATAATAATTCACTGTGTTGATCCCTGTTGAGTCTTTCAGTTTGAGACCATTTATAGGAAAATATGCTCAAGTAGGGAAAACCAAAATTTGAAATAATGTGATTTGAGCTGTGGCTATATATTAATATTGCAAAAGGAGGACCAAACCACTGATTCTCCTAGGGCCTCTAGTCCCTCATTTTAGAAATTAGGGTAATGGGGATACCTACAAAAACTAGCTCACAGGATGTGAGGCTCAAATGAGGTAATGTTCCTGAAAACCCCTTATAATGTGCTATCTACAAACATTATTTTCATTAACACGTTAGCCTCTAAGTGTAAATGATGGTGAATTTCACAAGTATATTTGAGTTTCACACTCTTCCCATTTGCTCTAGAAAACCATCTCAGCCACCCCTTTAATTCAACACTTTCTTAAATGAATAGTGTACAGAAATTCTTGATTCTCAAATATAATGGCTGCTCTTCATCTTAAAGCCATCTTCAAATCCTGAATTAGTGAAATCAGTGGAGCAGGAGATCAAGGTCTCTGTAGCCTAAATATCTGAGAGTTTTAGGACAAGGTATATTTATTCCTTCAGGCTACATTCATTACTTAGATACTTTTGTTAACGGAAATACATGTGATGTCATGTTATTGTTCTTAAGTGCCATTGAGTAGATTTTGACCCATAGTGACTCTGTATAGGGTTGTAAAGGAAGAGTTGGTGAGATTGAACCAAGAACCTTGCAGTTTAAGAACCTTGCAGTCCAGAGCATTAATTAACCCACAGAGCCACACCAAGAATCTTTCACTTAACCCACAACTCTCTATTGCTGGATGAAAGATGATTGTTAACAGCTAATAAACCAAGAACGTTCATGTTCTAATTCTATGGTTGAGTTGTATGCTTGCAAAGAGCCAATCCATGTTTCCTCCCAACCCATTTATGTTGAGTGTATTGATAATAATAATTACGTAATTTAATTTCGAATTTAATTGCGGTTGTTGTTATTAAGTGCCTTCAAGTTGCTTATGACTCATAGCACCTATGTGTAGGAGCTGTAGTTGAGCTTGAACCACTGATCTTGTGTTCAATGTTGTTGTTGATGTTGTTAGGTGCCATCGAATCAGTACCGACTCAAAGTGACCTTATGCACAGCAGAACAAAACACTGCCTGATCCTGGGACAACCTCACTACTATTGCCATGCTTGAGTCTATAGATGCTGCCACTTGGCCAATCCATCTCATTGGGGGGTCTTATTCTTTTTCTGTGACCCTCCACCTTACCAAACATGATATCCTTCTCCAGCAACTGGTCCCTCCTGATAATATGTAAGAAGTATGAAAGACAAAGTTTGGCTATCTTGGCCTCCAAGGAGCACTCTGGCTGCACTTCTTCCAAAATGGATCTATTGCATCTCTTGACAGCCCATGGCACTTTCAAGATTCTCATCCAACACCATAACTCAAAAACATCAACTCTGCTACGGTCTTCCTTATTCACTGTCCAGCTTTTGCATACATATGAAGCTATTGAAAATACCATGGCTTGGGTCAGGCGTACCTTAGTCCTCAAACTGACATATTTGCTCTTCAACACTTTAAAAAGGTCTTCTGCAGCACATTTGCCTAGTGCAATACGTCATTGTTTGATCTCTTGACTGCTGCTTCCATGAGTGTTGATAGTTGATTCAAGAAGAATGAAGTCCATAACAACTTCAATCTTTTCAACGTTGATAAGAATGTTGTTTATGGTCCAGTGGTGAAGAGTTTTATTTTCTTTACATTGAGGTGTAATCCATACCGAAGGCTGTGCTCTTTGATCTTCATCAGTAATTGTTTTAAGTCCATTTCACTTTCAGCAAGCAAGATTGTAATATCTGCATATCACAGGTTGTTAATGAGTCTTCCTCCAATCCTGAACCACATTTTTCTTCCTATAACCAACCTTCTCAGACTATTTGCTCAGCATACAAGTTGAATAAGTATGGTGAAAGAATACAACCTTGTCACACACCTTTTTTTAATTTTAAACCATTCAGTGTTCCCATTTCTGTTCAAACAACTGCTTCTTCCAAATTTCTTGGCAGAGATGAGTGAGTGCCTCCTGTGTTGCCTCACTTTCTTGAAAGATTTCAATTTTTATTCCATCAATTCCTGGTGCCTTGTTCTTTGCCAATGCCTTCAATGCACCTTGGATTTCCTCTTTCAGTATCATTGACTCTTGATCATATACTACCTCTTGAAATGGTTGAACATGATTTCCTTTTGGTACAGTGACTCTGTGTATTCCTTCCATCGTCTCTTGATACTTTCTGCATCATTCCATAATTTGCCCAGAGACTCTTTCAATAACGAAAGTCGAGGCTTGAATTTTTTCTTAGTTCCCCCAGCTTGAGAAATGCTGAGCTTGTTCTTCCTTTTTGCGTTTTTGATTCCAGATCTTTACACATATTGTAATATTTGGCTTTATCTTCTCGAGCTGATCTTTGAAATTTTCTGTTCAGCTTTTGGACCTCCTCGTTTCTTCCATTTGCTTTAGCATCTCTATGCTAGAGTACAAGTTTTAGTGTCTCTTCTGACATCCATTTTGACCTTTTCCTTCTTTCTTGTCTTCTCAATGACTTTTGCTTTCTTCCTGTCTGATGTTCTTGATGTCATCACACAACTCTTCTCATCTTCAGTCTTCAGTGTTTAATGTATCAAATCTGTTCTTCAGATGATCTCTAAATTCAGGTGGGATATAGTCAAGGTCATCATGGACTTGTTTTCATTTTCTTCAGCTTCAGTTTGAATTTGCATATGAGTAGTTGGTGGTCTGTTCCACAGTCTGCCCCTGGCCTTGTTTTGACTGATGATATGAAGCTTTTCCATCGTCTCTTTGCACAGATGCAGTCAATTTGATTTCTATGTATTCTATCTGGTGAGGTCCATGTAATTTCTTATGCTGTGTAAACAAGGTATTTGAAATGAACAAATCATTGATTTTGCAGAATTCTATCATGTGTTCTCCAGCATCATTTCTATCACCAAGGCCATATTTTCCATCTACTAATCTTTCCTCTTTGCCCCCAACCTTTGTATTCCAATCACCAGTAATGACCAATATATCTTGATTGCATGTTTGATCAATTTCAGATTGAAGAAACTGATAGAATTCTTCTTTTCATCCTCACTGGCTTTAGTGGTTGGTGCATAAATTTGAATAATATTGGTATTAACTGGGCTTCCCTGTAGGCGCATGGATATTATCCTATCACAGACAGTGTTGTACCTCATGACTGATCTGGATATTTTCTTTTTGATAATGAATGCAACACCATTCCTTTTCAATTTGTCATACTCTGCATAGTAAACCATGTGGTTGTCAGATTCAAAATGGCCAATACCAGTCCATTTCTGCTTACTAATCCCTAAGATATCAATGTTTATGCATTCCATTTCATTTTTGACAACTTCCAATTTTCCCAGATTCATACTTTGTACATTCCATGTTCCAATTTTCAATGAATGTTTACAGCAGTTTCTCTTCATTTTGAGTTGTGCCCTATCCACAAATGAAGGTCCCATGGGCTTTTCTCCCATGGGCTTTACTCTATTCACGTCATCACGGTCAACTCTACTTTGAGGAGGCAGCTCTTTCTCAGTCACACTTTGAGTGCCTTACAACCTGAGGGGCTCATTTTCTGTCACTATATTTGATACTGTTTTTCTGCTATTTATAAGGTTTTCAGTGAGTAAATATTCGCAAGTAATTCATCACTCATTCTTCTTAGTCTGTCTTCATCTGGAAGCTCATTTGAAACCTGTCCACCATGGGTGATCCTGCTGGTATTTAAAATGCCTGTGGCATAGCTTTCAGAATCATAGCAATTCAAAAGCCACCATAGTATGACAAACTGAGAGACATGTGGTGGTTGTGTTTCATAGTCTACTTAAATTTTAAGGAGAGAAAATATAGTATTTGTTTCCATTCATTTGAAGTGGAAAGTTCAGGAAAGATTCAAAAATTCAAAATTCAAAATTTCTAAAGACAGAATTCTGGCAGGACACTGCAGGGTTATGCACTGGACTACAAGGTCAGTTTGAACCACAAAGCCCGTGCTTCAAACCAACCATCCATTCATTGGAAACCCTAGACAGGGTAATATAATGTTCAGGGTAAGAAAGATTTAAAAAAAAAAAATCTGCTCTGATGCAGCCTCAAAAGCATCTCTAAATTTGCACTCTAAATGGGAATTTAGAATCATGGCTTATGCTGGTGGATGGCATAATAAAAGGAATGTTGATGTGGAGTTATCGAATAAGCACTTGCTAACTGCAATGTTGGAAATTCAAAGCTATCAACTGCTCCTTGGTTGCTATGGTTTAACAAAGATCAATCAGCACTCCAGTCAATTAAGTCATATCCAAATAGGCCTTAGCCCTACCTGAAAGGATTGGTGAATAAATATACATTGAATCTCTTAAATAAAAAGAAAGCAAATTAATGTGTATAGGAATCATTTTTATGACTCTTTGTCCTTGCATGATAACTTGGCGTACTACCAACCAACCAACCAATTGCTGACATGGCAATTTCAAAACATGGCAACACCACGTGTGTCAAAGTATTTTGTACTCACAGTGTTTTCAACAGCTGAGTTTTTTATGTTTCCCAGACATTTCTCCAAAGGAACTTAGTAGCTAGGTATTATTAAAACATTAATCTGTAAATTGATTACAATTCAAAATGAGAATATCTACTGCCTATAACTGATTGGAATACCTAAAATGGGGCTACAACGTGCCCAGTGAAGGAGGCTTCCTGTGGAGCCTCTGTAATACATAAGACTATAGGTAGAAGCCTGAACCACATCCAGATCTCCAGAGATGGGAAATTTCCACTTGAAAGGATGAGCAGACCA
>NW_006408700.1:2288525-2321072 GCF_000296735.1 Chrysochloris asiatica
GGGGGCACTACAAAGGCAAGAAGTGACTGGCTTACAAGCTTTCAAAAGGGAACCTAGAGCCAGGGGGCCTGGAGGAAGGCAGGAAAAAAAAAAAAAGAGAGAATACCTAAGAATATTTATGGTGATTTTATAATCCCACTAAATCAAATTTGTTGTTGTTAAGTCTCATTGAGATGGTTCCAACTCATAGCAATGCTATACACAATGGGATGAAACTGATTGATCCTGTGCCATCCTCACAATTGTTAATATGTTTGAGCCCATTGTTGCTGCCATTGTATCTTTGTATCTTGGTGAGGGTTTTCCTATCCTTCACTGACCCTCCACTTTACCAAGCATGTTGTTCTTTTCCATCTTGACAACATGTCCAAATAATGAGAGATAAAGTCTCGACATCCTTGATTCCAAGGAGCATTCTGGTTATAGCTCTTCAAAGACACATTTGTTTGTTCTTCAGGCAGTTATGGTATTTTCAATATTCTTCTCTAACATAATAATACAAATACATCAATTCTTCTAGTCTTCTTTATTAATTGTCTAAGTTTTACATGTATATGAGGTGATTAAAAATCTCATGGCTTGGGTCAGATGCACCTTAGTCCTCAAATTGACATCTTTGCTCTTGCATAATTTAAAGAGATCTTTTGCAGCATATTTGCTGAATGCAATACGTCATTTATTAAATCAGTAGACATGGATTAATTACCAACTCTATCTTTAGTGTAACAATAGTAACTGAGGAATAAAAAGAATGAATATAACTAAATACCTGTTCTCAAGGCCCTAAAAATCCCACAGGTATCTTACATATGAGAAAGTTCTCAAGGTCTCCATGTACAACTGCACAGGTATTCCCTGAAAACATGCAGAACATACTCTATGCACTCTTACAGAGTGACCATGACAGTGACAATATGATAAAAATGAAGTATTTTCTTGCTTTTGATAAATGAACCAAATCCAAGTACTAAAAATACAATGTGATGTTTTAAAACTCATGTTGTACATCTGCCAAATTCATCATTCTTATTGATAAGAATCATTGCTGCAGTATTAGAACAGTTTTAGATAACTGTTTAACTGTTTTATATATGAGTGTGAGTGGATAGATAGATAGACAGATATCTAACTGTTTTATATATGAGTGTGAGTGGATAGATAGATAGATAGACAGATATCTTTGCCATCCATTCATTCATCATTTCATCTTTTCCAGCCATTATTGAGTTCCTATAGTATGTTCTGGTATGGATCTGTGGGTTAATGCATCAGACTGCAGAGCCATTTGAACTGCAAGGTCGGTGGTTCAAGCTCACTAGCTGCTCCTTGGAAACCCTATACAGGGTCGCTATGGGTCAGAACCAACTAGATGGTACTTAATAACAACAACAACAACAACAACAATATATTAAGTCTGCAAGGGATTGTCAAAGGCAGTTTAGAAAATGCAAGATTGCTAAATTATTTTCAAGACATAATGGAAGGCTCTTGAAAGATTTTTAAGTTTAAAGAAATTATATAACTTACATTTTGGAATTTCTCAAGTTACAGAACAAAGAAAGGGATAGAACAGGTGAAGAAACAGAATCAAACTAACAAGAGATGTTGTTATTACACCCTGTCAACTCCAGATTGCTGGTATTCTTGTATCCTGTTTATGGTGTGTGTTGAGCATGAGTCATCTACCTTACTGGATTCTAAACTCCTTGTTATCAGGGATCATAAATCTCACTGCTTGGTAGTCTAGGTCCAGAATTTTCCAGATACCTCCTGATTTAAAAATTCATCTTGATAATCCCATGTACAGTAAAGAACACACTAGAAATACCAGTATATTAACCTCCAAATAGTATCTTGCAATCTCTTGCATTAAGAAACAACATAAGACCCTTCCTCTCTTTGGCTCAGAATACGTGGTTGATGCACAAGGGTTGCACCTCAATGTTCAACACCCAGCAAGTTTAAGTCACAGCATATTTTTTTTAAAACCATTTTCAAGTAATTTTGGAAAATGTGAAAAGAAGACTAACAATGACACGGATTTCCTTGTCATTTTCCGGCACTTTCTTAGAACTAGATACATTTTCTATTTATCATTTTTCTTTATTTTACATCAATGTTCAAGGCAATTTGAATTCATTTTTTTTGTGAAAGAATCTTTAGGAAAGTATTCTGTCAAGCTCTTTAGACAATGAAGCTAACCAACACCTCCTCCAACCCTTTCATACTAATCAGTCCTTCATGAATCAGCCCAAAAGTGCCTGTCCTCTGTGCAGGCTGCTCTTCCCACCACCACCCCAGCACCGCCACTGCCTCTGGGCTCAGCACTCTGAGTTATCACCTCGTGTCTGTCTTATTCCCTGAAATCTGTGCTGAGAGCACAGTTCCATGCAAAAGTTTGAATGTTAGAGATTAAAATTGGGAAGAATGACTGATATACATCCTTTTTACTGTTATCTCCCAAACATTTATGCTTTTTTAGTCCTGGAGAAAAGATTGACATTGTTAAAGACTTCATTTTGCTCACATCAACCGTCAACACTCATGGAAGCAGCACTCAAGAAATCATGCAACATATTTTATTAGGCAAATCTGCTGCACAAGATCTCTTCAAAGTATTCAAGAACAAAGATGTCCGTTTGAGGACTAAGGTGCACCTGACCCAAGCCATGGTATTTTCCTTAACCTCATATGCATATGAAAGTTGGACAATGAATAAGGAAGACCACAGAATTGATGTATTTGAATTATGGTGATGGAGAAGAATGTTAAAGACATAGACTGCCAGAAAAATAAACAAATCTATTTTGGAAGAAGATCAACCATAATGCTCCTTAGAAATCAATATAGCCAGACTTCATCTCTCATACTTCAGACATATTACCAGGAGAGATAAGTCCCTGGAGAAGGACATCATGCTTGGTAAAGTGGATGGACAGTGAAAAACAGGGAGACCACCAACAAGATGGATTGGCACAGTGGCAGCAACAATGAACTCAAGCATAGCAGTAATTGTGGGGATGGTGCAGGACCAGGCTGTGTTTCGTTTTGTTGTACATAGGGTTGCTTTGAGTCAGAGCCAACTTGATGGCACTTAACAACAACAATTTGTAAATTAAGGAACATTGGTGGCACAGAAATTAAGGAATCAACCCACCCAACTTTTTCAAAAGGAGAAAGACTCGAGGACCTGCTCATATAAAGAAAGTTGATGTTAAGTGTCATTGAATCAGTTCTGACTCATAGTGACACTGTTTAGGGTTTCTGGGGAGTGGCTGATGGGTTTGAACCATCAACCTTGCAGTTTAAACTGACTTTGTGGTCTAGTATTTACCATACAATGCCACATCAGGACTCCCTAATGAAGAATACAGACTAGAAAACTTTACAGGGCTGTCCTACTCTGTCACATGGGGCCTCTAGGTTCAAAATTCATTCAAAATCATCTAACAGGTTTCATTTAGAGCATCTGTAATAATAATGATAATGAGATTTAAAATTTTTGAATTTATCTTTTGATTACCTTCAGATTACTGTCTGAGTTTTCCAAGGCTTACATGTATACAATTAAAGAAAAGAAAAAATAGATTGCAATCATTATATGATAAAACTATCAGTGAATGGGGTTTTACGTTTTCTTTAAACTAGACTAGAATGTAAATAAAGGAAAAATAGGATCAAAATATGATTGGACCTTTATATTAATGCTCATTAGATCATTGTTCAAAATAGCCAAAAGGTAGAAGAATCTAAATGTACATCAACAATGAATAGATTAATAAAACATGGTTGTTGTTGTTCTTAGGTGCCATTGAGTTGGTACTGACTCACAGTGACCCTATGCACAACAGAACGAAACACTGCCCATTCCTGGGCCAATCTCACAATTGTTGCCACACTTGAGCCCATTGATGCTGCCACTTTGTCAATCCATTTCACTTGTGGTCTTCCTCTTTTTCTCTGACCCTCAACTTTACCAAACATGATATCCTTCTCCAGTGACTGTTCCCTCCTGACAATATGTTCAAAGTATGATAGAAGAAGTTTGGCCATCCTGGTCTCCAAGGATACATATAATAGAACATTACTCAGCTATAAAGAAAAATGGACTCCTGATACATGCATGGATGAACCTTGAAATTATTACGGTGAATGAAATAAGTCTGTCAGAAAAAGGTAAGTATTGTATTACCCCACTTAAATGAAATAGATAAATGGATACAGACCAAAGAGCTCTCGTAGTATAGTTGTTAGGAGTTAGGCTGCCAACCTTAAGGTCAGCAGTTCAAAACTGCCAACTGTTCCACAGGAGAAAGATGGGGTTTTCTGCTCCCAGAAAGATATACAGCCTCAGAAACACTATACAGGGTTGCTATGAGTTGGGACCAACCCCATGGCACATAACCAACCAACCAAACATAGAGACCAAAGCCCATTAGTGTTTACCAGGGTTGGAAAGGATAGGAGAAATGAGGAATCATTGCTTAGAGAACGCTGAGTTTCTGTTAATATTGGTAGAATCATGGGAAAAGGATAGTAGTAATGGTTACCAACATAATGCGCATAATCATTGTCACTGAATTATAACCGTAAAAATGAATAAATTGTCAAATGATTTGTTAGATATACTTTTACCAAAATAATAATAATAATAAAATGGTTTTGGTTCATAACAACATGAGATGTAGTAAAAAGAATACCAAACTTGGAGTCAGAAGCCTTGGTTTTCTCCCAACTATTTTTGCATTTGCTAGAACCTCAGATAACCAGGGATTTGTTGTACAAATAAATGTGGAAAAATAACAAAGGGAATCCTCACAGGAGAAAAATAGAATTTGAGAATTGGAAAATATTTTAAGATCCAATGTTTTGCCTGCAATATTAACTTGTCACACTCTAGTTAGATAATCTCTTGCCAGTATGGTGACTTAGCAACTCTACCTTTACTGTTGAATGATTTTCAGTTTATGCTTAGTCATGGTATGTGTACTTTCAAAAGGAAAGTATTCATAACTTTTATATACCCACAGCCTTTCGAGACCACCACAATTTTATTGTCTCTGTCACTTACATCTGTATCTTTTTCAGCAGAACTCCTTACTATCAACTGGAACAGTTTACTTGTAATTTGTATTCAAATTATTCAAGGAACGGAATCTGATAGACTCTAGTTAACCGTCATCAACTTGTTTGAGCAAAGTTCTCCACCATCACAGACTGCTGCTATCCAGTAGGTGAACTAATTTTCCTGGAGTCAATTTCCTGGCGCTGGCCCAATCAGCTGCTGGTGGTGGTTTGTTTTGTTCAAAAAGTCATGTGGTACCACATAGCGTTGTGTGTGTTTGAGTGTGTGTGTGTGTTGGGGGGGTTAGGTTTCCTCTTCAGCACTGTGTGAACTTGGCTGCCTCGATCTTTATTTAAACATCTATAAGCGTAGTGGTTACGAATCGGGCTGCGAACCTTAAGGTCAGCGGTTCGAAACTACCAGCTGCTCCACGGGAGAAAGATGAGGCTTTCTACTCCCATAAGGATTTACACCCTCGGAAACCCTGTACAGGGTCGCTATGGGTCGGAACCGACTCGACTGCACTTAACAACAACAACAACAAGGAACAAGTTTATGGAGCTCTGGTAGCATCATGGTTACAAGATAGTCTGCTAACCTTAAGGTCACCAGTTCAAAAATGCCAGCCATTCCATGGTAGAAAAATGAGGCTTTCTGCTCCCACAAATATTTACAGTCCCAGAAACGCTACGTAGGGTTGCTATGAGTTGGAACCAACTCCACGGTACACCAGCACCACCACCAAGGAAAAAGTTTGACTCACATACGTATCATCAAAATTCTTTCAACCTCAGGAATTATGATTTTTGTCTGTTATTTAGTAACTGAAAGTTCTTTGATTTGTTCACATTCTTTATTTTTTTTAAGTTTCTACTGTGTTAGGCATATTCTCCATGTTGAGAAAACAGCAGTGCATGAGACAGACCAAGTGGCTATCAAAATTCTGGCAGGAATCAAATTTTACCCCAGATGGTACAAATTAAACAAGTTTAATAAATGAACTACTTAAAAATGTTGGATAGAGTTTAGGAAAGAAGTAAAGGAGTCTAAGTCACCCCAAGGCCAGTAACTGTGAGACACCACTGCCTCATGTATGTCATGTTGAAGATGCGAAGGGTAGTTAGAGTTACAGAAACCAAGGAGCCTTTGAGATGTGGAGGAAGAACTGGTTGAAACAGCTATCATCTACAGACAAGGCAATTGGGGGAATGAAATGCTCTAATCTGCCTTTGCCCCTACATTGTTGTCTTAAAAAAATATGCTACTCAAGTCTCAAGTTACAATTCTGAAGGATTCCATGGACAAAATATTGAAAGATGCAGGAAACATCAAAAGAAGATGCAAAGAATGCAGTCATTGTACCAAAACTAAGACGCAAGGAATACACAGTGACTTGCATCTTTTTTTGATGTTATTTTGCCCATTTGTTGTTTTTAAAGTGCCACTGAGTCAGTTGCAACCCATAGTGATCTTGTACAGGGTTTTCAAAGAGCAACTGGTGAGTTTGAACCACCGACCTTGCTGTTGAAACTGACTTTGCAGTCCAGTGCATTAACCCACAGTGCCACGCAAGGACTCCATATTGTGCCCATAGAATCCTTCAGTATTGCAACTTGAGTAGCAGCAAAACATTCTCAGATCTAGTGCCTAAAGATGAGCTTCTCAGGTTTGAAAGCACTTAAAATATGACTGGGAACGAGTTATCTCCTTAAAGTAGAGATGACGAGAAAGGAACAAGGCTTTCTAGACTTTCATTTGTTGATGTGGCACATCTCAAAAAAGGAAGAAACCGCTTCAAGCATCCATCAATAATTGGAAAATAGCATGCACAAAGTATGATTCTAAGAAAATTAGAAAACATCTCAAATGAAATGGAATGCATGAAGATCCATATCATAGACATCACTGAGTTGTAATAGACTGATATTGGCCAATTTGAACCTGAAAATCATATGGACTACTGTGCCAGTAACAAACACAAGGGAAATGATATCATATTCATCAGCAAAAAGAACATTTCAAGATCAGTCTTGAAGTACAAAGCTATTTGTGATATGGCACTGTGGGTTAATGTGCCAGACTGCAAAGTCATTTGAATCGCAAGGTCGGCAGTTCAAGCTCACCAGTCATTCCTTGGAAGCCCTATACAAAGTCACTATGAGTTGGAATCGACTTCAGCACTTAACAACAACAATATCCATATGCCTACAAAGAAGACCAGTTAATACCATTATTTTTCATATATACTACTGGTCACTAAAGCCAGTGATGGTGAAATTGAGGAATTCTACCTACTTCTTCAGTCTGAAATTGATCTAACATGCAATCAAGATGCATTGATAATTACTGGTGGTTTGAATGCAAATGTTGGAAACAAACAAGAAGGATCAGTAGTTGGAAAATATGACCTTCATGATAGAAATGATGCTGGTTATCACATGATAGATTTTTGAAAGTCTAACTACTTATTCAGTGTAAATATATTTTTTAAACTACCTAAAAGGTGACTATGCACATGGACCTTACCATTTGGAATACACTGGAATCAAACTGACTACATCTTTGGGAAGAGAGATGCAGTAAAGCTCAGCATCATCAGTCAAAACAAGGCCAGGGGAAAACTGTGGAACAGACCATCAATTGCTCATACACTAGTTCAGGCTGGAGATGAAGAAAATTCCAGCATATCCATCAGATCCAGATATTACCTTGAATATATCCCATTTGAAATTAGATACCACTTCAGGGACAGACAGACTTGATGCATTAGACACTAATGACAGAAGACCTGAAGAGTTATGGTATAGCATCAAAAATATCATCAATTAAAAAAGCAAAAGGTTAATAAAAAGACGGGGGGGGGGGAGGTGGGAAGACCAAAATGGACATCAGAAGAGATTCTGAAATTTACTATTGATTAGAGATGGTAAAGCAAGTGAAAGAAATGGTTTTGTAAAAGAGCTGAACAGAAAATTTCAAACGATAGCTCGAGAAGATGAACTCAAGTAATGAAATGTGCAAAGCCCTGGAGTCAGAAAACCAAAAGGACAGAGCACGCTCAGCATTTCTCAAACTGAAGGAACTGTAGAAAAAATTCAAGTCTGGTCTTACAACAGTGAGAGTTCTATGAAATTTCCTCTGTAGTCACTTCTGTTAGCCTACATCATGCTTGATAAAGTGGAGGATCAGCAAAGGAGAGGAAGCCCTCCAACGACATGGATTGACACCATGGCAGCAACAATTGGCTCAAAAATAGTCATTGTGATTACAGCATAGGACTGGCAAGTGTTTCCTTCTGTTGGGCATAGAGTGTCACTATGAGTGAGAACCAACTTGAGGGCACCTGACAACAACAATATTGCTCCATGTAACTCTTTCATTAATTTTTAAAGCTTATTTATTAGAGTTTTCAACTTGGAATTTTCTATACACTATAGGATTAGCACTAGACTGTTAATGAAAAGGCTGGTGATTCAAATCCACCAGCTGCTCCTCAGAAACCCTATAAAGGGTCACTATGAATCAGAACCAACTTGATGCCACTTAACAGGAAAAAAAAGAAAAGTTCTTTCTAAATCACATGGCTTAAACACCCTTTAGACCAAAGGTTAGATTTTCTCCTAGTGTCTAATGTTGATTCCCTCTCAATTTTTATGCTATTCCCATAGTAGAGTACAAAATGGAATAGCTGACACCTCCTTGTGTTCCTATTTTCATTGATCAAATACTAGTGTGGGGGTTAACAGGCAGGCTGAACTTAAAATGTTAACAGAAAGATGTCACAGGAATATACTATTTGCCATGTGTAAAGCCACCAGTGACTGTTATCTAGAATATACAAAAAGCTCCTGCATGTTCACACATAAAACTTGCACACAAATTATTATACCAGATCTATTCCCAAATGCCAAAAGTAAGCATCAATCAAAATGTCCTTAAATAAGTGAATGGACCAATAAATGATGGCACATCCATACAACGAAGTATTATTCATAGATAAAACTAAATGAGGTAACAAGCAATGAAAAGATACAGAGGAATCTTAAATGAATACTGCTAAGTGAAAGAATTTGGTTTGTAAACTACATACTATATCATTCAAAAACTCTGATATTGTGGAAAGCCAAAACATTAGATAGTAAACATATTAATCATTGCCAGACCTTTAGGTTGAGAGTAGGGAGAAGGATGAATAGGTAAAGTACAAGAATTGTGTAGGGTTGTGAAACTATTGTGTTTGCTATTTTAATGATAGGCATAGACAATATGTATTTGTCAAAATTTTAATAATGGAAGAAACTGTACAGAGGAAGAGGAAGTATATGGGGACTGTATACTTTCTGTGTACTTTTTATATATCTAAACCTACTATAAAAAAATGGAGCATAATTTTTAAAGGTATAGTAATGCCAAATTTTAAGAATGAACGCAAGATATTTGATCATTCATAGTCAATAGTTTGACAAAGTATATGAACAGATGCTTAAAGTTATTAGCAACCAGACAAGTGCAACTTAAAAATGAGATATCACTTTAGATGCATTAGACTGACAAGAATTAAGAGGTTAAAATTGGCTGGACTATAGGACTTCATGAAGCTTCCTATAATAAAGATGACAGAGTATATTGGAGCCACCCCTTTGGACTCATGAATTCCACTCTGGATATGTATTCCAGAAGGACACACACACAAGTCCATAGAGACTCCTGACTGAGGATGTTCAACGCTGCATTCTTTTCAAGGACAACCAGGAGAGGCTAGCTAGGCCTCCATTATGAAGATGGACACATAGACTAGGCTGGAGATAAATACGGAAATCTTTGTGCAGCAGGTAGAAGCAGTAAGCTAGACATTCACAGAACATCATGCATAGCTCTTAACTACAGTGGTGAGTGAAAAGAATAAGAAATGTTATATCATTTGTGCAAAAAAAAAAAATACATGAAATAATGCACAACTTTGACAGGAATGCTTTTAAACAGAAAGAGATCAACCAAATATATGTTGAGGGGTTGGAGTGAAATGATGAGTCAGGAAGCTTGCAGAAATCAGGTGGCCAGGATTTCGGAGGATGACTAAGAAACCCTTGTCTCCTGATAGCCATTAAAAATGAAAGTGTAACACACAGATGAAATTATACTATGTCATCTTGGATTCCCAATTTGATCTTCAGCGTCCTAACCACAGCTCAGGAGCTCAACAGGATCTCATCCTTTGTTTCCCTTATAACGCTCTTGGTTCAAGCACAGTCCTGATCATCCTTCTGTAGACTGAGGAGACGATGGCCTGGTCCATTAGGTCATTTTCCAAATAGTTTTGTTCCTACAGAAAAGTAACACCTGAATACCATTTTTTTTTTTTTAATAAATTATCATTTTAACCCAAACTTTTTCTTCCTTTTCCTTATAGTTTTTTTTCCTACCCATTCACTCAGAGGAATTCATTGCTTCAGGGGAGAGTTAATATAACAGAAAAGCAAAGAAAACGTATTTGGTGTCAAAACATAACCATGAAGTACAGTTCTTTTAAGCCATAAAACATTATTTTTGGAAGGCCAGATTCAGAGCCAGTTCTCCTTGTTCTTAGACTGCAGAGAGATGGTCAGGACTAAAGGGAATCACAAGCAAGCAAATATCTTAGATGATGGCAGCTTCCTAAACTGGGGTGCTGTGAGAAGGTCTCCCCACAAGGAACTGGGAATATGAAATCAGACAAAACAGGACCCCTAACTCCTGGGAAACATTTAGAGCCAGGCAGTTTCCAGTGTTCCGGTGCCTCAGCCTGGCTTTCCAGCATGGTCCTGGAGTAGGCCTAGGCAAACAGCTTGAGGCCACCTTACAGAGCCTACTGTGGCCCAAAGTAAATTCAGAATAGGAGGTTGCCCTATTACCTGGTGGGACAGCTCTTCTGAGAGCCTTCAGTTGGGAAGAAGTGGATGCACTAAGAGCTTAAAGGAAGAGTGGAAATGAGGACCCTGAGCTGAGTCAGTGTGGACACGTCATGATTCCAAAGACAGGTCTGTGCCCTTCCTCCCTCAGTCCCTGTCCCTAGAATTTAGACACTACCTCACACACAAAAAAAGTGTGCGGTTAAACCAATGGTTCTCCACAGAAGTAGGAGAGGCACTGTTGTTCCCAAAGGACATTTGAAATATCTGGAGACATTTTTGATTATTGCAAAAATAAGAGATGCTCTGGTAGCGTAGTGGTTACGAATCGGGCTGTGAACCTCAGGGTCAGCAGTTCGAAACTACCAGCTGTTCTGCGGGAGAAAGATGAGACTTTCTGCTCCCATAAAGATTTACAGCCTCAGAAACCCTGTACAGGGTCGCTGTGAGTTGGAACCGACTCCACGGCACATAACAACAACAACAACTGGTATTGGAGAAGTCGCTGGGTGATTCAAACAGTTAACGTACTTGGCTACTATCCAAGAGATTGTAGATTCAAGTTCACCGAGAGTTGCCTTGGAAGAAATACATGTCGTCAATCTACTTCAGGAAAACCAGTTACTGGCGCTCCTTCAGAATACGGTTCTACCCTGACACACATAGGGTCACCGGGAGTCAGAACTGACTGGATAGCAACTGATTACTGATATCTGGTTGGCAGAGGCCAGAGATGTGGCTAAACATCCTGCAACGTGCAGGCCAGCTCCTCACCGCAGTTAATTATCTGTGCCCAAACAAAGATTAGGTTTTGTCCACTTCGTAAAACAAAGGTTTCATAACAGATGTCATGCTCACTTATTTGAAAATAAAGATAATTACACCTAATTTAATGCTAAAGAATGGGTTGTGTCTCTAATACAAAACAATCAAGAGTCATCAGTTTTGCATTTCATGGAAAGATTTATGGTGGCAAGAAAACTTTAAGTATCTTTTAACTAAGACAAAATACTTCACACACGAGGAGAAAGAAGTTTGCAACAAAAACATAAGAATAATATCATAAGCAAATGAGTCCATGGAGGAAAGAATTCAGAGGCGAGTCAGTATTTCCTAGCTAAGGACAGTGGAGACCATGACAGTTTTTCAGAGGTAAAATGGTTTTTCCTCCAGACTCTACAATTATAGGTTACTAAAAGCATGATATGAGAGGCCCAGAACACCAAACTTCCAGCAAAGGGGGAAATGAAAGTGTTGTAGAAAATGGCAAGAATAAGAGGAAAATCAAAAACAATGAAGCAAGGAAAGAAAGACAAAAGACCAAAAGAAGGGCAGGAGAGAGGAAGATTGGAAGGAAGGGAGAGAGAGCTAGAAACATATCCAATGGTAGCAAGTAAATTAGTAATATGTTAATGAAGAGTCAATGTGCTCCATTTTCATGTGGAAGCAAATAACTCTGAAGTATCACTAACATAAACACTGATTAAAAGAGATGAAATGTCTTAGGATTAAATGTCATAACATTGTACAGTGTTAGTTTGCAATGTTCTCAAAATGTTAATGACCTCTAGCTTCAGCTGCTTCCATTACTTTGCATCTCCAGGGACTGAAACCTTTGCTGCAGGGCTCCCACGAGGAGCCCAGAGCTTTGTCCTATCTCCTGACAGTTAATAGGTAAAATTTCATTGAAAATGATTCAGTGACATTTGCCTATAATTCAGAAGGGAGTACATTTTTGTTTTTGAATCATTTATCTTTTACCAGAAAGGAGTTGAGTTTATCTTACCATTTCAATCATGTCCCAGACCTGATTCAGCCAGTTTTAAATACTCTTTGGAATAATCAACTTCTCTAACAGTGACATTTTCCCAGCAATGGTAGCATCTGCAGAAAATTTAGGAAGTGAGAGTTAATCATTTTACAAACTAATTCTGGAAAAAAGCGTGGGTAAGAATGAATTCATAACTACTTTCCCAGGACTGATCCAAGAATTTCTCTTGAGGTGTTAAGTTACAGTGTGCTCTGTGGGCCACACCTCTCCTTTTACTTTAATAAAAATCATTAGTATATCTGATCTCCAAAATTATTTTTGCCTTAAAGTCAAATAAAGCAGGCTAACACACTGTGGTCACTTCATGGATTAGTCATACTTTCCTACTTATTCTACTGACCCAATTTCTTGCACATAGACAAGACATGTGTCTTTCCATCTAAACTTATGAACATATGAGCCACATTTATGTATGTGTTGCTTAGTAATGTGTGCCTTTGTGTTTATCCAGTTTACAAGGGTGAACAGACATTTATGCTTGCTGGGATTTTCCCTATACTTATTCAAGAGATGCTTATTGAATTTTTTTAAAACACAAGCTCTCTAATCAGTATCTCGCTCCCAAAAATTTCTACCATCTAATAACTGTTCCGGAAAGAACAATATGAAACAGTAGGTAAGAGCTACATTTAGGGCCAACTAGAGAACTTGGAGGCCATCTTGGAGGCCAGGATGGCCAAACTTCATCTCTCATACTTTGGACATGTTGTCAGGAGGGAACAGTCGCTGGAGAAGGATGTCATGCTGGGTAAGATGGAGGGCCAGAGAAAAAGAGGAAGACCCCCAAAGAGATGGATCAGCCAGGTGGCATCATTGATGGCGTCAAGTGTGGCAGTGGTAGTGAGGATGGGATATTGTTTCGTTCTGCTGTGCATGGGATTGCTATGAGTTGGTTCCGACTCTATGGCACCTGACAACAACAGAGAACTGTGTGATTAACACAAGGAGAGGCATCTTTTTACTGAAGACATCAGGGAAAATATCACAACAGGAAACTTACACAAAATAGGACTTGAAAAAATTGACAGAATGTTGACAGCAATGCTCTGAATTAAACATTCACACTACCCTGTAGAATAAGCATTGGGCTGCCAACCACTAGGACAGCAGTTTGAGGACACCAGCCACTTCACAGGAGAAAGATGAGGCTTTCTGCTTCCTCAAAGATATCCTTCCTCAGAAACTATTTGTTGTTGTTATTTAGGTACCATCGAGTCGGTACCGACCCATAGCGACCTTATGCACAGCAAAATGAAACACTGCTCAATCCTGGGCTAGCCTCACTACTGTTGCCATGCTTGAATCCGTCAATGCTGCCACTTGGCCAGAAATGCTACACATGGTCACTAAGCATCAGAATCCATTTGATGGCAGTGGAATGGACTGGGTGCTACAAAGGCTAAGCACCCAGTTGTTACCTGAAATGTTGGTGGTTAGAGCTCACTGGACATCACTTAGCAACAGCAATACCCTTGTCCAAATAGAGTTGTCATTGGTCACATGTAGTGATACAAATTTAAATTAAGTAAATGGAAATAAAATATAAAATTAGCCACCAGGCGCTTTGGTGGTGTAGTGGTTATGCACTTGGGCTGCTAACTGCAAGGTCAGCAGTTTGAATCTACCAGATGCTCCATGGGAGAAAGATGAGCTTTTTCTATAGCCTTGGAAACCCCAAACAGGGTCACTATGAGCCAGATCTAACTCGATGACACACAACCAACCAACCAGCCACATTTCAAGTGCTCAATGGCCATATTCGGCTAGTGGCAACCATATTGGACCCCACAGAAGAACGTTTCTACCATGACTAAGAGTTCTAATGGACATACGGTTCTATGTAGAACAAACAAGAAATCATGGGTATATTACAAATATTTGAAGACCAACAAGCATCCCACTTTTGTTAGAGCAACGGGGTAGTGTATGAATAAAAATGTGGTGGAGGAGAAGACTGGAAGGGAGGAAGGATTAAAATTTCAATGAGACAGAATGTGTGCCTTTGGAGTGAGGGCTTTGTTCAGATCAAGGGACTGAGATTTAGAAGGACTAATCTTTGGTAATGTGTAAAATGAAGTACTGGGGTAGCACTGTAGGGTAAACACTGGACACTAAACCACAAGGTCAGTAGTTTAAACCCCTCAGAAACCCTATGAACAGTTGCTAATAGTAGGAACCAACTTGACGGCAACAAATGTGTTAGGTGAGGACCTGGAAAAGAAACTATAAACAAGTGGTCCTCAATGTGGCTGTCCATTACAATACCTTGTTGTGGACTGCATTGTGACACCCAGAAATGCAAGGTGACTTTCTAACCTCTATAGATTTAGAGGTAACCCCCTTTGGGAAGATGATTTCCTTTGCTATACTAATGAAGCCATAAAAACAGTATAACATATTTTTAGCCTAATCACTCTTTTAAGATATAAAAAGAGCAGATTAGTCACAGAAGGAAACACAAACAAATGGGGGGAACAAAGATGCCATTAAAGGTTGTCAAAGAACCAAGGAATGCCAAGCCTATAGAAGCTAAAAGAGACAAGGATCTCCCACCAGAGCTAACAGAGACAGAGTCTTTCTATAACTTTCTATGCATCAGAACTGACTCGACAGCATACAAACTGACCAGCCATGTTTCAAGTGTTCAATAGTCGTATGTGGCCAGTGGATACCATATTGGTGCCCTTAAGTCTAATATCTAACCTCTTAAACTATAATAAAATTAATTTCTGTTATTTAAAGTGACCCAATTGTGGTATTTTTGCTACAGTAGCACCTGGAAATGAAGAAACCTCAGTGTATAGTATAATCCCTAACGCCCGGGTGACACTCTTCAAACCCAAACACCAAATCCACTGTCACGGAGTCAGTTCCAACTCATAGGGACCCGATAGAACAAAATAGAACTGCTTGTTAGGGTTTCTTAGACTATAAATTTCTAAAGGAGCAGATGTCCTCATCTTTCCCTTGTAAAGAGGATGGTGGGTTCCAACTGATGACCTTGAAGTTAGCAGAGCCATATGTAACCTTCTTCATCTCCAAGACTCCTTGTGGGTTCAGACTCATGATGATCTAATACATAACAGATCAAAACACTGTCTGGTCCTGTGCCATCCTCACAATTGTTTTGCCTGAGCCCATTGTTGCTCCCACTGTGCTAACCCATCTTGTTGGGGGTCTTTCAATATAACTGAAATGCATCATTTATTCTATCATCTTCCTTATTCATTATCCAACTTTTGCATGTGTATGTGGCTACTGAAATACTATGGCTTAGGCCAGGTCTTGTCATCTTTGCTCTTGAACAATTTTAAGGGTTCTTGTGCAGCAGATTTACCTTATGCAATAATTTGTTTGATATCTTGATTGATGCTTCCATAAGAGTTGATATGGATCCAAGCTAAATGAAGTCTGACGATTTCAATATTTTCTCCATTTATCTTGATGTTATCTATTGGTCCAGTTGTGTGGATTTTTGCTTTCTTTATATTGAGGTGCAAACCATACTGAAGGCTGTGGTCTTTGACCTTCATCAGTAAGTATTTTAAATGTTCTTCATTTTCAGCAAGCAAGGTTGTGTTATCTGTATATCGTAGGCTGTTAATGACACTTCCTTTAAGCTTGATACCAAGTTCTTCTTCATATTACCCAGCTTCTTGGATTATGTGCTCAGCATACAGATTGAATGAGTATGGTGAAAGAATACAACTCTGGCACACACCTTTCCTAATTTTAAATCATCAGTTTCCCCATGTTCTGTTCGAAGAACTTCCTCTTGGAATACGTAAAAGTTCCTCATGAGGACAATTAAGTGTTCTGGAATACCCAGTTTTTGCAATGTTAACCAGAACTTGTCGTAGTCCTCACAGTCAAAAGCCTTTGCATAGTCAATAAGCAAAACTCAACATCTTTTTGGTATTTTCTGCTTACAGTCAAGATCCATCCAATGATACCCCTAGTTCATGGTCCTCTTCTGAATCCAGCTTGAATTTCTGGCACTTCCCTGTCAGTGTACTGTTGCAATCATTTTTAAATTATCTTAGGCAAAGTTTTACTTCCAAGTGACGTTAATGATATTGTTCAATAACCAGATAGCGGTCATCCAATTTTTTTGCAATAGATAGCTAAGTGACCCCATTGCTTCCTGAATTTGTTAAAAGATTCTAGTTCGTATTCTGCCAATTTCTGGAACCTTGTTTTTCGCCAATAACTTCAGTGCAGATTGGACTTCTTCCTTCAGTACCACCATTTCTTGAAATGGTT
The DNA here is from genome assembly GCF_000296735.1 of Chrysochloris asiatica. Lineage (NCBI taxonomy): Eukaryota > Metazoa > Chordata > Mammalia > Afrosoricida > Chrysochloridae > Chrysochloris > Chrysochloris asiatica. The sequence continues at coordinate 2,305,573 of NW_006408700.1, forward strand.
AAACAGTGACCATTTATTTTTGGTACAGAGATTCTGTGCAATCCTTCCATCTTCTTTTGATGCTTTCTGTGTGATTCAATATTTTGCCCATTGTTGTTGTTAATACCATTGAGTCCATTCCAACTCAAAGCAACACTGTATAGAGTTTCCAAGGAGCAACTGGTAGGTTTGACCTTGTATTATCCTTTAGCACAACATCAGGACTCCATAGAATAATTCGATATTTTCAAATTGAGGTTTGAAATTTTTCTTCAGTTCTTTCAGCTTAAGAAATGCTGAGTGTGTTCTTCCCTTTTGGTTTTCTAACTCCAAGTATTTGCACATTTCATTATAAACTTAACTTTGTCTTCTTGAGATGCCTTTTCAAATTTTCTGGTCAGCTCTTTTACTTACTCATTTCTTCTAGTAGCTATATTATCTCCATGCTGGAAAGCAATTTTCAGAGTCTTATCTGACATCTATCTTCATCTTTTCTTTCTTTGTAATGATATTTTGCTTTCTGCATGCACGATATTCTTGGTGTCATCCCACAACTCCTCTGGCCTTTGGTCTAAATTCATGTGGGATTTATTCAAAGTCAAGCTTTGGCTCTTATGGACTTTTTAAATGTTTCTTCAGCTTCTACCTGAACTTGTATATGGTGTTTTGCCCAACAGTCTTCCCCTAACCTTGTTTTGGCTGATGATACTGAGCTTTTCAACCATCTGTACCCACAGATTTAGTCAATTTGATTACTCTGTATCTTATCTGGTGAGGTCTATGAAAATAATCATTTTCATGTTGTTTTAAGAAGTTATTTTTCAATGAATAAGTCATTGGTCTTGCATGATTCTATTATGTGATCTCCAGCATCATTTCTATCACCAAAGCCATATTTTTCAACTACTGATCCTTCTTCTTGTTTCCAGGCTTCACATTCCAATAACCATTAATTATCAATACATCTTGATTGCATGTTTGATCAGCCTCAGACTGAAGAAATTGGTAGATCCAAGCAAAATGAAGTCTTTGAAAACTTCAATCTTTTCTCCATTGATAAGAATGCTGTTTATTGGTCCAGTGGTGAGGATTTTATTTTGTTTACACTGAGATGCAATCCATACTGAAGGCTGTGCTCTTTGATCTTCATCAGTAAATGTTTTAAGTCCTCTTCACTTTCAGCAAGCAAGGTTGTATCATCTGCATATTGCAGGTTGTTATTGAGTCTTCCTCCAATCCTGATGCCATGTTTTTCTTCATAGAACCCAGCTTCTCGTATTATTTGCTCAGCATACAGGCTGAATAAGTATGGTGAAAGAATATAACCCTGTCACACACCTCTCCTAATTTTAACCATTCAGCATTCCCTTGTTCTGTTTGAACAACTGCCTCTTGGTCTATGTACAGGTTACTCATGAGCAAAATTAAGTGTTCCGGAATCCTCATACTTTGTAATGTTGTCTATAGCTTGTCATGATCCACACAATTGAAAGCCTTTGTGTAGTCAATAAAGCACAGGTAAACATCTTTCTGATATTCTCTGCTTTCAGCCAAGATCCATCAGACATCAGCTATGATATCCCTCGTTCCACATCCTCTTCTGAATTCAGCTTGAATCTCTGGAAGTTCTCTGTCAATATATGCTTGCAGCCGTTTCTGTGTTACCTTTACTAAAATTTTACTTGCATGGGATATCAAAAGCATTGATTTGCACATTCCATTGGGTCACCTCGCTTTGGAATAGGCATAAATATGGATTGCATGCTTGCAGCCGTTTCTGTGTTACCTTTACTAAAACTTAACTTGCATGGGATATCAAAAACATGATTTCCACATTCTGTTGGGTCACCTCGCTTTGGAATAGGCGTAAATATGGATCTCATCCAATCAGTTGGCCAGATAGTTGTCTTCTAAATTTTGTGGTATAGATGACTGAGGGCCTCCTGTGCCACTTCACTTTGTTGAAAGATTTCAGTTTGTATTCCATCAATTCCCAGTGCCTTGATCTTCGCCAATGACTTCAATGTACCTTGGACTTCTTCTTTCAGGATCATTGGCTCTTGATAATATGTTACCCTTAGAAATGGTTGACCATCAACCATTTCCTTTTGGTACAGTGACTGTGTAGTCCTTCCATCTTCTTTTGGTGTTTCTGCATCATTCAATAATTTGCCCAGAGAATGTTTCAGTAACGCAAGTCAAAGTTTGAATTTTTCTTCAGTTCCCTCAGCTTGAGAAAGGCTTTTGGTTTTCTAATTCCAGGTCTTTGAACCTTTTGTTACACTATTTGACTCTGTCTTCTCGAGTGGCCCTTTGAAATTTTCTGTTCAGCTCTTGTACCGCCTCATGTCTTCCATTTGCTTTAGCATTTCTATGCTGTAGAGCAAGTCTCAGAATCGCTTCTGAAATCTATTTTGAACTTCTCCTTTTTTCTTGTCTTCTTAATCACCTTTTGCTTTCTTCCTATATGATGTTCTTGATGTCATCCGACAACTATTCTGGTCTCTGGTCTTTAGTGTCTAATGTATCAAATCTGTTCTTCAGATAATATCTAAATTCAGGAGGGATATATTCAAGATCATATTCTGGTTCTCATAGACTTGTTTGCACAGACAATAGTGGAGCAAAAAAACTGGGGTAGAAAAGTGGAAGCAGCTTTGAAAAGAGAAAAAAAAACAAATAACGACAATTTTGGGGTTCTAGATGACTCTCTGGATTGCCCAATTAGCAAATTATCCACCTCTTCTTTGGCTTCAATTTGTTTTAGATGGGTAGCTTGACTAAATATCTCCCTTTCTTAAAACACCTAATAATAATTTGTGGGACACTGATTATTTTTCCAATATACTATTAAGGAAATTGAAGTATGAAGACTCCTCTCTGAGTATGATAATTTTGGTAGGACTCACTTGTAAGCCAAAAACAAAGGAAAACAAATTACCTATGGCAATATAAACCACCATCTTTCTGTTGGTTTGCCACACTGTGGTAACTTGCACATTGCTAGGATGCTGTAAACTAGTATTTCAAACACCAACAAAGCCACACCCATGATAGGTTGGTTTCAGTGGAGCTTTCAGACTAAGACAGACTAGAAAGAAGAGCTTGGTGATCCACCTCCAAAAACCAGCCAATAATAAACATCAGAACAGAATATTGGCCCATGTAGGCTGACAGATGAGCTCCTAGGTTGGAAAGCATGCAAAATACATTGCAGCAACAACAGAGAACTCAGGCACACCAATTAACCTGGAGATAACACAGGACTGGACAACATGTTGTTCTGTTGCACATGGGGTTGCCTTGAGTTTGATCTGTAAACTGCAACTAACAATAGAACCAAAGAGCCAGGAAGAACATTAAAGGCCATGGCATAAAAGTCCTTTATTTATAGGCGAAAGAACTGAAGTCCAAAACAATGAGCGACTTGTCCATGTCCATACAGCTAAGTTAAGCAATGCTTAGGCTCCCTCTGCCTTTTCCTCCACTCTTACTATGAACAGAAAGCAACAAGGCTTTCTGCTCCTATAAATATGTGCGCCCTCGGAAACCCCATGCATGGTTGCTATGAGTCAGAATCAACTCTATGGCACACAGCAGAAGCAGATTCCTTAGAAAATCCCTTCAACGGCGACCCACTGGATTTATTATGTCTCATTTTTTTTTAGCCCTTGAGAGCCCCACATAAACCAGACTTTGCCTACCTTTCAACCCCATTTCACTTGATTAAAAATCTTGTCCTCTTCCTCACAGAGAACTCTCCAACACTCTGGATGTCAGTTCCTTCCTCTAACTTTTTGTTGACTTGAAGCTTTTGTATATGATTTCCTTTAAATGCTTTCTCTTCATTTTCACTAACCTGGCATCTCTTTATTCTTCAAGTGTCAGCCTACATAATACTTCCTTGGAGATGCTTCTGGGCACCAATCCTAAAAATAAGTCCCTTTTCCCTTTTCCTTCAGAACACTTATCATAGTTTAAAGTTATATGTTTATTTCCCTTTTCGTTGTTTGTTTTCAGTAGCATAGGCAACTAAACTGTAAAATTCATGAGTCTGGGGCCAAACCTTCTTTGGTTATTAATGTCTACTTCCTGCCCAGCAGACAGAGTAGTATTTGTTGGGCACTCAAATAAACAACTGTTGTTAGGTGCCATTGCATCACTTTCATCTAACAGCAACCCTGTGTGCAACAGAATGAAATGCTACTCAGTTCTGTTCCGTCCTCACAATCATTGCCATGTTTGAGCCTATCAATACAGCCATGGGGTGAACCCATCTTGTTGAGGGTCTTTCTCACTGATCCTCTTGTTGTTAGGTGCCATTGAGTCAGTACCAACTCATAGTCACCCTATGCACAACAGAACAAAACACTGCCTGATCCTGGGCCAACCTCACAATTGTTGCCATGCTTGAGCCCATTGATGCTGCCACTTTGTCAATCCATCGTGCTGGGGGTCCTTCTCTTTTTCTCTGACTCTAGACCTTACCAAACATGATATCCTTCTTCAGTGACTGGTTGGTTCCTCCTAACAAAATATCTGAAGTATGAGAGAAGTTTGGCCATCCTGGCTGCCAAGAAGCACTCTGGGTGCACTTCTTCCAACACAGATCTGTTGGTTCTTTTGGCAGCACATGGCACTTTCAATATTCTTCTCCAACACCAGAAATCAAAAACATCAGTTCTTCTATGGTCTTCCTTATTCACTGTCCAGCTTTCACATGTATATGAGGTTACTGAAAATACGATGGCTTGGGTCAGGTGCACTTTAGTCCTCAAGCTGACATCTTTGCTCTTCAACATGTTAAAAAGGTCTTGTGCAGCAGATTTGCCTAATGCAATACGTTATTTGATTTCTTGACTGATTTCCTTTTCCAAAATACATGAGATGAAGTCTCACCATCCTGACTTCTAAGGAGCAATCCAACTGCATTTCTTCCAAAACAGATTTGTTCATTTTGCTGCAGTCTCTGGTATATTCAATATTCTTTGTCAACACAATAATTCAAATGCATCAATTCTTCTTTGTTCTTCCTAATTTGTTATTCAACTTTAACATATATATGAAACATTTTAAATGTTAAATATTCTTCTCCAACACCAGAAATCAAAAACATCAGTTCTTCTATGGTCTTCCTTAATTCACTGTCCAGCTTTCACATGTATATGAGGTTATTGAAAATACGATGGCTTTGGCCGGGTGTATCTTAGTCCTCACCATGACATCTTTGCTCTTTAACACTTGAAAGAGGTATTTTGCAACAGATTTTCCCAATTCTGTTTGAGTTCTTGACTGTTGCTTTCATGAGTGTTGTTTGTGGACCTCACTAAATTGAAATTCTTGACAACTTCAGTCAAGACTATACAAAAGAGTGAATGTTAACCATCCTTGGAGAGCAGATTTTTAAATGTAAGGAAAAGAATGCGTGAGGGGACTAAGGTACCTAAAAGGCAGATAAGAAAGTTGGGGAGTGGGGTGGGTAGTGTCTATAAAGGAGGCCAGGAAAGGGAAAGTGCAGTAAAATTAATTACTTAATGCCTCCTCTAACCATTTTCTTTGTAAACGCCAACAAACAATGTTTTCCTGATGAGTCTGGGTAAGAAATGGTGGAGGAAGATGCTGATGGATATATGATTCAGTTATGAGTGATTGTTAACAGAGCTAATTGTGACTGGTCAAGTTTGCAATCCTGCTGTGTATAAAATGAACCATTTCAGAAGCAGAGTGCTCCCTACCATGAAGAGGAACCAAGAGTGGAACACATCTCTTGGCCCCTGAGGTCCCTGTGCACTGAAACTTCTCAAGCCAGGGACAGAAAGCTGTGACACCAGAGTGGCAGAGAAATGGCAAGCAAGGAATAACACCAGCAGAACCAAAAACCAGCACACCAGACAGAATTCTTCCCAGCCCATGGGGCAAGGAAACTTGAGTGCTTTTGGTAAGGAGGCTTACATGTGGAGTGGGGTGCCTCCAAACATTTAAATAGAGAACTACATTTGTTGAACCATGGAGCTAGAGCTATCTTTGGTCTGAGGCTTCTAGCAGAGCGTAGTGCCTAATGGCCATTTACCAGCAGCCCTAAAAGAGCTTTGCCTCAGTGTAATTTGAATTCGCCAGAATATTATGACAATAACCTGGAGAATTCAGATAGCTCTGAGGCAGCATCACTTTCAGCATGTTGCCTCAGAGTTATTTTGGGATCCATCCCACATGAAAGCAACCTGGGGCTGACTCTCTTTTGAGATGGGGATAGAGAAAACGACATTTGCAAGATTAATTACTGAGTATCGGTTTCCTTTAGCCTGCTGTATTTTCTGCACAGCTCATACCATGTCTGAAGTCCTGGTGTGGCTTTAAGGGTTAATGCCTGGTGTGGCTCCAAGGGACTGCAAGATCGTTTAAACTGCAATGCCGGCAGTTCAAGTTCACCAGCTGATCTTCAGAAACCCTATGCAGGGTCTTCAGAAACCCTATGAGTGGAAACCAACTCAATGGCACTAAACAACAACAACAATATACCATGTCTGGAACAGTTGAAGTACCATGATGAGCACTACTTTATTTAGATCTCAATAGTCTACTGTCAGAACCATGGTGTGGCCTTTTAGAATAAGCACTGACTACTAGCCTACTAGTCACTCCTTAGAAACCCAATACAGAGTTGGTATGAGTCAGAACTGACTTAACAGCAGTAAACAACAACAACAAAGAGTGCCGAAACATTGGTAGAGCAGAACAGAAGCCAAAACGTCCATGTCTGAGAGCCCAAGGAGCAGAGAGAGACCTGCTTGGCAGCATAGCTGAGGAAAGTCTGTTCTGACTGGAAAAACTGTGCCCTGAGCACTTCTGACCCTGAATTATAACCCATTGACTCATGGTGGGGTGCTGTAGGATCAGCACTGGACTGTGAACTGCAATGCTGCATGTTCAAACCCACCAGCTTCTCCTCAGAGATCCTATTATGGGTTGCTATAAGTCGGTGATTCAACAACACTAACAACAACAACAAAAATTCCCCTAATAAACTCCATAACTGATGTATGGTGTCTGAGTTCTGTGTGGTCATTGCAATGAATTACTAAACCCAGCTGAGCAAGAGTGCTCTGGGAGGAAAGGTTGGTGCCATTTTTTACAGGTAGTTAAAAGAGAACCCTACCATGGGCAAAGAACTGGACCACAAAATCAATTTGAACCAGAAGACAGCAATTGAAACCCACCAATCACTCCCAGGAAACCCTATATAGGGTCTCTAAGAACTGACTCAACAGCATTTAACAACAACAATAAGGCAAGTTCTACTTTCTCCTTTATATTAGCTGAGTGTCTTGAGTTTAAATATGAATATAAATTTACATAAAACCATATTATGTATTAGCTACACAGTCCAACCTCAAGTACCCACAGTCGTATACCATCCCTAAAGAGGAGACGTGTCTTGGCTCAAGGTTAAGTGCTCCCTTAGACCACTGCACTATAGGGTGGTGGTTTGGAGTGAGGACCAAAAATTGCCTAAGCGCCATGTGTCCATGTAATTTATTCTTCTTGGTTTTTGTCTCAGATACCTTTTCCACTTTAAGTTACTTCTTTCTTGGTAACCCATGAAGCATATTGATTAAGATGAGCCCCAAACCACCTGCCATTCAAATAAGTCATCTTGCCACATGTTAGGCTTTAGGCTAGGTTACTCTGACCTTCTGATCAAAACCAAGGTGTTTCCTAAAGGAACCAAAAGATCAGTGTTGATGGAAATTCTCTGAGCGGGCAGTGAACCAATCCAGTTCACTCCTCAGGTGTAAAGAATGGTGGGCAGGGATGTGTGACCTCCTGTAACTTCCCGAGGAGGGACAATCACTAGCAGCAGCATTGCAAGGCTAACTCCTAGAGGTGGAGATCAGACATGCCTTCTCTTTCCAACCCTTTTTACCAATTCAGACACCAACCCACAGCTCCCTCTACGTAACTACTGGGTTTAATAATTTTGCAGTGATCGCACAGAACTCACAGCTGTTGAGTTTATTAGGGAAGTGGTGGTGGTGGTGGTGGTTATGTGCCATGGAATCAGTTCTGACTCATAGCGACCCTGTACAGGGTTTCTATGGGTATAAATCTATACAGGAGCAGAAAGCCTCATCTTTCCCCCATGGAATGGAAGGCGGTTTTGAACCACTGACCTTGAGGTATGCAGCCTGACTCATAACCACTATGTTTCCAGAGCACATATTACAATTCAGGAACAGGCACAACTCAGGAGGCAGTTCTTCCATCAATACAGCCTCTTCTTAACATCTTTCGGCCCCTCCACCTGCCTTCTACCTACTTGGGTAAGTGTTACAAAGCTCTTTAGGTCCACTGATAAAAGACATTCCACTGTGCCAAAAAGCCTCAGTCTGAAGGGGATCAACTCTAGTTCTATAGGTTGGCAGGCCTAGTTTTACCAACAAGTGCCCAGAGGTATCCCACTCCATGAGCAAGGTTTCTGCTAAAGACAATCAGATTTCTCACTCCATGAGCTAGGAAGCTCACCATATTGTCTTATGCCAGTCTCCTGGCTCTGCTGTTGCCTGTTCTTGTCCTAATTGCTGCTGCTTCTCACCATCTTGTACCATCTCTGGTGTTATAGCTCTGTGTGTCCTGGGTCTAGGAGGTTCTCAGTGCAGGGAGCCCAAGTACAAGAGATATGCTGCATTACCATCTCTTCTAATCCTCTGGGATTGGCTCTCTTTTAAACCTAACAGACGGGAAATCTAAGCATCCCTTTAATAGGGTTCTGTATTCCTTATTTACATGCTCCCACCTCCACAGGGGTGCTGTGCTCCTGATTTTCATATTTCCCACCCACCCAATCATTTGGTGGGAGTTACAAAACCATGTTTGTGACACCTATATAAAAGAGATTCATCATATATACCAGGTACTGCCTTTATGGAGCTCCCTTTTGAATGTGCCTGAAGTGTTCATCAAGGTTGGAGATTACAACCAGTTCTTAATCTTTTTCTACCATAAGTTGTTGTTGTTATTAAGTGCCATTGAGTTGATTCCAACCCATAGCAACCCTGTATAGGGTTTCCAAGGAGCAGCTGGTGAGCTTGAACCACCAAACTTGCAGTTCAAAATGACTTTGCAGTCTGATGCATTAGCCCACAGAGCCACACTCTGCTATTTTCCCAGCCAGCTGCAAATATGAATTAATAGACACTTATTGTGTACTAACTTAAGCCATAGTATTTTCAATAACCTCAGAGGCATGTGAAAGTTAGATAGTGAATAAGGAAGACCTTAGAAGAATTGCATTTTTGAGTTATGGTGTTGGAGGAGAATATGAAAAGTGCCATGGACTGCCCAAAGAACCAACAGGTATATATTAGAAGAAGTGCAGCCAGAGAGCTCCTTGGAGGCCAGGATGGTCAGACTTTGTCTCTTATACTTCAGACATATTATCAGGAGGGAAGCAATCTCTGGAGAAGGACATCATGTTTGGTAGAGTGGAGGGTTGGAGAAAAAAAGGAAGACCCCAGTCAGAAGGACTGACATAGTGGCAGCAGCAATGGAATTAGATGTAGTCAGCAGTGTGAGCTTGGTGCAGGACCAGGCAGTTTCATTCTGCTGTGCACAGGGTCACTATGAGTTGGTACTGACTTGATGACACCTAACAACATTTTGTTATGTGTGAGTAGTTCATAATTGGAACCAGTGGAGCATAAAAAGTGTCAGGAGCAGTAAACATAATTGGTTGGAATGGAAAACAAGATGAGGATTATATCTACTCACAAGAAGAGGAAGTAAAGTTTGGATTCAAAGAAGAAAACATCTAGTAGCATTCCGGTATTACAGGCATTATTTCCTCCCCAGAAATCCCTCCACTGCTGGTATTTTTGTCATTTTTACCTGAGGACCCAACCTTTATCCTACACTCCTTCAGGCATTTTATGTAACTTAACTCAGGCAATTTTCTGATGGCAGTCTTTATAGGATGTGCTCTGTATTTTGAACAAATTCAACAATATACTTCTATTTATAGCATTTTTTAAATGTAGGATTCTCTGACCTAGAATAAAGAGAAATACCTTTCCTGATAGGAAGTTGCAAAAGATGACCTTTACAAGGCCTCTGCCAATTCTAATAGTGAATGACAATATTTAAAAGTTTGAAAGTGTGCGTATAAGCAAAGAATATTGACAGTGCCATGGATCACCAGAAGAACAAATAAATCTGTCTTGGTAAAAGTACAACTAGAATGTTCCTTAGAACAGCGGATGGCATAGCTTCGTCTTTCATTCTTTGGATATGTTGTCAGGAGTGATCAGTCCCTGGGAGAGAGCATCACACTTGGAAATGCAGATGGTCAATGAAAAAGAAGAAAGCCCCCACCAAGATGGACTGACACAATGGTAGAAACAGAGGGTTCAAAATGACAATTATGAGGATAACACAAGACCAGACAGTCTTTTGTTCAGTTGTGTATAGGGTTCTATGAGTGAAATTGATTCAACAGTATCTAACAACAACATACTGTGTGTATGGGGAAGAAAGATTGAAGAGTAAGATAGCCAAAGACCAAAAGTGGAGGATAGAAAGAATAAGAGATTTCATTTCATTGTTTTCATAATTAGAAATACGATTTTAAATAATCCCTTGGAGTTCCTCATTAAGGACATTTGTGGAAAGGCAGTTCAAGAGACCTTTGGCACTTGAAGAATTTAGCATCTCAATATGGAAATTAGATCACAAAGTCTAGAACTGGTAGGGGTAAATGTAGGTCTTTTGGGCTCTTTTTCTATCTCTTTCATAATTCTAGAAGGTCCAGGGACAACATTTTGAAAACCACTGTTGTTAAATGCCATCTAGTCGCTTCTGACTCATAGCAAACCTATAAAATGCTTACAAGGAGCAACTGGTGAGCATGAACTGCCGAACTGATAGTTCAAACTGACCTTGCAGTTCCACAGGGCCATACCAGGACTCTTGAAAACCATGTATCAAACTATTTTATTTGGTGCCAAGTATGTTGTTATTGTTAGGTGCCATTGAGTTGGTACTGATTCATAGCGACCCTATGTAGAACAGAAAGAAACACTGCCCGATCCTGGGCTAACTTCACTACTGTTGACACGCTTGAATCCATAGATGCTGCCACTGGTCAGTCCATCTAGTTGGAGGTCCTCTGCTTTTTCTGTGACCCTCTACCTTACCAAACATGATATCCTTCTCCAGCAACTGGTCCCTCCTGGCAATACATTCCAAGTATGAGAGATGAAGTTTGGCCATCTTGGCCTCCAAGGAGCACTCTGGCTGCACTTCTTCCAAAATGGATCTATTGGCTCTTTTGGCAGCCCACGGCACTTTCAATATTCTCATCCAACACCATAACTCAAAAATATCAATTCTTCTACAGTCTTCCTTATTCATTGTCCAGCTTTCGCATGCATATGAAGTTATGGAAAACACCATGGCATGGGTCAGGAGCACCTTAGTTCTCAAGCTGACATCTTTGTTCTTCAACACTTTAAAAAGGTCTTGTGCAGCAGATTTGGCTAATGAAATGCATCATTTGATCTCTTGACTGCTGCTTCTGTGAATGTTAATAGTTGATCCAAGAAGAATGAAGTCCTTGACAACTTCAATCTTTTCTCTGTTGATAAGAATGTTGTTTATTGGTCCTGTGGTAAGGATTTTTGTTTTCTTTACGTTGAGATGTAATCCATACTGAAGGCTGTGCTCTTTTATCTTCATCAGTAAGTATTTTATGTTCTCTTTGCTTTCAGCTAGCAAGGTTGTATCATCTGCATATTGCAGGTTGTTAATGAGTCTTCCTCCAATCCTGATGCCATGTTCTCTTTATATAGCCCAGCTTCTCAGATTATTTGCTCAGCATACAGGTTCAATAAGTACGGTGAAAGAATACAATCATGCAGCACACTTTTCTTAATTGTAAACCATTCAGCCTTCTCATGTTCTGTTCAAACAACTGCCTCTTGGTCCATGTACAGATTCCTCATGAACACAATTAAGCGTTCCAGAATACTCATACTTCACAGTATTGTCCATAGCTTGTCATGATCCACACAATCTAAAGCCTTTGCATAGTCAGTAAAGCACAGGTAAACATCTTTCTGATATTCTCTGTTTTCATCCAAGATCCATCGGAGATCAACAATGATTTCACTCATTCCATAGCCTCTACTGAATCCAGCTTGAACCTCTGGAAGTTCTCTGTTAATGTATGCTTGTAGCCATTTCTATATTACTTGTGAGGGATACCAAAGAGACTGTCCAATGATTCGTGCATTCTGTTGTTATTAGATGCCATTTATTCGACTCTGACTGACAGAAACCTTATGCACAACAGAATGATCCTTGCCTGGTCCTACACCACCCTTGCAATAATCACTATGTTTGATTAACAATCTGTGATATGCAGATGACACAACTTTGCTTGTTGAAAGTGGAGGATTTAAGCATAGAGAGGGTTCTTTTGTAAATGTAATTTCCAGCTTGGAAGCCTAGTTGACAGCAAAATCCTGTAAGATTGGGCACAGATAATGGGGATGAAAGGAACTGAAACAGATGTTGCCAAAGTAAAATGTCTTTATTTCCTGAGATTGTACAAAATCCAACTAACAGGCTACGTACAGTGTTTAAACAAAGATAATTATAAAGTGGCTAACATTTGAACACATCATGAGTGCCAAGTGCTTTTCTAAATCGTACTTTTTGTATTAATTCATTTTATGTATTCTTGTATTCATTTGTACATGAAGTCATGTATGCATTCCTTACTTACATGTAAGTCGTGTTCTTTATCCATATTACAGTTGAGAAAATTAAGGCATAGAAAAGCTAACATCACACAGCTAGTAAGGAGCAGAGCCAAGGTTGCAATCTGTACAGTTTTGCTATAAGGCCTATGACCATAACTGTACACAGTATTTCATCTCCCACAGGGGTAGACTGTCATTTCATTCTCCCCGAGACCTTCCAGAGATGTGGCTCTTTCTGAACATTAACTATTTAGCTTCAATGATCTTCTTGACTATGGCTGATTTCCCCAGAGAAAACAAGAAAGATGGATTTCAAGTCAACTGAGTACCTATCACAGTGAACTGATGGAACAACAGGTAAGCATTCAACAGCTAACTGGAAGGTCAGTGTATCAAACCCACCAGCCACTCTGTGTGTAAATGATCTGCAGTCAACTCCTATAAAGATGCCACCTAAGGAGTCCCTATGAAGCAAGTCTACTCTGTCACATGGGGTTGTTATGAGTCAGTCAACTCGATGGTACACAAGAGTGACTTATTAAGGTGAAAATGTCCTCAAGTTTTGCAGCCCAAGGTCTGACCACATGAATAAAGGTATTGTTTAATTAAGGTACCATCATAATGAAGTTGTCAAGGACTTCATTCTTGTTGGATCAACTATCAACACTCATGGAAGCAGCCATCAAGAAATCAAACAACATATTACATTAAGCAAATCTGCGGCACAAGACCTTCTTAAAGCATTGAAGAGCAAAGATATCAGCTTGAGGACTAAGGTACACTTGACCCAAGCCATGGTATTTTCAATAACTTAATAAGCATGAGAAAGCTGGACAGTGAACAAGGAAGACCATAGAAGAATTGATGCTTCTGAGGTACTATGGTGTTGAATGAGAATATTGAAAGCGTCATGGGCTACCAAAAGAACCAATAGATCCGTTTTGGAAGAAATGCAGCCAAAGTCCTCCTTGGAGGCCAAGATGGTCAAATTTCGTCTCTCATACCTGGGATGTATTGTCAGAAGGGACCAGTGGCTGGAGAAGGATATCATGTTTGGTAAGGTGGAAGGTCAGAGAAAAAGAGGAAGACCTCCAATGAGATGGATTGGCCAAGTGGCAGCATCGATGGATTCAAACGTGGCAATGGTAGTGAAGTTGGCCCAGGATATGGCAGTGTTTTGTTCTGCTGTACATAAGATCACTATGAGTCGGCACCGATTCTATGGCACCTAACAACAACAACAAAATAATAAATTAACATAAACTACATTATTTAAAACAACAGGAGTTTACTCTCTCACATTCTGGAGGCTAGGGCTCCTAATTCAGGATGTCAGCAGGGGCACATTCTCTGTAAAGGCTCTAGGGGAAGATCTTTACTTACCTCTTCAAGTTTGTGGGAGCTACAGGCAGTTCTTCATTTATGGTCACATAAAGCTAATCTCTGCTTCTAGCTCCATTATCCTTTTGTGTCTGTGTCTCTGCATCTCTTTTCCTTTTATAAGGTACCAGTCAAATTGGATTAGGGCTCACCCTATAACAATATGTCCTGGTGTGAGGCTGTGGATTAATGTGCTGGACTGCAAAGTTGGTTTGAATGGCAATGTCGGTAGTTCAAGCTTACCAGCTGCTCCTTGGAAGCCCTATGCAGAGTCACTATGGGCCAGAACTCTATGACACTTAACAACAACAACAGCAGCAACAACAAAATTACATGTACATGATACAATTTGATGAACTTCACCTACACCTATGGATGCAGTAGCTCAAAAGAGGGAACAAATCTTTACAGCAAGGACCATTCCCACCCCCTCCATACACAGAGTAGACAAGGATGGGCAACTTGGACATTGGCTACCCAAAATGGGGGGGGCTACAAAGGCAAGAAGTGAATGGCTTACAAGCTTTCAAGAGGGAGCCTAGATCCAGAGGGTGTGGATGAAGGTAGAATCTCCACTGAGTAGTATCCAATCTTTCTGGGTGGGGCTGATGAAAGGAGATGCATATAGGTCTCTTGTGATACAATAGTGAATAATTCTTATCAGGACTGACTGTGAGGGTAGGTAATGTAAAGGTAGGTGTTTTATTGCAAAAGGAGGGGAATGACTGACTTTGTAATCTAGGAGCAAAGGTCCCTGGGACCATCAGGGGAAAAGAGCAGAGAGTGGGACCCTACCCAGAGAAGCAGTGATGCCAGAGATGGAGGCCAAGATTATGGCTTGGAAGATAGAGTGACTCGGGACTCTAGACCCACAGAGGGAGAGGGGCTGTGTGCTGATGACTGGGAGCAGGCTTGTAGGGTATACCCTTTGGTTGGTTGATGAAGCATGGAGGGGATTTTAACCATGACAATGAAATGATATATGATAGGATTAATGTAAAGCTAATGTTCTCCCATGTAAACTATCACATAATTCACAATAAAACATTAAAAAAAAAAAAAAGACATGTACAAAGAGGCTACTTCTGAATAAGTTCACATTCATAGATAGATAGGTACCAGGATTGAGGACTTTAGCATATTTGTTGGGTATGGGAGATAAATCAATCCATAAATCTAATAAACTCTCCTCAGACATTTTCATAGAAATAGACAATTTGTTTATAAAGCTTATGTTGAGAAGCTAAAATGGTCAAAGAACAACAAAGTTGAAGACGTATATAATTGATTTCAAGCCTTAATTTACAACTTTGGGAATCAAAACAACATGATATTGGCATAAAAATGGTACCAAAAGAAGAATTTAGAGTCTACCAGATAGAT
>NW_006408700.1:2322317-2329689 GCF_000296735.1 Chrysochloris asiatica
CTAAAAATTAAAAACTAATACTACAAAATATTTATAAAGAAAAAAAGAAAGTCTTTGTGACCTTGAGTTGAGCCAAACTTCTTAAATGTGACGTATGAGCTATTTTTTAAATTGATAAATTGAACTTTGTTTAAATTAAAAATATTTTTTCTTTAAAAGACCTTATGAATAAAACAAAGGCAATCCACGGACTCAGAGAAATCACTTTGTAAAACACAGATCTAGTAACACAGAACTTGTATCCAGAAGACACAAAGAATACTTGTAACCTAAATTAAAAGTATTAAAATAAAAGATTTTAATGGATATTTCACTAAAGAAAGTATACAGATGGCAAATAAGTACATGAAAATACATTCAACAAGATTGACCATTAAACCACAGCCATACCTATTGCTATGAAGTTGATTTTGACTCATAGCGACCTTGTAGGAAGGCCAGCGTAGACCTGCCGTCATAGAGTTTCCAAGCCTAACCTTTACGGAATCTGACTACCACATCTTTCTCCTGGGTTTGAACTGTCAGTTTTTCAGTTAGTAACACTTAACCACCATGCCACCAGGACTCACTAGGAAAATATACACTCAAACCATAAGGAGATACTATACCAGATACCCACTGTTGTCATTGTTAAGTGCATCAAGTTGGTTCCAAGTCTTGGCAACCCTGTATAGGGTATCAGAGGATCGACTAATGAGTTTGAATCACCAATCTTGTGGTTCAAACTGACCATGCAGTCGAGTGCTTATCCTATAGATCCACACCAGGATTGCATACACCTACTAGACTGGATAAAATTTAAAAGTCTGAAATTATCAAGTCTTTTTAAGAATGTAAGGCAACTGGAACATTCAAATGGTGCCTATGGAAATGCATCACGGCACACTACTTTAGAAAACAGTCTAACCGTCTCCTCTTAAGACAACTATACACATATGCTATGAACCACAAGTTCTTCTAAGTATATTTATACTAGATAAAATCAAGCATATATCCACAGAGACTTGTACACAAATGTTAATAGCAACTTTATTCCTTATAGCCCAAAATGGGAAGAACTCAAATATCCATGAACAGGAACATGAGTAAACAAAATGTGACTATTCATACAATAGTATATTGCTTAGAAATTGGGGTGGGGAGAGAACATGATTCAGATACACTCAATAATGCAGATAAGTCTCAAAATGATTTTATGAAGTACACAAAAGCCAGACATAAAGCCTATATACCCTATAAATTCATTATGTGAAACTTACATTAAAAAGCATAACTGTATTGATACTAAGCAATTCAGCGATTGCCTTATACCAAGAGATTAGGGAAAGGATCTGACTGCAAATGGACAGCTGGAAGTTTTGATGTGGCAGAAATAATTTACATAATGATGTTGGTGTTTATGCACAGTATAAAATAGTCAAAATTCATCAGATTTGACATAAAATTAGTGAATCTTATTGCATATAATTCAAAAAACAACCCCACCCCCTCAAAAAAAAGAATGAGAAAGAGGATCTCTTTCTGAAAGTAGTAGTCATCCTCTTTCTTTCTAGCAATAGAAAATAAGATGAAATAGAAGAAAATTAAACTTTTTAAACAGTAAAAAAAAAAAAGAGAAAGATGCTTATCAATAATATTTTTGGTTTATACAATGGTGGTAGTTATGTGCCATGGAGTTAATTACAACTCATAATAACCCTGTATAGGGTTTCCAAGGCTATATAAATCTTTACTGGAACGAACTGTTGACCTTGTGGTTAGCAGCCCAGGTCTTAATAACCACTATGTTAGCAGAGCTCCTTTATGCAATAAACAATAGTATATATTTATACACTAGTGTATGTATATGTGTATAGACATAAATATATAATCTATAAAATTTTATATTTTATATCATTTATTCCTCACAACCCAATTTTTTGTTGTTGTTAAGTGTCACTGAGTCAGTTCCTACTCATAATGACCCCATACAGGGTTCCCAAGGAGCAACTGATGAATTTGAACCACCAACCTTGAGTTTGGAAAACTAGTGCTTATCCAATAGTGCTATACCAGGACTCCTGTAGTCCATTTGTTTGGGGGTGGTTATTTATGGTGAAGTTGATTCCAATGTAGGGTTTGTGAGGCTGTAAATCTTTATGGGCTCAGAAAGCCTCTTCTTTCTCCTCTGCAGTGATTGGTGGGTGCTCTTAATCCACTACACTACCAATGCTCCTTGTAGTCAAATAAGATAGGTATTAACATTGCTACTATTTGGACAGCAAGAAACTGAAATTCCAAGAAGTTAAATAATCCCCAATTTCTCATGGCTGGCAAGAGATGGCTCTGGAATTTATCCCAGTTCTCCTATCTCCAAACAGCATGCTCTTTGATCACAATGCAAGTAAGAGTAAGGGATAACATTTGTTCCTTGTGAATTTTTTCCCTGGTATTTTTTCCAAGCCCAAGACATTTAAGTGCTAAGTACTTTTTCATTGCTTACTTTTAGAGTTAGGTAAAATCAATGATACATTTTATAAAGACTTCCTTCACTTTTATCCCATGACAAGATGAAGTTAACAAATCAGAAAACTACTGATTGAATAAAGGCAGAAAGAAAATAACATCAAAAAAAAAAAAAAAAGAAGTTCTTACATGATTTCTCCTACTGTTTACTTCAAAAAAAGGTATTATTAAAGGAGTTGGGAAAAAAACATGGACTCCTTGAAAACCTGCTAACAGATGTAGAAAAGGATAATATATTACTTTAGCAAAATGACAGAGTATGATCCAAACTAACTAAACGGGCATTTTCTACCAACTAATTTTACCATGTAAAATGTTGTTTCATAAGTTTTTTTATCGCTTCCTAAACTTAAATTTGAAAAGAACAGAAATGTCTTCACGTAAGTGGAGATGAAAATGTTGTACATTTCTAGGTCATTTAAAATTTATTTTAGAATTATATTGAGTAATTTAAGTATGATTAGCAGGATGTCCTTCCAAATTTAGGTATTACTTTTTTCCCTCCCACTGGAGATCTGACCTTGGAAGGAGCAAACTCAGCATTTGGGTCTCCAACTGTAAAATTAACATCATATCGTCTTCTTAAGAAGATTGAGTGGGGAATTTGCATAATTGGAGATTCGACACCAGAACACTGCTGTCCATATCTTTGGACTGCTTTTCTCCCGAAGCTCCCCAGTCAGGCCTTCTCATGGCTATAGCTTCATTGTCCTTTATCCCAGGCCCAATTCTGGTCTGATTACCATCTGACAAATTAGTCTCAGCCCTTCCAATTCAACAAGGGATCTTATCCAAGCAAGGCATTAAAGAAACTGAACTGTCTTCCACTCTTTTAATGTTACTTCTTAAAAGTAAATGGTTTCTGAAAGCTTGTAAGCCCATCTTCAGCCTATAACTGATTGGAATACCTAAAAGGGGTTCTAGAACTTGCCTACTGAAATAGATTTCTTGCGGAGCCTTCGTACTGTATAGGACCTTAGGTGGAATCCTGAGTCCCATCCAGAACTTTCTCAGGTGGGACATTCCCACTGGAAAGGACAAACATATGAGCCTGGAACAGCTAGATTAACTGAAAAATGCTTCTTGAAATAAAGACCATCAGGAAAAATCAAAACTAAAAACTGCAGTCTGATTGGCTATTACAAGAACAAGCAAGTTGTTCACCAGGGAGCCATCAAAACAAGCAATCAAGTCCCTTCAGGACAAACCCCCTTCCAAGACTGAAACTCAAACTGAACACACAAGCAGGCATGTAAGCTTGATGGTGACCAAGTTGGTCTGTTGATGAGTGGAAGTGGGAGAAAGGCAGCAATAACGATATGGGCTGAGTTCGACCATGTTCCACAGACCCCTGTTGACCTGTAGATGATAGAGAGAAGAGGAAGGGCTGGGTGGTCTGAAGTGTGGTGAGACCTGGGGACTCCTGAGTCCATGGATAAGGATATGCATAGCCATGGAGGGCTAAAGCTGAGAGTGAAGCATTCAGCTGATATGAAGTGAGGAGAGATGCCCAGGAATGCCCAGACTTACAGATAGTACCAATTTGACCTAGCTTAGATGGCTTGATGATCAGAACTCAACTATAGGAAGACTAAAAAATAAAAAATAAAAAAAAATTGATAAACGAAACAAGTGTAAATTGTTACAATTTGATGAACTTGACCTATACTTTTGGATGTAGTAGCTCAAAATACCAATTGATAGGAAAGGAGTCTTCACATCAAGGATCAATTCTATTCCCTCTGTACACAGGATTGATAGGGACAGGCAACTTAAACATTGGCTACCTAAAATGGCAGAGGTTCTAAATGCATGAAGTGACTGGTTTACAAGTTTTCAAGAGGGAATTTAGTTTCAGAGTGTGTGTGTGTGTTTGGGGGGGTGGGGGGGTTATAGTTTTCCTATACCTGAATAGTTTTCCTCATGTCTAGATGGGTCTGGTGAAAGGTGATGGGGATAAGATTCTTTTGATTCAATAGTAATTGTTATCATGATTAATTGCAATTGTCACAATTGCAATTGTAAAGGTAAAGTTTTGTAACATAAAGGGGGGAGTAGTTAATCTTGCATTCCTGAAACAGAGGACCCTAGAACTATCAAGGGAGAAGAGCACGAGCAGAATGTGAAACTCTATCCGGAGAACTAGTGACACCAGAGATGGAGGCAGAGATGATGGCAGAGAGATACAGAGCAGCTGAGGACTCCAGACTCATGGAAAGAGAAAGGCTGTGTGCTGGGAACCAAGAGGCAGGCTTGCAGAATGTGCCCTTTGGTTGTTTAAATGATTATATATTCCTGAGTGTTTTTGTGTTCATCCCTCCCCCCAAAAAAAACAAACAAAATAGAAGCAAATATTTTTGAATGATGATGCATGGAGGGGATTGTAGTCATTGTAATGAAATGAAATATAATATGATGAGTGTAAAACCAATGTTCTCCCATGTAAACTATCATTCAACACATAATAAAAACTTTTTACAAGAAAAAGTGTATGGTGTCTAAGAAATATCAGAAATCAAGAATAAAATTGTACATACATAGACAATGTTTCTCTTTCTTAGCATGCACAAAATAGGCATATGCATGAATATCAAAAGCACTGCATGAATAATTTCTTTTAGAATGTTCAACACCAGCCGGTCCTTAAAGGGTGGAGGTTAAAACTATTCCAATGCCGATTTTTCCAACATCATCTACCACCAATCACCACTCCTCCACTGCCTCATGTCCCAGGGGTTCGGGAGAACTCACAACTGTCAGGGAAGTGGCTCATGCAATTGTTTGTGGAGGCTGACAAGTCCCAAAGTCACAGTTTGGAGGTCAGCCTGAAGGATTCTCCTAATCCATGTAATCTCAGAAGTTAAGGAAGCCCTATCAGATTAGAAGGCAGCCTGTTGATGCATGAGGCTGAAGAAGTTGGTGAATCTGGTAAGGTGGTACACCACAAGTCCCACAAACTAGAGGTCAGATACAAGATTCAGAGCAAGAGAAAAAAACATTGCCAAAGCATTCCTATATATTGGATTCAGCCCATACTCCAAGGAAAATTAACAATGGTGATTTGTGTCCCTGTTATTGTTGCTGTTAAGTAGTTTTGAGTCATTTTTACTCATAGCAGCCCTGTATAAAATTCCCAAGGTGTGCCTGGGAGGTTTGAATCACAGACCTTGCAGTCAGCAGACTAGTCCTTATACTACAGTGCCACATTAGTTCCATCTCCTGGTGATCTCATCCATAAATGTTATCACATACACCACCATCTTTACCATCATTGGCGTGCTCAAATCCAGTCTTGGCCACTGTATTTTGGGGCCTTCCAATATACAAGGCTCATCTTCCAGGACTGTGCTGGTGTAAAATGCTGTTGAGTTGGTTCTAACTCATAGTGACCTTGTATAGGGCTCCTGAGGAGCTGCTGGTGAGTTCTAATCACCAATTTGATGGTTCAAACCAACCTTGCAATCCAGTGCTTACCCTACAGTATCACACCAGTACTATATAACATAGTATTCTGTTGTGATTCATAGGATTTTATTTGGCTATTTTTTGGAATTAGATGACTAACCTCTCAAACAACATATTGCAATAGGCAAATCTCCTGCACAAGACCTCTCTAAACTGTTAAAGAGCAGAGATGTCAGTTTGAGGACTAAGGAGTCATTTTCAATAACCTCATATGCATGCGAAACTTGGACAATGAATAAGGAAGACCTTAGAGTTGATGCATTTGAGTTATGGTGTTGGGGAAGAAAAGTACCATGGACTGCCAGAACAACAAATCTGTGTTGGACGAAGTACAACCAATATGCTTCTTAGATGCCACGATGGAGATACTTCGTTTCTCATACTTCAGACATTATCAAGAGGGACCAGTCCCTGGCGATGGATTTCATGTTAGGTAAGGAGCTCTGGTGGCGTAGTAGTTACGAATCGGGCTGCGAATCGCAAGGTCAGCAGTTCGAAACTACCAGCTGCTCCGCGGGAGAAAGATGAAGCGTTCTGCTCCAGTAAAGATTTACAGCCTCGGAACCCCTGTTCAGGGTCGCTATGGGTCGGAACCGACTCAACGGCACTTAACAACAACAACAAAGTGAAAAGTCAATGAAAAAGAGGGAAACCCCCAACAAGATGGAATGTCACAGTGGCAGCAGCAATTGTGAGGTTGACGCAAGACTGAGTGGTGTTTCATTCATTTCTGTATATAAGGTCGGTATGAGTCAGAACTGACTCCACAACATCTAACAACAACAATGCTGGTTATGTATCCAAAGAAAATGAAGTCTTTGACACAATTTCAATCTTTTCTTCATTTATATCATGATAATATTTATTGGTTCAGTGTTGAGGATTCAGGGTTTCTTTACAGTGAATTTATCTTTAAGAAAAATTAATCCTTGGTCCCGCCTTAATCTAGTATCATTAGCAACTCATTTCACAATGAGTGCATAATTACAGGCATGTTGTTGTTGCTGTCATTAAGTACCATTGAGTCAGTTCTGACGCATAAGATCCTGCATAGAGTTTTCAAGGAGCAGCTGTTGTGTTTGAACCTCCAAACTTGTGGTTCAAACTGAACTTGCACTCCCCAGTGCTTATCCTGAAGCATTTATAAGCCACTATAGAATGAAACAATTTTGCTAGAAGGGTCATAAAAAAAAGAATAAGCTGTCCTGCCTACACCTGCACAAGAAACTATTCTAAAGCAGAATACTGACAGCCAATTGGAAATGAGCATAGAGCCAAATTCATCCAGATACAAAAATAATAACCAGTTATTTTTATATTTAAAGTCTTGGTGTGGTGCTGTAGGATAAACGCTGGACGGCTATCCACAATGTTGGCAGTTCAAAACCACTGCTGCTACTCA
>NW_006408700.1:2331119-2340167 GCF_000296735.1 Chrysochloris asiatica
TACAGGTTGAATAAGTATGGTGAAAGAACACAACTCATTACATTAGGGGTGGGTTAACTAAATGTTTGACCAAATACAGCAGACTAAATCTGTTAAGTTGATAATTTTATATGGCCCATGAATGATGTTAGATATTTTAGCAGAAAATGTTTCCCCACCCTGCTATACAAAGTCACTATGAGTCAGAAGCCACTCAACAACACTTAGCAACAACGACCATTTAAATTGAGTGGTTTTCCAGGACCAAGAATGAGTATTAGGTAATTCTTACATCAATTCAGCAAGGTAGGTCTTATTGTTCCTACTTACAGATAAAAAATGGATTAGAGCTCAAAGTTAAAGAATTTGTTTACAGATGAGATTTGAATTCATGTCAAACAGAAAGACCTTGTAAATGTACTTATCTTTTAGCACCACATAGAACACAGCAGAGCCCTGATATGGTGCTGTAGAATACACACTGAACTGATAACTGCAAGATCAGCAGTTCAAACCCACCAGCTACTCTCAGAAACCCTATACAGTGTTACTATGGATAGTAGGAACTGACTTAATGGCACACAACAACAACGAGAGCACACAGTTGGCTTGTGTATTACTGTGGTGTTAGAAGCTATACCGCCAGTATTTTAAACACTAGCAGGATTATCCATAGAAAATAGGTTTCTACAGAGCTTCCAGACCATGAAGAAAAATAGGCAAATCACTTCTGAATGGCCAGCTACTGAAAACCTTCAAAATAGCAGCAAAGTGCTGTGTGATACATTGAGGATGAATATCTCAAGTTGGGAGGCACTCAAAATAGGATTTAGGAAGAGCTGCCTCCATGTAGTAGAGTTGACATTAATAGCATGAATGGATAAAAGCTTTGAAGACCTTCATATGTTGATGAGAAATAGCTCTCAGTGAGGAAAAAACAGTTGCAAATATCCATTAATAATCAGAATAAGGAAATGTTTAGAATTTTTAATCAGAATGAAGTATGAATCTAGGAAATTTGGAAGTTATAAAAAGTGAAATGGAATACATAAATACTGATATCCTAGGCATTAGTGAGCTAAAATGCATTGGCCAGGGTCATTTTGAATTGGACAATCATGTGGTTTACTATGCTGAGAATGACAAACTAAAGAAGGGCATTGCATTTATCACCAAAAGGAACATTTCAAGATCTGTCTTGAAGTACAATGCTGTTTTTGATAAGATAATACCCATGCACCTACAAGGAAAACTAGTTAATTCTTCAACTGTACACATCAACCACTCAAGCCAGTAATGATGAAATTGAAGAATTCTACAAATTTCTTCAGTCTGAAACTGATCAAACATGCAATCAAGATGTATTGATAATTAATGGTGGTTGGAATGTAAAGATTGGAAACAAAGAGAAAGAACCAGTAGTTGGAATATATTGCTTTAATGGTAGAAAAAATGCTGGAGATCACATGATATAATTTTGCAAGACCAATGACTTATTCAGTTCAAATACCTTTTTTTTTTTGCAACAACATAAAAGGCATCTATACCCCTGAACCTCTCCAGGAATTGAATTCACTCCCTCTTTGGTAACAGACTATGCAGAAGTTGAATATTATAAGTCTAAACAAGGCCATTGGTGTCATCATTGATGGCGTCAAGTGTGGCGGCAGTAGTGAGGTTGGCCCAGGATCGGACATTGTTTCATTCTGCTGTGCATGTGGTCGCTATGAGTCGGTTCCGACTTGATGGCACCTGACGACAACAACAACAACAACAAACAAGGCCAGGACCTACTGTGGAGGGGCTGAGAAGAGGCTGTACTGATTGAAGAACTATAGCCTGAATTGTGCCTGATCCTGAATTGTAGCCTGAGCTCTGATAGCACAATGGTTATGAGTCAGGCTGCTAACCTCAAGGTCAGCTGTTCAAACTATCAGCTGTTCCACAGAAGAAAGATAAGGCTTTCTACTCCCTTAAAGATTTACAGCCTCAGAAACTGTATACAGGGTCGCTATGAATTGAAACCACCTCCACAGCACATAACCACCACCACCGTCACATGTAAATAATCTACGATTTGCAGATGATACAACCTTGCTGGCTGAAAAGGAAGAGAACTTCGAAATGCTTACTGATGAAGAGCAGACTACAGCCTTCACCTCAAAGGAAAGAAAAAAGAAAATCCTCACAACTGGACCAATAAATAACATCATGATTAACAGAGAACTTTTGAAAGACTTCATATTGCTTGCATCCACAATCGATGGTCATGGAAGCAGCAGTCAAAAAATCAAATGATGCATTGCATTAGGCACACCTGCAAAGGACCTCATTAAAGTGTTAAAAGAGCACAGATGTTACTTTAAGGAATAAGGTGCGCCTGACTTAAGGCATGTCATTTTCAACTTGCATATGCAAGTTGGACAATGAGAAAGGAAGATGAAAGAGAGAATCGGTGCATTTGAATAATGGTGTTGGTGAAGAATATTGAAAATGCCATGGACTGCCAGATGAAACAAACAAATCTGTCTTGGAAGAAGTACAGCCAGAAGGCTCTTTAGAAGTGAAGAGACTGTGGCTTCATCTCTCGCTCCTTGAACATGTGTGTCAGGAGGGATCAGTCCCTAGAGAAGGACATCAAGTTTGGTAAAGTAAATGAAGAAGAGGAAGACCTCAATGACATGGACTGACACAGTGGCAGCAACACAACCATGATTGTGAGGCTGGTACAGGGCGGGCCAGTGTTTCTTTTGGTTGTGCAAGGGTCACTATGTGTTGGGACCCTATGAACGACACCTTATAACAACAGAACACAGTGTGAAGAGGCTAGACAAGGTTATCAAAAAGGATAGAGGGACCAAATTATGATTAGAAAAGGATATGAGTAGGCAAGCCTGAGTCTGCCCCTGTATCAACTTGAAGTCATTAAATTCATTTCAGCATACTACATTGAGGGAGCTCTGGTAGCATAATGGTTATGAATTGGGCTGTGAACCTTAAGGTCAGCAGTTTGAAACTACCAGCTGTTCCACAGAAGAAAGATGAGGCTTTCTGCTCCTATAAAGATTTACAGCCTCAGAAACTCTGTACAGGGTTGCTATGAGTCAGAACCAACTCCATGGCACATCACCACCAACCACCAAAGGCAGAAAGGTTCTGTGTTCTCAGGTGTATGGACATTTCCATTTCTACCTTGGTACGCCATACTTTAAAAGGCTCATATTCAATAGCCAGGTTTCATTTCCTGCTGTGCCTTTCCATCATCTGTAGTTCTTCTTATATTTAGACATATTCTTAATGCTAACCTTTCTTTGGAAATTGCCTGGAAAGAGGAATGTCTGTTGGGCAGCAAGTAAAAAAAAAAAAAAAAATAGAGAAGAAAACATACTTAAGTGGCTCAATGAGGTCAATGAAATAAAAGAAAGTAATCAGAAATATGTTCAGACTTGCTTTATGGATTGAATTGTATCCCCCAAAATATGTGTTATAAATCCTACCCTCTGGGGCTGTGAGAATGGTTGTCAGTGTTACGTGAAAGAGGCAGAATTAGGTAGGGTATATCTTGAGGCAATCTCTTTTCCGATGTAAAAAGAAGTCCAACAAGGGAATGCTGCAGAGATGGGATTAGATAGATACCAAGACACCTGGAGATCCACAAGGAACTAGGAAACAGAAGCTGAAAAACCTTCGCCTAGAACAAGAGCTCTGAGTTTAGAGGATTTCCAGACTCTGAAACTGTGAGACAGTACATTTTTGTTTGTTAAAACCATCTACTTGTGACATTTCTGTTATAGAAGCATTAGATAACTAAGACACCTGCTTTGAGAAAAATGACTAAGTAAAATCAGTGTGATCATTTGAGGCAGTCAGTCAGTCTGACCTTTATAAAAAGAGCTGGGCGATTCTATTTTTCTGTCCACTCCATGCCATTTTAAAGGGATCCAAAAAGTTCAATTCTATCAGAGTAGTGAGATGCTATAGAGCTGTTATCTACCAAAAAAAAAAAGAATGTCTAAAAAAAAGAAGAAAAAGAAAGGTTTCTGAGGGGTCAGTACACACTGTTTAGTTTTGTTTTGTTTTTAAGTACACGGGTATTAGACTCTAAAAACAACTCAGATAGTTATTCTTGTCTGATTCATCATAGATATAGCATAAATAGATATTCCAGACAGAAAATATCTTAAGGCAAAATTTATGAAAATCAGATACTAAGCTGCTTCATCTTCTTGAACCATCACAGCATTTAATTTGCTGCTGATTCTTGGGAATGGGTGGCTGCCACAGTGGTATAGACAAGGCAAGACTCAAAGCGCCTCCTCAGCTGTGGTCCAGAGTGAGTGAAGAACAGATGTTCTCAATTTCTCATGGAATTAGGAAATTCTCTCCGATCGCATAAGCAAGGATCATAAGTTAATGAGGAAACATGAAATCAACATGTAGACTGATCATTCTTTTTTCTAGCCAAAGATATGTCATTTCCAGAATTTCTGCATGCACAAACTAATGGCATGGATTAAATCTTCAAGTTGTACTATCATTCTTGCTATCCTTTACCAAATTACCACTGTTATCTTCAGCTCACTGCCCCTTAAACTTTCCATGCAACCTCGCCAGTTGCCACTATCTACTGATCTTCCATAGATCATTCTTTAAAAGAGTGCAATGCTCAAAGCAGATGTACTTTACTAATAAGCTTTGTGTGTTGTGGGGAGTGGGCAAAAAAGACTTCAGAGGATAGTTTCAGTTTAAAATTTAAAGATTATTTCAGTGCAATAGTTTGGGATACTCATTCAGCCTCAATATAGCTCTAGATTCCATTGAGCATTTGAAATTGTGTTCCACATTTTCTGTCTCTTTTCTGAGGGGACTTAATAATCTTAGTAAGTTTTCAAGTTTGAGGAGTCAGGATTTTGTGATATTTACCATCAGGCTTTCTGATTTACAGCCTCAGAAACCCTACATAGAGTCACTATGAGTCAGAACCGACTCCATGGCACATAACCATCACCAACTACCATGAGCCCAGGCTTAAGATACTCCAAAATTTTTTCTGAAAAAAATAAAGGCTGTCCCCTGAAGAAGCCCTAGATGTTTATTTTCTTGTCTTCAATTGACCCATCCACTCTCTGCAGAAAGAAACTTCTGTTGTGTTTGTAGACTCCTAGTATTGGTTGAGAGTTGGGCTGCTAACCTCAAGGTCAGCAGTTCAAAATTACCAGCTGCTTAGTGGGAGAAAGATGAGGCTTTTTGCTCCCATAAAGATTTATAGCCTTGGAAACCCTATGCAGGGTCTCTATATGTCAGAACTGACTCTGGAATGGCACACAACCAACCAACCCAAAGAAGTGCTGGTATGGCGCTGTGGGATAAAGCACTGGACTGCAAGGTCCATTTAAACTGAAAGGTCAATAGTTCAAATTCACCAGCCACTCCTTGGAAACCCTACACAGGGTTGCTAGGAGTTGGAACCAACTAGGGGTCACTTTACACCAACAGAGGCAGCACCATGTTACAGGAGTAAAGACAGAGTGGTAGTTACCTGGATGTGTTCAGGCAGGAAAGACTGAGCAAAATTCCAATAAAAAGAACCAGTAAGTGGTAGATAAGTGAGACCATAGAATGGCACAAGCAATGTTATCAGCCCAGTATTACTAGAACAGCAACAGGAAAAAGGAGCAAGGAGCAGTGTCGAATGCCTAGTAAGGGCCAATGTGACAAGGTTTGAAAAACAACAGCATACTCATAGCATTGCCTTCTCTAACATTCCGTGCCAACGTTTATATTCTCAATGCAAGCTACACTACATTCTATCAAAGGAGAACATGTTTCTACTAAAATCAAGCAATGTCCATACTCCCAAAACTTACTCTACAAGGTTTACTTCACATTCTATTTCAGACTAATTGGACCAAGAACAATACATTACTTACATAAAGGCACTACACTGTAAAATATTTGAAAGTAGACCTTTTCTTACAAAGAAAAAGATTAATTCAAATGAGTCTAATGCAACATTGTCTTTTTTGAGTATATGACAGGTTAAAGCGATGCAAACTCTACTTAACAACTTAGTAATGCTGGGTAAAATATGACATTTTTAAAATACAACATTAATATCAAAACAAAAGGTTCAGCCTTCAAGAGGGAACCTAATGCTAGGGAGCATGGCGGAAGGCAGAATCTCCAGTAGGTACTACTCAACCTGTCTGAGCGGAGCTGATGAAAGGAGATACAGATGGGTAACTCATGATACTGTAGTGAATAATGCTTATCGGGACGGATTGTGAGGGTTGGAAATGCAGGGGTAGACGTTTTGTAACAAGGAAGGGAGTGATTAATTCTCCAGGCTAGGAGCGGAGGTCTCTGGGACCATCAACGGAGAAGAGCCGAGAACGGGACCCTACCCAGAGAAACAGAGATGCCTGAGATAGAGACAGAGACAACGACATGGAGTGATGGAGCAGCTGGGGACTTTGGGCCCAGAGAGGGAAAGGGACTGTGGGCCAAAAACTTGGGGAGGCGGGATAGCGTAGGGGGTGGGTTTCTAGGATATACCCTTTGGTTGGTTGATGATGCAAGGAGGGGATTGGAACCATGGCAATGAGATGATATACGATGGAATGAATGCCAGACTAAGGTTCTCCCATGTAAACTACCATAATTCACAATAAAACATTAAAAAAAAAAGGTTCAGAAACAAGAATTTTTGATGTCTCTGCCACTGAGCAGGAGGAAAACCAGCAAGCCTCAAGATAGGCCTTGACAGCAAAAGGTTAGGTTTTAAACACCTATCCAGGAACATGACCTGGGAATAAAACACCTAACTTAAACCAGGGATCTATAATGTTGTTGTTGTTAAGTGCCGTCAAGCTGGTTCTGTTCATATTGATCCTGTGTAGAGTTTCTAAGGAGTGGCTGGTGAATTTAAACTGTAGAGTATACAGTTCAAACCTACCTACAGTGCCACACCTATAATTGTTGTTGTTGTTGGTAAGTGCCATTGAGTCCATTCCAACCCATAGTAACCCTGTATAGGGTTTCTGAGGAGCAACAGGTGAGCTTGAACCACTGACCTTGCAGTTCAAACTGACTTCTCAGTCTAGCACATTAATCCACAGCGCCACATCAGGAATGAGAAAATCAACTGTTGCAAGTCAATCCCAACTCACAACAACACTACAGAATAGAGTAGAATTCGTCCAGGCTGCAATCTTTAAGAAAACAGAGCGCCACATCTCTCTCCCATGGAACAACTGGTGGAATTGAACAGTCAACGTTTCAGCTAGCAGTCAAGTGCTTATTAGTCGAAAAAATAGTTGAGAACTTTCCAAAACAGAAGATAGCTATCAAGTTGAAATTTAAGAAAGCATAATATCCTGAGCAGTAAAAATCAAAACTGATTCACATCAAGTCACATTTGCCAAGTTGAACATGAAAATTCAAAGCTAAAGAGAAAATCCTGAAAGCAACTGGGAGAAACAGAGATTACCTATAAAGGAATGATCGAAGGATGGTAGATTTCACATCAACAGGAATAGAAGCTAGAAGGCAGTGCAAAATACCTGTAAATCTATCATTTTATACAAGCTAAGTAATTAATCAAGAGTAACACTTCAAACAAAAAGGGATAAAAGGAAGCAAAAAATCATCAATGGTGTGTGTTTACATACATATATACATATGGTACATGGAGTCCTGATCACTGTAAGATCGGTAGTTCAAATCCACCAGTCGTTCCTCAGAAACCTGACTACTTGACAGCACTTAACAAAAAAATATATATATACTTCATATGAATTCAAATAAGTCAATAATGTAAGTGGATTAAACTATACTGTAGAAAACATATGCTCATAGAGGATTACAAAAACACACTAAATATTTTAATATATAAATGTGTTACCGTTAAGAAATAAGAAAATATTAACCAAGACAATAGGAAGAAAGTAAAAGCTACTATTGTGGACTTCAGCAAGATGGTGAACTAGGCAGGCACGCTATATAGACCCATTACAACAAAGTGTGGAGCTTTACAGCACAAGCTGGACTGCTAAGCACAAGCTGGAAGTTCAAACCCACCAGCTTCTCCTGGCAAACCCTACTCAGGGTTGCTATAAGTAAAACCTGATTCAAAGGCACTTAACAATAACAGCAGCAAAGATATGGGAGACCAAATGAAATAGACACAGAGGACAACCCTGGGACCCTGAGTTTCAGAGGAAAGGTTAAGTAAGTAAATTGAATACCTACTGGACAGAGAAGCTGAGCCGGGATAGTGAAAAACTGACTGATGAACAGACTGTCAGCCAGATGTGGTGTGGCCATCTTGAACTTTTGTGAGTAGCTTTGTAGAGACAGATGGTGGCTTGGTGGTAATGGTGCAGATTCACACCGGCATTGGAAAAGGTCGAATTTCTTCTTGCTTTCCAAACTCCCCTAGATAACAGAGATGAGATCATTCCTCACTCTCATCATCTGCAGTGCAGACCCAACTCTATGGGAGTTTTGAACCATGAGGTTTGAACCAGTTTGAGGCTGGTGCCAGCTGTACCACCTGGTACCTGGATTCAGGAGGACTATGTTTCAGATCTGCATAATCCACAGAGCCTCCAAGAATTCGATTAGCAGGAGTCTTGATAATCCCCAGCTGCCTCTGATTCTGACAGACACTGAAACTAGCCACTTAAAGGGCCTGCATGAACTACTCCAGGTTGGTGTACTGAACACAGACATCTAGGTCTATGGGAACTCCCGCTGGGGTAGGAACTCAGCCGTCACATCCCTCCTCCATCCACCTTGCGAGGTCCTTGGACAGCAGGCTTGTAGTGTATACCCTTTGGTTGGTTGATGATGCATGGAGGGGACTATAACCATTGCAATGAAACGATATACAATAGGATGAATGTAAAACTAATGTTCTCCCATGTAAACTATCACATAATTCACAATATTTTTTTTTTTTTTTAAAGGAGCCCCCAGAGTTTTGTCCTCTCTGGATCCTACTGCAATGGGTTTTTATTTGTTTATACTTTCTTCTCCTTCTTCCTCTTTCAATTCCTTTTATTCTTT
>NW_006408700.1:2340381-2357662 GCF_000296735.1 Chrysochloris asiatica
TGCTCACTTTTGTTTCTTTTTTCTCCTTTATTCTATTGTGTTTTCACTATTGTTTGCTTGTTCTGTTTTTTCTTCTTATATATATTTTCTCCTCTTGCCCCATCCAAAGGGAAACAGCAACTGTGCCCATGCCATACCTCAACCATCCCTCTTCACAACTGTACACTGTACAGCTCCACCCATTAGGAACAAGAGCTCCTATATCACTTGACCAATGACAGACATCATCCAACATCAGCCAGATGTGCCCTAAACTGAGTTACATGAGCAGTGAACAGAAAACAGTACACGCATTTCTATTATCTGATCACACTCACCAGGAAACAATTGTTGAGAGTGAGGCTAAGAACACACCAACATGCAATCATCAATTAAATACAAATACAGCAACACGACAATGTCTTAGACACAACAGAAGACTTTAGTTCACAAAAAGAAATAAGAAAGAATGGCTCAAATAAATGATCAGGATTCAGAGTCAGAAAATGTTCCTGAGGAAGAAAAGGTAATGGAACTACCTAAGAAAGAATCCAAAACAATGATACTTAAGTACATTCAATGAATTGACAGAAAAATCAAAGAAACAAGAACACAGAAAAACTTTAGAATAATTTAGGAGAACACTACAAGAACAAATAGACAAAATAAACGCAAATTTTGAAACAATACATAACCTTCAAATAAAAATCCAGATCTCTTAAATGGGCAATAAATTGAAAGTACAAAGGAGTAGATTTGAATCAATGGAGCCTGAATTAGTGACCTTAAACATAAATACCTCAATACTGGTAAACTAGAAAAACAATCCAAAAAAAGAATGCAAAAAAACGGAAGAAAGCCTGAGAATTATGTTGGACACCATGAAGAATAATGTACAGGTGATCTGATTTCAAAAACAGGAAGGGACAATAAAAAGCATGGAGAAAATTGTTGATGAGTGTCTGAAAGAAAACTTCCCTAATACCATTAAAGATGAGAATATAAGAATTCAAAAGCTGAATGAACCCCAAACAGAACAGACTTCAAAAGAAAATCTTCACAGCATATAATAGTCAAAGTTTCCAAAACCAAAGACAAGGAAAAAATGCTGAGGGCAACTCGGGAAAAATGAAAAGTTACCTATAAAGGAAAATCAATATAACTAAGCTCTGAGAGCAGCTGTCTAAGGTGAAACTATTGATCTCTCCATCTGCAAGAAAGTGATGAAAATTGAAGATACTTGAAATCAATAAGTCCAGTGGATTAACAAAACACATGAACATCAGTTTCTATGACTCTGATACCAGAACTAGAAGGTACCCAGCTATCCCTACCAACTTCTCTGAAAGGGATCACATTAGACCATACAGGATAGACAGGACGGAGTGGTAAAAAAAAAAAAAAAAATGTGCAACAAAACTCAGAATTATTTTTTTAAAAAAAAAGACTTGGTTTACTGGTCAGAAAGAGACTGAAGGAACCCAACACTCTGGTCCTCAACCACCCTTTAGGTCTGTAAAAGAACTCACCATCTTGGCCCAATTTTCAGCCAAGCAGTAGATAAATTTAAAGGAGGGGACAACAGCACTAGTAGGGTATGCACACTATAGAATGGTCAATAATTCAAAATCAAAAGGGCAACATTTACTTAAGGGCAAAGTGAAGAAGCAATGGAAAGGTGGGAGGAATGGAAATAGGATGCACAGGAGGAGATGGGATCACTGTTGCTGCGTGGAGGGGATTGCAGTCCTTGAGAGGAAACAAAGGTATGGTTTGTTGAAGGTAAAATTGATGATCTTATCTGTAAACCATCACCCAATTTACAAGAAAGCAATTAAAAAAAAAAAAAAAAGACTAAGCTCTGATATCTCAGCAGAAACAAGCAAGCAAGAAGGCAATGGGATGATATACACAAAAATCTGGATGAAAAGAATTACCAACCAAGAATCATAGCTGTCTATCAAATATGATGGTGAAATTAGGACATTTTCAGACAAAGAGAAATTAAAGAAATTTTAATAACCAGACCAACTTAACAAAAATTACTAATGGGTGTTCTTTCGACTGAGAATCAGGAACAGCAGATACAACCTGAGATTAACATAAATGACAACACCACACACAATCCATATACTTTGCTATTATTGTTGTTGTTGTTGTTAAGTGCCATCGAGTCGGTTCCGACCCAAATTGGTTCCAACTCATAGCGACCTTATGCACAGCAGAACAAAATACTGACTGGTCATGGTCATCCTCATAATCATTGTTTTGATTGAGTCCATTTCTGCTGCCACTATGCAATCCATCTCATTAAGCATTTTCCTCTTTTTTGATGACCCTCCACTTTACTTCCCATGATGTCTTTCTCTAGGTACTGGTCCATACTTATGATATGTCCAAATTATGAAAGACAAACACTCACCATCTGACTTTGAAAGAACATTCTAGATGTACTTCTTCTAACACAATTGTTTTGTTGTTGTTCTTCTAGCATTCCATGATATTTTTGTTGTTGTTGTTGTTTTTATTGTGAACTGTGTGATAGTTTACATGGGAGATCATTGGCTTTACACCATAGTTTGATTACAATGATTACAATCTCCTCTGTGCATCATCATTCAAGAGTATTTGCGTCCATTCCCTCTGTTTTTGTTGTTGGGTTGTTGTTTTTTGGGGGGCGGCAAGAACGTACAAAGAAACACTCATGAATATATAATAATTTAAACAACCAAAGGGCTCATTCTACAAACCTGCCTCCTGGCCAGCAATTTCTCTCTTTCCATGAGTCCAGAGTCCTCAGCTGCTCCCTCTCTCCATGACCTCATCTCTGCCTCTATCTCTTTCATGGTATTTTAAATATTCTTTTCCAACACCATAATATTTTTCGTTATTCACTACACAACTTTCACATGTGTATGAAGCTACTGAAAATATCATGACTGTGGATTAAGCACACCTTAGTCCTCAAACTGACATCTTTTCTCTTAAAGACTTTAAAGAAGTTTTGTGCAGCAGATTTACCTAATGCAATGTTTTCAGATATAAAAATGTCCAAAGTAAAACATAACAATGTTTACTTGTTCTCTATTGACTACGCAAAGGTTTTTAACTGTGTGCATCATGATAAACTATACATATTATTGTGAAGAATAGGTATTCCATAATATTTAATTGTGCTCATGAGAAACATGCACATAGACCAAGAGGGAGTTAGTTGTTTGAACAGACGAAGGGAACACTGAATGGTTTAAAATTAGAAAAAGTGTGCCCCAGGATTGAATTCCTTCACCATATTTATTCAATCTGTATGCTGAGCAAATTATCCAAGAAAATGGATTATATGAAGAACATGGTATCCAAAATGGAGGAAGACTCATGAACAACCTGTGATATACAAATGATACAACCTTGCTTGCTGAAAGTAAAGCAGACATGACATACTGATGAAGACCAAAGAACACAGAATTCAGTGCAGGTTTAACCTCAATGTAAAGAAAACAAATATCCTCACAACTGGACCAATAAATAGCATCATGATAAATGGAGGAAAGATTGCAGTTGTCAAAGACTTCATCTTGCTTGAATCCACAATCACCACTCATACAAGTCAGCCTTGGAAACCCTGTAGAGGGTCGCTATGAGTTGGAACCAACTCCATGACCCATAACAATAACAACAGCAACCATGAACTGCCAGAAGAACAAATAGGTCTGTGTTGGACGTACAGCCAATATGCTCTTTAGAAATCTGGATGGTAAGACGTCGTCTGTCATACTTTGGACATATTTTCATGAGAGAACAGTCCTTGAGGAAGGACAGGACATTTGGTCAGCAAAAAAGAAGATGACCCCCAACAAGGTACATTGACATAGTGGCATAGCACTGGGCTCAAACATAGCAATAATGAGAATGGCTCAGGACCAATCTTGGCTCTTCTTTTTTGGTAGTAGTGAAGGCCCCTCTCTTTCGTTCTCTGGGATGTATCATTTTAACCTAGTGACCAATCCCCTTGTTAGGGTTCTATAGTGTGGTTCAGTGGGATAATGCAGTGGACCACAAGGTCAGTTTGAATAGAAAAGTTGGCAGTTCAAATTCACCAGCTGTTCCTTGGAAACCCTATATAGGATCGTTATGAGTCAGAACGAACTAAGTGGCATTCAGCAGCAAGAACAACACAAATACCCACACTAGGGTACCATGTGCCTGCTTTGCATCAGTAACTAGTTGTTCAGTCCCCTTGATGGACAACAAGTACCTATTTGCAGGTGTAGTTGTTGCTGTCCTATATACAACAGAATGAAACAATGTCTGATACTGCCCCATCCTTCCTCAGAATCGCTTGAGCCCATTGTACAAATACATCTCCTTTGGAGTCTTCCTCTTTTCCACTGTGTCTCTACTTTATCAAGCATGATGTCCTTCTCCAAGGACTTGTCCCTCCTGATAGTATGTCTGAAGTATGAAAGACAAAATTTGGACATCCTGGATTCTAAGGAACATTCTGGTTGTACTTCTTCCAACACAGATTTGTTTGTTTTTCTGAAAGTCCATGGTACCTTCAATATTCTTCTAGAACACCATCACTCAAATGCATCAATTCTTCTACAGTCTTCCTTATTCATTGTTCAACTATCACATGAATATGAAGCTATTGAAAATGTTCTGCCTTGGGTGAGGACACTTTAGTCCTCAAGTTGAAATCTTTGATTTTGAATAATTAAAAGACATCTTGTGCAGCAGATTTGCCTAACGAAATAATACATCATTGGATTTCTGACTGCTGCTTTCAAGAATGGCAATGATGAATCCCAGAAAAAATAAAGTCTTTGATGACTTCAATCTTTTCTCCATGTATCATGATGTTATTTATTGCTCCAGTGATGTGAATTTTTGTTTTCTTTACACTAAGGTGTAATCCATACTGAAGGTTGTGGTCTTAGACCTTCATCAGTAAATGCTTTAACTCCCTTTCATTTTCAGCAAGCAAGATTGTATCATCTGCATAGAGCAGATTGTTAACAATTCTTTTTCCAATCCAGATGCCATATTCTTCTTCACATAATGAAGTCTCCCAGGTTATTTTCTCCGTATACAGACTGAATAAGTATGGAGAAAAGATTACAACCCTGGCACACACCTTTCTTTATTTAAACCATTCAGTGTCCCTTTGTTCTATTCAAATTACGGCCTCAACACAATTAAATGTTCTGGAATACTCACTCTCCACAGTGTTGTCAATAGCTTACTATGATCCGCACACTCAAAGGCCTTTGTAGGTTCAATAAAGCACAGGTAAACATCAGGTATTCTCTGCTTTCAGGCAAGATCCAGCTGATGTCAGAAATGATATACTTCATTTCACATCCTCATCTGAATCTGGCTTGAATATCTGGAAGTTCTCTGTCAATGTATGTTTACAACCATTTTTGAATTATCTTTAGCAAAATTTTACTTGCATGTGATATTGCCAGATGATTTCCACATTCTGCAGGGTCACCTCTCTTTGGCATGGATGTAAATATAGATGTCTTCTCCAGTCTAATTTTGAGTGCCTTGAAACCTTAGGGGATCATCTTCTGGAAGTATATTTGATAATATTCTGGTGCTACCTGACAGTGTTTTACTGCTATTCATAGGTTTTCAATGGCTAAACATTCGGACGTAATTTCTCTCGCCTTCCAAGTTTGCCTTACTCTGGAAGGTCAACTGAAATGTGTCCACCATGAATAACTCTTCTGTTATTCAAAATACCAGTGGCATAGCTACCAGCATCACACACAATCCACACACAAGTCTCATTGGATAGTCTCATACAATTATTTGGTAGGAGTTACAAGACCATGGCAATGACTACTCTTTAAAAGTGATCCATCACTCCACACATACCCATCATAAAAGTCCAGGACAGAGCCTTCTGAGATATTGCAGGTCACAGTGACTTAGCTCCTCTGATTTGCTACTATTTTTTGGCCTTATACTGCATTGTTTACATGGGATCTACTTCTTTCCTGAGTCCTGTTGTGGTGCTGTGGGTTAATGCACTAGACTGCAAACTCAGTTTGAACCACAAGGTCAGCGGTTCAAGCTCACCAGCTGCTCCTCGGAAACCCTATACAGGGGTCTATATGGGTCGGAACTGACTTGATGGCACTTAACAACAATAACAATAAACTTATTTTATAGGTGATGGAGTATGGTGGGGATGAAAAGAAGTATAGTGTCAGGGTTAGGAATAGGACTAGGTCTAGGAAAGGTTTAGTACTTCAGTTAGTGTGAGGTTATGGTCAGTATTGGGGTTAATGTTAAAGATAGGGAATGGATTAGGACTAGGAGTAAAATTCGGTCTTGTTTTAGAGTTAATGGCTAGATCTATTTTTTTGTTTCTCGATATCTACTTGATTTCCACATCATTTAGAAGTTCTGTAACTACATTATTCCTTCTTTTAACTTATGGTGTTTTCTGTTGTTGTTATTGAAACTGGTAACTCTGGTTCCCTATTTTACAGTTTTGTAGGTTTGTTTTACGTTCAATGCTTCTATATCTCAGATGGAAGAATTACAGCCAGAATGCTCCTTGAAAGTCAGGATGGCCAAACTTCGTCTCTTATACTTTGGACATACTGTCAGGAGGGACTAGTCCCTGGGGAAGATTATCATGTTTGGTAAACTGAGGGGTCAGAGAAAAAGTAGAAAAACCATAATGAAATGGATTGGCACAATGGCAGTAGCAATGGGCTCAAATGTAGCAACTCTTGTAACGTTAGCCAGGCCCAAGCTGTGTTTCATTCTGTTGTACATAGGGCTGCTATGCGTCTGTATCGACTCGATGGCACCTAACAACAACAAGGTATCTCTGTTAAGTCCTGGATGATATTTTCATGTATGTTAATCTCAGGTTGCTGACTACTGTTGTTAGTTCTCTCTCCAAAGAACGAGTTTTCATGTCTTTGTAAGCATGGTTTGGTTTTTGCAAGTTCTTTTCGTTTCTGTTTATCTGGAAATGTCTTAATTTCTCTATCATAGTTGATGGACAATTTTGCTGGAAATATGATTCTTAGTTGGCGATTTGTTTCTTGCAGAGTTACATATACGTCATCCCATTGTCTTCTTGCATATGTGGTTTCCGCTGAGTAATCAGAGTTTAATCTTATAAGTTCTCTTTTGCAGGTAAATTTTTGTTTTCCCAAGCTGCTCTCAGGAATTTTTCCTTGTTTTTTGTTTTGTAAAGTTTGATTATAATATGTCTTGATGATTTTCTTTTGGGGTTTATCCTGTTTGGAGTTCATTTAAGTTCTTGAATGGCTGTCGTCTCATCTTTCATGGTGGTAGGGAAGTTTTCTTCTAGCAACTCTAAGACAAATTTCCCTGTTTTTCTTTTGTTTTGTGTTGTTTTTCTCTTCATGCTCTGCAATTCCAACCACACATAAATTGTTCCTTTTGATATTGTCCCACATAAATCTTTGAGTTTCTTCAGATTTTTTTAATTCCTTTTTTTTCTGATTGTTCTTCTCAAAGATGAGTATTAAGTAATTTATATTTAAGCTTTGATTTTCCATTAATTTAATTTTACTTATTTGTCCTTTCAATGTATTATCTATTTCTGAATTCTTAGTATTAATCTTCTGGCTTTGTAATTGTTGTTTTTCTATGGTTTCCAATTTTTTCATTTATTTTGTCTGACCATTCTTGTAATATTTTCCTAAAATATTCTAAAGTAATTGTGTGTGTGTGTTTTCATTAATCTTTCTCAAAATTTGTTCTCAAATAGCATTCTTTTACATTCGTTTTCAAGTAGTTCCGGTATCATTTCTGGCATTATATCTTCTTACTCTGTGTTTCTTCATGTAAGTGGAAGTTGTCTGGTTCCTAAAGGACATTGTGTTGTCAGTGTCCTTATACTTAATTGATGACTGTATGTTGGTGTGTTCTCAGGCACTCATCACCTGTCTCCTGGTGGATGTGCTAGAAACTAGAAGTGTGAATGCAGCTGTCTGTTCACTGTTTGTATAGCATAGTTCAGGGTGGGCTCATGCACTTTCAGAATTAGGGGTGGCACTCCCAGCACCCAACCCCAGGCAGAGTCAAGGCTACATGGGAAGGGGTAGCATTGGCTGCTGGGTTGGGATTAGTGAGTAACCATGTTGCCAGATACCAGGAGAGCACGGGAAAAAGGATGAACTGTCTCCAGCCTCCAGTTACATCCTGTTCCCACAGGTCATTCTATCAACAACCTTTTGCAAAAGCCCAAAATAACCACACCACTTCATCCCAACCTGTGTTTGAAGTTTTTCTTTCTCTTGCTGTTTCTTTTCAGCGTCCTCTTCCAGTCAGCACTCAATCCACCTCTCTATACTCTCCTCTGAAGCTCAGAATTCCAGGATCACCATTTGTATCTATTTCACTTGGTGTCCCATGTCTTTGTTGCTGGGAGTCTGCTCTGTGGGGCTACCTACTCTGCCATCTTGCCCCAGAAGCACCCCACATTTCTGCTTGAGGTGATTAAGTATATTTAGCAGTACATAGTTATGATGATAGTCCCACATTGAGAATATAATTAATGGCACTGAATTATATACTTCAAAATGGTTTAAATGGGAAAGTTTTGTTGCTTAATTTTACCATAACACAATTTTTTTTCATATGATGATGATTCATACATCCACAGAGCATGTGTGCTATCATAAATATGAATTTCTCTTGCCTTTGTCATTCTAGTCTCCCTCAGACTTTCTTGTTGCTCCTTTTCAGTCTCCCTTGTGGACTACTTTTCCACTGCCCAGCGCTTATATGATCTCCAGCATTCTGGTCGGCTCCATTGTGTTCTTAGTCGACACATTCTCCCTGAGCCATATTATCCATGAGATTTACTGCTAGCATCAAATACTAGTGACGTTGATGAGCCCCAACATCCATATTTTAAGCCAAGATTTCTATCTTGAACCCCAGAACAAACATCCATTGTATACTGAACCCATATCTCTATAATGCCACTGGGCTACAGTTTTTCAGCCACCTGGGCAGATGAGTATCACTAAAGCTGATTCTATGACTGTGCTTCTTAGATTGCTACCCATTTCTGATCACCAGAGCTTAATTTACATTCCTTGTCCAACATCACCAAGTCTAAACTTTCTCTGCACTTTTAAAGACTCACTTTTAAAAATATATTTTCACTATCATTAACTTCTACTTTAGAGAGAACTGCTATAGAGCATGAAATCTGAAGCCTTTTTGCCTGTGAACATCTGTAGCTAGGCAGAGCTGAATTTCATCTTGTGTCTAGGTTAAGTGTTCAGATGACAATTTTTCTTCAGTATCTCCTGTATCTCTAACAACCGAACTGCCAGAATTTAAAGCACAGTATATTGAAAAGTAGGTCGTGGGCCACTTTCCCCAACCAGTCCTCACAAGAACACTTTTGGTTGTAATGTCATACCCTGAGAGCCTCAGAGACAGTCCGCATGCTTCCTATCTGCAATAGTCCCTACCATGCTTTCTGTAGGCTAAGCCTGTGTATGGAAATCTTGGTGTGGCGCTGCGGGTTAATGCGTTAGACGACACAGTCAGTTTGAACAAGGTTGGTGGTTCAAACTCACCAGCCACTCCTCGGAAACCCGATACAGAGTCCCTATGAGTCTGAACCAACCCAACAACACTTAACAAAGCAATTGTACGTGACATATTGCTGCCATCAATCATGGTTGTGGGAGGAGATTCTTTTTCTATGAAAAGTCACCACATGGAGATAGAAGCCCATCATGGCATTGTGGATGATGGCGCTCATCTGGGTGACTTATGTTTGTCGTCATTTGTGTTTATTCCTTTTTTAAGACTTAATGGAGAATCTTTGTTGTGGTGCTGTAGGATAAGCAGTAGACCATACAGTCAGTTTGAACCACAAGGTTGGCAATTCAAATTCACCAGCCACTCTTTGGAAACCCTACATAGGGTTGCTATGAGTTGGAACTGACAACACTTCACAACAGCAGCAACAATAGTATATATATATATTTAAGATGAGGTCTCTTTTCTTTCCTCCAACAGAACCTAGAAACTACTACAGTAAACTTCTGTGGTTTCTCTTCAGGACTTTCCCAAATATCTCGTTATTGTTACAATTTCCTGCCTGTCCTCCTAACCTCTGGTTCAGAGGAAGACGTGTCTCTTTTGCTTTCAGATCTATTCTAGAGAGGCAGATGGGGATGGAGGCAAGGTACTCCTCGTATCTTCAGTTTACATGCTGAGAGTGAAATTGGGAGAAATGTAGTTAATGATATTAGCCATCTGTATAAGATAGTCCCTCAGTAATGACTGGCACAAGTGCTTCGGAACATTCCATTTCAGTGTCCTCTGTATCCTCTCAGAAAAGCATTTGCCTTTCTGGTGCTATAGCTAATTGGCAGGATCATAAAGGCACAAGATCTGGAGACAGACAGACATTATTTTAAATCCTAGCTAAGTCACTTATGACATAACTTTGTTCAATTGAGCTCATTTTCCTATGTGTTGCTTTTCTAAGCTGTACAATAGGATTAGTGGAACATGATTCACATAAGCATGAAGATTAGGTGAGCAGATTTATACACAGTTTGTCCATAATAAGTATCAATAAGTCATGATAGTGACAGTAACTCAATTGTAATAGTAGTATTAACTGTGGTAATTAGTATTTGTCATTGTTGG
Source organism: Chrysochloris asiatica (assembly GCF_000296735.1). Lineage (NCBI taxonomy): Eukaryota > Metazoa > Chordata > Mammalia > Afrosoricida > Chrysochloridae > Chrysochloris > Chrysochloris asiatica. The sequence goes on from NW_006408700.1 coordinate 2,351,044, forward strand.
GCTTGATATGTAAATAAAAGCAATTAGAAGCACAGTTGTCAAAGGGCAGTTCTGACCCTAGTTCTGAAAAGCTTCCCCGTGACCAGCGGGTCTAAAGAAAACAGCTGTCTTGATAGGCAGATGCCTCCATAGTATTCTGAGCTACCATAGCTTTATAGCCATTAAAGGAATCCAATTAGATCTCATTATTCTGATTCTGTGTTCATCAGCCAACGTGCTGCTGTAATTTGACTTCTTAGATAACTTCCTTATATAGAGGGAAGATGCTGGTCAGTCATCATGACCTGCCTTCATGATCCCATATCTTACAAGGAGTTGTTTAAGGTAAGGATGTCAGATTGAACACAAAATTAAAAATGCAACTTTTCCTCAACCTATGTAAAATCATGAAGAAAGTTGAAAACATGAAAAGTACATAATTGAACTCCAAAAGACAAACAGGAGAAAACTCTGTGTCAGAAATAAAGGAATAGTCCACAGAAATATGTAATAAAGGATTATTCCACAGATATATGCAAAGGAGAACTCTAAAATGTCTAATGAAAGCTGGGACTACATGTGAGCTTTGAAGTATGGGGAATTGATAACAACACAAAACTTTGAAGCAAGTCTTGCACCCTTATATATTAGGAAGCTAAAATCTTCATGAATATCGATCCTCACAGCTTAGAATCAGATAATAATTAGAAAATATAACAGCTGGTCCACTGCTCTAAGTGAAAATTAACAGACAAATACAGAGACATCAAGTGAGTCCCTACTCATAGAGACCCTGTATAGGATTTCTGTGACTAAGTCTTTGCAGGAGCAGGAAGCCTCATCTTTATCCTAAGGATTTGCTGGTGGGCTCGAACTGTCAACCTTTTGGTTTTCACTCCAGTGCCTACCCTGTAGAGCCACTGCACTCCCTTAAAAATAGACATTGTTGTTGTTGTTAAATGCCTTTGAATAGGTTCCAACGCATAGCTACCCTATATAGGGTTTCCTTGTAATGGTTGGTGAGTTTGAACTGCCAACCTTGTGTTTCAAACCTACCTTGTGGTCAAGTGCTTTATACCAGAGCACCACACCAGGACTCCAAAGGTAGACTTGCATTTGTGAAATAGAATCAGTCAACTGTTAAATGAAATCAGACAGCTATAAAATGTGAAAGTTATAGCAGTAAAAAATGTACTCATTCAATATAGAAAGCTCAGTAGATACACTAAAGAGCAAACTTGGTACAACTTAAGAGAAATGTAATTATTTGAGGGATAAATTAAGAATAATATACCAGGGAACAGATAATGAAATTTTAAAATGCGGAAAAAATTTTAAAACAAGAAGGATAAATTAAAAAGCAGCTCTGGTAGCGTAGTGGTTACAAATCGGGCTGTGAACCACAAGGTCAGCAGTTCAAAACTACCAGCTGTTCCATGGGAGAAAGATGAGGCTTTCTGCTCCTATAAAGATATACAGCCTCGGAAACCCTGTACAGGGTCACTATGAGTCAGAACCGACTCCACAGCACATAACAATAACACAATGATTTTCTGATTGGCATTTCTGAGTAGAAATGGAGAAGAAGCGATTCTAAGACAACTGCTTAGAAGGTTATAACTGAAAAAGACTTGATTTCTCATATTTAAAAATCCAGAGTACCAAGAAGAAAGACTCCAATGCACACACACATTAAAATATATAGTAACAAATGATGTTGTTGTTGTTGTGTGTCATTGAGTTGGTCCTGACTCATAGCAACCCTGTGTAGGGTTTCTGAGACTGTAATCTTTACAGGTACAGAAAGTCTCAACTTTCTCCTTCCGAGAAGCTAGTGGGTTTGAACTGCTGACATTGCAGTTAGCAGCCCAACATGTAACCCACTACATTGCCAGGGCTTCTTGTAATGATTGTGTGCTGTTGGATTGGTTCCGACTCATAGCGACTCTGTATAATATTTCTTAGAGAGGCTGGTGACTTTGAAATGCCAGCCTTGTGGTTAGAAACCTAGGGCTAGGATAAGTACAGCGCCACATCAGGCCTCTTTATAAAATATCGATCATCAGCAAAGAGAAGTTCCAAAAGCTACCCAAGAGAAAGCAAACCTATAAATGAATACAACATTGATGCCAGATTTGTGCAAGCTGTAATGGGTACCAGAGATACAGTGCAAGACTTTCAAAATGAAGATGGAAAATAATTATTTTTTGAATTTTATACCCATCCAAGCTACAAATCAATAATCATCTTGTGTTTTTTTTTTTTTTTTTTTTAAGCATCTAGAAAGATTAGTCTCTACAGATTTCCATAGATACTACTGTAGGGATAATGAACAAGATGGGAAATAAGGAAAGGCCAGAAGCAGATGTAAATACACTGATGAAGCGTCGTGATGAATCTATTATTTCAACATTAGCTATGATAATTTCAGTATTCAATGTGTTTAAAATATGCAAGAAATAAATACCATAGGGGGGAAAAAAGATGGTGTTGGGAAAAAAAAAAAAATTCTTTATCGGTCTCCTCTGTTTCTGCATGTCTTTGAAAGTAAAAGAACTGCCTGCCTTTATAACAGACAATCTTTGCCAGGAAAGGCAAGAGCTTGGAAAGATGAAGAGTGCTTACCCCTGGAGCAAAGGACAGGTTTGCTTGCAAGTTGGAATCTAGAGATAATGTCACCTTGGAAGACAAAGTTCATTCTTGTTTAGTACTTGCTATAAAAGAGTTGGACTCTTTAAACTCGGGGTGCCTCTTCTGTAAAACAAACCATTGTGCATCCTGGGGTCACACAGCTCTCTTCACATCTTTCTTAGGGAGTCAGATACCCTGAAACTGGTACAAGGAAATGCTACTCTGTCTACTGCTGTTGCTATGAGGTAATAAAGTCCTTCATCTATGAGATAAGTTGTGTCTTCTGCCAGCATCCTTGAAACTGTGACAAACTACCTTGTTAGTTTGGATATATGGCAAAATCTCAGAACTGTCATTGTGTCATATGCAGTTCCTTCTCAGTTTTCATGATACACATCAATCAACTCACCCAGAGAGATTCATAACTTGTCAACAGGCTACAATTAGTAACCAGCAGAGCTGGAAATAAAAGTCTGTTCTCTAAGCTTCCAAGCCAGTGACTATTACAGTCATGATAAATATATTTGCAGTAAATTAGATAGGGAAGGACCCCAAAAGAGGCATATTAGTGCCCTGAGGAACCGAGAGGATAAAGTCCTGGTGTGGTACAGTAGGAAAAGTACTGCACTGCTAACCACAAGGTCAGCAGTTTAAACCTCCAGCCACCCCTTGGAAGCCCTATACAAGATTTCTATGAGTCAGAACTATGACTTGATGGCACTTAACAACAATTTTATTTAAAACCAATATTTAACTTACATATTCAGGGAATTTTCAGGTTTTTTGGATCAAATTAAGAAACTATGTGGTCCATTTTGGGATGATAAAACTTTCCAACTGGGGTCACTAGTAACCAATGTCATTGACAGGAAAGGGGTGGTTTCAGACAAGTGTATCATTGTAGTATGGCGCAATCAGGCACTCATGGCCAGATAATGGCTATTTCTACTTAGAGATAAACAGAATTGCAACTAACACGCTAATTCCTTGCTGTCACAAGAATGCAGTCATATTATACCTTTTTATTTCCTAGTGCTATTTGCTTTGTGAAATACTTTCATACCTATTACTCGTTTAATGCAAATGACAAGGAACTAAATAAATTCCTAAAATGTACAATATTTGCAGCTTGTGTGCAAAATCACTTAGAAAATATTTTACTAATATACTGATTTCGCACCTGTGTTGTGTAGCTTTCCAATGATTTTCCTTCAAGTGAACTTTAACCTGTGTAATCCTGAGTCTTATGGCCTTTCCTATACCTTTCTTCCTCTGTTGTTGTTGCTGTTAAGTGCTGCCAAGTTGGTTCTGACTCATAGTGACCCTGTATAGGGTTTTCAAGGAGCAACTAGTGGGTTTGAACAGCCAACTTTGTGGTTCACAGTCCAGTGCTGATCCTACAAATATGTTGCTGTTGTTAGTTGGTACCGACTCATAGCAACCCTCTGCACAACAGAACAAAATACTGCCTGATCCTGGGTCACTCACAATTGTTGCCATGCTTGAGCCCATTGATGCTACCACTTTTCCAATCCATCTTGTTGGGGGTCTTCCTCTTTTTCTCTGACCCTCCACCTTACCAAACATGATATCCTTCTCCAGTGACTGGTCCCTCCTGACAATATGTCCGAAGTACAAGAGATGAAGTTTGGCCATCATGGCCTCCAAGGAGCACTCTGGTTGCACTTCTTCCAACACAGATCTGTTTGTTTTTTTGGCAGCCCATGGTACTTTCAATATTCTCCTCCAACACCATAATTCAAACGCATCAATTCTTCTATGGTCTTCCTTACTCACTGTCTAGCTTTCGCATGCATATGAGGTTATTGAAAATACCATGCCTAGGGTCAGGAGCACCTTAGTCCTCAAGCTGAGGTCTTTGCTCTTCAACACTTCAAAAAGGTCTTGTACAGCAGATTTGCCTAATGCAGTATGTTGTCTGATTTCTTGACTGCTGCTTCTATGAGTGTTGATGGTTGATCCAAGAACAATGAAGTCCTTGACAACTTCAATCTCTTCTCCATTGGTAAGAATGTTGTTTATTGGTCCAGTGGTGAGGATTTTTGTTTTCTTTACATTGAGATGCAATACATACCAAAGACTGTGGTCTTTGATCTTCATAACTAAGTATTTTAAGTCCTCTTCACTTTCAGCAAGCAAGGTTGTATCATCTCCATAGTGCAGGTTGTTAATGAGTCTTCCTCCAATCCGGTGCTACAGATCTAGCAGGTTCTAAAACACAGAGTTTCTTCTCTAAAGGTAGTTGTTGTTAAGGTCCATTGAATGAATTCTGACCCACAGCGACCCTGTTTCTGACGAACAGCTGGTGAGCTTGAACTGCCGATCTTGCAGTTCAAAGCAACTTTGCAGTCCAGCGCATTAATCCACAATGCCAGACCAGGACTCTGAATTTCTCTTTTCTCCTGGTCCAAACACATAAAAAGAGCTGGCAGTCTAGGTATTAAGCAAAATCCATCTGTTTAATCAGACATGGGTCCAAAATAAAAGACAAAGATTTTATTTTCCTTGTTTGGATTTTTTGAAAAAATTATTACTTAAGCACTTCTAATAGAAGACTCCATGAGTCAGAATAGAATCAAACATCAACGCACTACAGTAGATGACTCCATCACCCGGCTGTCAGTTTGCTTGCATGTTGTCATGATGCTGAAAGCTATGCCACTAGCATTTCAAATATTAGCAGGATTTCAGTGGAGTTTCCAGACTAGACACAGATGAGAAAGAAAAGTTTAGCAATCTATTTCTGATGATTAATCTGACTCACTTTCTTTGAACATGTCTTCAGGAAAGGTCAATTACTAGAGGAAGATGTCACGTTTTGTGTCATAGGTGGTCAACGAGGGTGTGAGAGATCTTCGGTGAGATGGATTAGCGCAATAATCACAAGGATGTATTCAAACTTTCTGGTGGTTGTGAGGATGGTGCAGAGCTGGACAATGTTTCCTTCTGGTATTCATAAGGCCATTGCGAATCAGAGTCAGCTTGACAGCAACTGACAAGTATAGGACTCTGAATCTAAGCGTAATGGTTATGTGAATGTGTTGAAGAATAATTTTTCCTGCATATGCCCATACTCTACCCTATCTACCACTGAGACTTCAATGGTTTTCTCATACTCCTATAATCTGTGAGTTTAGGCTTGCATCATTTTGCTGACTTAAAGCTTTCCTCAACTAACTACCATTTATCTAAGGCAGAACCAGATAGATATTGGTGGTCAGTCTCATTTCTGCATCTTTCACCAAGACTGGAAACATGTTTGATAATTATATCACTAAAGAGGCTAAAGGGTTTTGTGCCAGACATTTGTATATGAACTCCATATGGATCCCTAAGCTTGGTCCTCTTGATCTAAATTAGTTTTAGACAAGTGGATTCCAACGCTCCTTAGAGCTTTCAGAAGTGAGCCTTTCTTCAAAGATATCTCTTGATGGGTTCAAATCTCCAACCTTTGGGTAGCATTTGAGGGTGTTTTAAACCATTTGCACCAAAGAGGAACTCCAGTTCTAAACTAGATATATGTAATAAGCTCCATTAGAAGTTATGTTATAGCTTCCATGTGAGTTATTAATAGTGGGATTGGAGTTCACGAACATGGGATTAAGAAAGCCATTAAAGATAGGTTTAATAAAAAGGATTCTCTCACAGTTCACCTATAGATTAGTTTTGTTTGGGTGGGGTCCTCCCCTGATGGTTGTATGTTTTTCCTGTTGTTCATTTTGTGGTGGGGGGAATGCTTGCTCTTAAAAGAAAAAAAGAATCATTACAGACAACTTCAAGTCCTGGTAGGCGTATACTTTATTTTAACCAGAAAATGTTTATATTTCGAGGTTTATAAGATTCAAATGTTTTACACATAATCAGATGTTTATATTTACAACTAATTCTAAAAATTAATATCACTGCATTGTTTTGTCTATTAGGATTTCATAGAAAAGGGAGCATGTTCCCCTCAGTGCAAACCCCTTTCCAAGACTAAGACTCAGTG
>NW_006408700.1:2358092-2364349 GCF_000296735.1 Chrysochloris asiatica
TCAAAACAGGGAACAAATCTTTACAGCAAGGATCATTCCCACCCCCTCCATACACAGAGTAGACAAGGATGGGCAACTTGGACATTGGCCACCCAAAATGGGGGGGCTAAAAAGGCAAGAAGTGACTGGCTTACAAGCTTTCAAGAGGGAGCCTAGATCCAGAGGGTGTGGAGGAAAGTAGAATCTCTACTGAGTACTATCCAATCTGTCTGGGCGGGGCTGATGAAAAGAGATGCGGATAGGTCTCTTGCAACACAATAGTGAATAATTGTTATCAGAACTGATTGTGAGGGTTGGCAATGTAAAGGTTAATGTTTTGTAGCAAGGAGGGGAGTGATTAACTTTTCAGTCTAGGAGCAGAGGTCCCTGGGACCATCAAGGGAGAAGAGCGGAGAGTGGGACCCTATTCATAGAAGCAGTGACGCCAAAGATGGAGGCAGAGATGAAGACGTGGAGAGATGGAGCAGCTGGGGACTTTAGACCCAGAGAGGGAGAGGGGCTGTGTGCTGACGACCAGGGGGCAGGCTTGTAGTGTATACCCTTTGGTTGGTTGATGATGCATGGAGGGGATTGTAACCATGACAATGAAACGATATACGATAGGATGAATATAAAACTAATGTTTTAATGTTCTCCCATGTAAGCTATCACATAATTCACGATAAAACATTAAAAAAAGGAGCATGTTTTTGGTTGGATCTTCCAGCTGTGTGGTTATGAGGCATTCTGTACTTTAGTTAACTGTTCAGTGAATGTCTCCCATGCTGCACGCTAAGTTCTAAGAGGCCCAGGGCTGTCCTGCTTCCTCCTGTACCCAGCACTTTGAAAGATACCTGACACATGGTTGACATTTCATAAACAAACAGTTCCCTTTTGCACATGAAGTTTGCTCATTACCCAATACTGAGTGTTCCGTTAAGTCAATCCTTCTGTCAAAAAATTCTAAATTTGTAGATAAATATTCACAAAATGCCACAACTCAAACTCTTCAAATTCCTCATGCTGATTTTTTGACTGAAATGAAAATTAGGTGTAAAGCAGCCCATCACAACGGCAAGCATCCTAACTTGATCCAAGTCTGACTACATGATGTGGATGATTCCGATGAGGCTGGAAGACTAGGATGGAGTCTCCTTAACTGAAAAGCAGTTTTTACCGACAATAACTGTCAGGGCAGGAGAAGTACTTTGCTGGAACTAATTGTTGTAGATTTGAAATGGTAACAATGAAAGCCATCCCTAGATGCCAACCGATGTCAGGGGCCACAGCAGCTCGATCCCAGTAATGCCATGTACAGGGGCAGGTACCAGTTGACTTGCCCTGAAAAGTCACCCTACTCCTGCACAGGTAAATCAAGTTAACACAACAGGAGAGGAGAGCAAGGGAAGGAAGAAGGGACAGTTGAGAAAGAGAAGGAAAGTAGAGACAGATAGTTCCAGGCCACTTACAAACAAATTAACCTTAAATTCTTCTTGCATTAAATAGGAGCCCTGGTGGTGTAGTGAGTTAGGCATTGGGCTTCTGACCACAAGGTTGGAGTTTCAAACCCACCAGCTGCTCCATAGGAGAAAGATGAGGCTGTCTGCTCCCATCAAAATGTACAGTGTAAGCAATCCTATCTAAGGTATGGGTTTGGTTTGGGGGGTTTTCCATGAACTAAAACATAATGTAATGTGTGCCACTAAAACATAAACTTGAAGCCTACACATACAGGGCACAGTAATGTTGACCTAATGATAACATAGAGAAATAGTCTATACCTACCTTATGAATCCATTAAGACACAGATGTAGCCAAAGGATAAATCTCAAGGATTCTGGGATTGTCAATCAGGAATTACTTGAATGAACCCACCCTTACACTGCTAAGAACCAGTATCAAGTATAGCATGTAACAGATACTCAGAAATGTCTTCAGCCCCAGAGCCTGTGAACTTGGCCTACATCTAGAGTAAGTGATTATGATGAAATCTGAGTCTATGAGGCTTCAGAAATGCAAATGATCCTGATGTGAATCTGGAGAACACAAATCACAAATAGAAGAGGAAGTCTATCCGTCTAGTAACAGATGCTCAGCTGTGGAATACTAGACAGCTTTTGACTTCCTCACAACTTTGGCATCTACAAATGTTGCAAAAGGTAGTTTTGGCATTGGCAAGAGGCACCATCCCAACACCATAACTAGAGCAAGAGATGCTTTGGAGTATTCTGAGATAGCACCTAGAGACTCCTTTAAAGACTGGTTGAAAACACCACAATAGTCAGAGAAACACTTTATATCATTGCACACCAATCCCATTAACTGTTACCTAATGGGATTGGTGGAGCCCTGGTGTGGCGCTGTGGGCTAACGCATCAGACTGCAAATTCGTTTGAACTGCAAGGTCAGTCTTTCAAGGTCACCAGCTTCTCCTTGTAAACCCTATACAGGGTCGCTATGGGTCGGAACTGACTCGTTGGCACTTAACAACAACAACGGGCTTGGTAAAAATAATGCAGATACTTTTGAAAGTAACTTAAAATTTATGAAGCTTCTAAAAAGCAAAATATTCTTGTTTATTTATATACTAAATGCTTTTATTTTTCATTTTCTGAACTGATGTCAAGAACAAACCATGCACACATCACACAGGACTATAAAATTAACCACAAATAACATACAACATGTCAGACGGTGCTAGTTCATATGGACCAGCTTCACACATTACATCTTATTTTTTCAATATACATAGCAACTGCACTGAGAGAACACTTTCTAACTGAAATCTTAAAGAAATAAAGACTGATCAAAACTACTACATAGTAAAATAACTCGGTTCCCACCATCTTACTCATTAGTGTTGTTGATTCCCTCAATGTTGTTAAGTCTTTATATCTTTTTATTCTTTATATAAAATGCCTAATATTTTAATAAAATTTTGAATGAACTTCATATTCAAGACTGGTAAAATTTCAAGTTATGAGAATTCCAGAATATCACATATCAGGGATACAGAGATATAAGTATTTCAAAATTTCCGGTCTTAAATGTTGTATTATGGACATGTAGGTCTGTGTGTGCATGTATGCATATTCATATAGACAAAACAACACTTACGGGACAAAGTTACAGACAATTCTTAATCATAGCCAAATACCTCATAATATTGGGTCCCTAGGCTTAAAAGCTTAGGATCATAGTCTTATGAGACAACTCAGTTGAATGGTATGATATAGTTCCTAAAGTGTATGTTTTACACTGCAGACACTCTTGATCACAGCTCTATCCTCAGTACCTATTGTACTGAGTGTACATAGTTGTTGTTGTTGTTGTTGTCAGGTGCCATCAAGTCGGAACCGACCCATGGCGACCCCATGCACAGCAGAATGAAACAACGTCCGATCCTGAGTCAACCCCACCACCGCCGCCACACTTGATGTCATCAATGATGCCACCTAGCTGATCCATCTCGTTAAGGGTCTTCCTCTTCCTCTCTGACCCTCCACCTTACCCAGCATGACATCCTTTTCCAGCGACTGTTCTCTCCTGACAATATGTCCAAAGTATGAGAGACGAAGCTTAGCCATCCTGTACATAGTTAATGCTTAATAAATATGTGTTGAATATTATCATTGTTGTTGTTGTTAGGTGTTCTCAAATCAGTTCTAACTCATAGTGACTCTCTGTAGGGCTTCTGGGGAACAGCTGGTGGGTTTGAACCACTGACCTTGTGGTTAGCAGTCCAATGCTTATCCTACAGTGCCACACCAGGGCTCAGTGTGCTGAATTGGGGGGAAATACCACAGAATTAATTCTTTCTCTCTTTAGCCTTTTTACCCTTTGGAAATCCCTCCCCAAAAGATCCTAGAAATATAAAAATTGCCAATCATTTGCAAATAACATTTTGGATGATAAATGATCAATAAAATAAATAAATATCCCAGGATTACATTTTTTTTTAAGTAGAAGACATATTTATTAAGATCATAGTATGTTTTAGACACTTTGGCACATACCAAAGAGTTCTCCAATGGCAGGTGAGGCAAAATATCTAACATTAAAGAGTTTTACAACATATCCCACAAAACAAGCTTATTGTCAGTAAAACAAGAAAAACCACACAAGCATTGCAAGATGAGATCAATGAAAAGTACAATACCAACAGCCCCCAGGTTATGAATATCTGACAAAGGGGAGAACTTAATTAGGGGAGCACACAAACTTGCCTTTTAACATTACATAAATGTGCCCTCACTGTGAAAAGATTGAACCAATGCTCAATCTAAAACCAAACAGAAACCCATGGCCATCAAGTCCATTCTGACTCAATGACCACATAGGACAGAGTAGAAGTGCCCCATAAAGTTTCCAAGGCTGTCAATCTTCAAGGAAGCAGATAGCTTACTCCCACCAAGTGACCTTTAGTTTAGAACAGGGGTGCTTTAACCAGTGCACCACCAGGGCTCCTTGAGCGAACCTCTACTCACAACAAATTCTTTATCACAGTCACCTTTACTTGCAGTGCATGCAGTTTTAAGATCATTGAAAAAAACTTAGAGCCCTTTCTGGTACTAAAGAAAAGCTAAATAAGAATTAAGCATGCACACCTGGTCCAACTTACCTACAAATTCTTAAAGACACACTAAAGAATACATTTCACTCCTAACCCGGGGACTGCCTTTTGTTGTTGCTGTTAACTGTTGGCGAGTTGGTTCCAACTCATACTGACCCTATATAGAGTTTCCAAGGAGCAGCTGGTAAGCTTGAACCACCAACCTTGTGGTTCAAACCAACCCTGCAGTCCAGTGAATTATCCCACGGTGCCACAGCGGGACTGCCAATAGTTACATAAAGCTTCAAAAAAGTGGCAAGCTATGCTTGAATGGCTTCTGTCTCTTACCTGTTCAGTCAAAGTTATTATTGCTTACACAAGACTATGCAACCTCACCCAATTCCAGAGACAACCATGTTGTTTTGCTTAAGTACCTTCAAGTCAGTTCCAACCCATAGTAACCCTGTATACAGTTTCTGAGAGTGACTGGTGGGTTTGAACCACTAACCTTGCAGTTCAAACTGATCTTTTGGTCCGGTCCAGCGCATTATCCCACAGCGCCACACCAGGACTCCTCAGCCAATGCAATTAGTGTCGGGAAGGTGGGATCCACAATACGTCTTGCTGCACAAAACTAGATTCTTGGTATTTTTGAAGTTTATACTTAGGCATAACTACAGTCTAAATGTTTCTTCCATCTTCCAAGTCTATCCCCATTCTATACTTGGCTCATAACCAAAAGCATTCCCCCTGAGGAACTGAAATTTGGGATATAACTTCTTTGCTCTCTGCCTTCTTAAAACTTAGTTGTGGGCAATTGTGGTTCAATGGTCAAATTCATGCCTTCTATGAGAGAGGTCCAGGTTCAATTACTGGCATTAAATATAATTTCTCCCTGACAACTACCAAGCATCTTCATTGGAGGCTGTGTGTTAGTATGATATGGAAGAACTTTCAGACTAAGACAGATTTAGGAAGAAATATTTAGCAATCAACTCCAACATTCAGCCAGGGTGTTTGCAGTACTTCAGTCCTGTAAGGCATGAGGCCCCCATGACAAGCCCACAGCTAATAACAATGGAATTAATGTACTTTCACTACATTTGTTAATGTTACATACCACTGAGCTCATTCCAACTATTAACGACTTGTAAAGAGTTAAGTAGGAAAGACTTATGGGTTTGAACCAATGACCTGGTGGATAGCAGTCCAGTTCTTACCCACTAAATCATTTTTGTTGTTGTTAGGTGCCATCAACTCAGTTCCAACTCACAGTGACCCTACGCACAACAGATAAAAACACTGCCCAGCCAGCACCATGTTCACAGTCATCGTTACCCTTTAACCCATGGCTGCTGCCACTGTGCCAATCCATCTTGTTGGGGCTCTTCCTCATTTCAATGACCCTCCACTTCAGGAAGCCTGATGTCCTTCTCCAGGAACTGGTCCCTCCTGATAATATGTCAAAATATGGGAGATGAAGTCTCGCCATCCTGGCTTCTCAGGAGCATTTTTTGTTTGTTTATTTTTTTAGTTTTATTGAGAGGTTTACATGGGAGAACATCAACTTTACACTCATCCTATCATATTTTGTTTCATTGCAATGATTACAATCCCCTCCATGCATCATCAAATAACCAAAGGGTACACCACAGAAGCCTGCCGCCTGGGTGTCAGCACACAGCCCTTCTCCCTCCCTGAGGCCAGTGTCCCCAGTCACTCCATC
>NW_006408700.1:2365183-2369802 GCF_000296735.1 Chrysochloris asiatica
AGTCTTGGAAGGGGGTTTACTCTGAGGTGTCCCAACTACTTGCCTTGATTGTTCCCGGGAGAACAGCTTATTTGTTCTTGTAGTCAATCAGACTGCTGTTATTTCATATTTTTCCTGCCAGTCTCTTTCACGAAGTATCTTCTGTTCTAGCTGCTCCAAGCTGGTCTATTTGTCCTTTCCAGTGGAAATTTCCTACCTCAGTCAGTTCTGGATGGGGTTCTGGATTCCATCTATGGTCTTGTGCAACGTAAAGGTGGTTTTCAGTCCAAAGAACTCCCTTTAAGATGTTTTGAAGTGCTGGATTGGTTTTGACAAAATCTCTTAGGTTCTGTTTATCCTGGAATGTTTTGATTGCACCATCATATTTGATTGATGGTTTTTCCAAATAGATGATTTTTGGTTGGCCATTTTATTTTTTTATTCTTTTAGGGTTTTGCATATGTCTCCCAATTGCCTTCTTGCCTGAATAGTTTCTGCTGAGAAGTTAGAACTTAATCTGATTTGCTTGCCTTTGTAAGTGACACTTCTCTTTTACCTGGCCGCTTTTAGGATTCCCTCTTTGTCTTTGATTTTGGAGAGCTTGATTATTATATGTTTTGGTGACTTTCTTTTGGGGTCTATCCTTTCTGGTGTATGTTCAGCTTCTTGAATGTTTGTCTTCTCATCTTTCAAAATGTTAGGGAAATTTTCTTCCAGAAGCTCTTCAACTATCTCCTCTGCGGACTTCTCTCATTCTTCCTGTACCAGAACACCAATAATTCTTAAGTTGTTCCTTTTCATGTTATCCAGCATGAATCTTAGACTCTCTTCAGATTTTTTTTATTCTTTATTAGCCTCCTCTTCTATCTTAGCAGTATTAAGAGATTTATCATCTGGCTTGCTAGTTCTGGCTGCCATCTCTTCTATTCTGTTCCTTTCCCTTTTCAGCGTATTTTCCATTTCTGATATTTTAACATTAATCATCTGGATCTTTTTTTGCAGGTTTTGAATTGTTTCCAATACTGTATCAATCTTCTTCGATTGCTCTTGTAGTACTTTCCTGACTTCTTCCTTGTTTTCCTCCACCCCTTTTCAGAGCATTTGAATTTGTTTCCATATAATTCTTCTGAATTCTTTCTCAGGCAAATCCAAAACCTGCTCTTCCTCTTCTAGAAAGCCTTTGTCTGTCTCCAGCGCATTTGTCTCAGTTACTCTTTTCTGTTTTGGGACATGTTTTGAAATCGTTTGTTGTATTTTGTTTGTCATTTCCAGTAGTTATGTGGATTTTTTAATGCTTAAATGGATGTTTGTTGTTGTGTTATTAAACTTACTGGGTGTCTCCCGGTGGGTATGATCAAGAGATAGGCTTCCCTTTTCGCATGTAATGCTTAGCAGCTGTTGTTTCTGGCTCTTGTCTTAATAGTGGAATATTATGGGGTATGCTTGTAGTTTGGATATACGGCCACAATTGCTGTCTCTTCTTGGGTAATGTAGGGAGAAAAAGCTCCCACCTCCAGCAAAAATGTGTGATCAAAAGGACCAAAAGCAGAAACAATATAAAAGCAGCGACAAAAACCACCACTTTGAAACAAAAATAAAACTGTGGCCGACTGTCAAGTCACCTTGCTACACAGCCTCTATTGACTACACAAAGGCTTTCAATTGTGTGGATCTTAAAGTTAATACAGAAATGGCTACAATCATATATTGACAGAGAACTTCAAGCCCGATTCAGAAGAGGTCATGGAACAAGGGTTATCATTGGTGATGTCTCATGGATCTTGGCTGAAAGCAGAGAATTTTCCCCTTAGAGGGCTACAAAATTGCAAGTTGAGGCTTGAATTTTTTTTCTTCAGTCTCCACTAGATTGTGGTTGTTGTTAAGCATCATCAAGTAGGTTCCAAATCATAGCTACCCTGTACGCGGCTTTGGAGGAGCAGCAGGTGGGTTTGAATTGTTGACCTTGTAGTTCGCAGTCCACTGCTCATCCTACAGCACCACACCAGGATATATTGTTGTTGTTTTTAAGTACCGAGGAGTCAGTTCTGACTCATAGTGATTCTACACAGGATTTCTAAGGCTAAAATCTTTACAGGACCAGAAAATCTCATCTTTCTCCTGCGGAACAGCTGGTAGTTTTGAACTGCCAACCTTGTGGTTAGCAGCCTGATTCATAACCACTATGCTTTTTCGAGATTTCTTAACTTCCCTACACATAATCACTCAGGGGTATTATTAACAGATATCATTTTAAGAAAGATCTTGAGTAGTACAATTATGCAAGTATTTCTCTAGTTTCACATATAATTTAAGGAGCATATAATTCACTAACAATCTCCAAAATAACTTTTACTCTTTCAATGTTGAGAAGGATAACCTTAGCTTTAATTCAGCTTTTAGAAAAGTCTTAAAACACCTAGTGTCAGTAACCTCGAGTCCAGATAGCGTTAATGAAATGAGATCCAACAGTGTTGGGTTTCCGTGTATACCAAGACTTTCAATCGTCTGCCCTTTGGAAGAGTGCTGTAGCACTATGTAGACACACTGGACCACAAGGTCAGTTTGAACCATACGGTGGGAAGTTCAGACTCACCAGCCACTTCTTGGAAACCCTGCACAGGGTGTCTATGAGTTGGAACAGACTCCACAATGCTTAATAAGAACAACAACAATAGGAGTAAGTGTTCTTTTTGTATGTTTGTTTCATTCAATTCTTTGTCAAAAAACGAAACTGGAGCAGAGATACTTGAGAAGAGATCTAAAAAGGCACAAAACTTAAATAAGTCCAGAGCACCAAAAACAAAATAAGAAAAATTCATTCCCTAAATTTAAGCACAATTTAGTTTTGCAGTAAATATCAAGATATCCCCTAAATCTGCAAATGAGATTGCAAAATTCAAATTTTATTTACTTAATCATTTGCTTATACTATACTATTACAGGAGTCTTGGTGTGATACTGTATTAATGCACTGGACTGCAGAGTCAGTTTGAACTGTAAAGTTGGCAGTTCTAGCTCACTAGCCACTCCTTGAGAACCCTATACGAGATCACTATGAGTCAGAATGGACTTGATGGCACTTTATAACAAACATACTATTTTAATAACAATGTTTGGCTTCACAAAATTAAGTAAAATATAAGGACAATGATTTATAGTTTTGTGTACAAAACAGACTTATTCATCAAATGAATGTGCTTTCAAATTTTTAGATCTAGACTAGGTACAAAAGAGATGCAGTTCCAAAATTGTATGAGTTTTACTAGATACTTGAAAATGAATAAAATTTCATAGCCCTAACCACTAAGAGTTTTAATTAATAAGTCAGTTCAAAATCTTTACAAATTTGGGGAAAGGGTTGGCAAGAATTAAAACTGAAGAGGCAGAAGAAAATGAACTTCCTCCTTTGTGGTTGGAAGGAGGGATAGGCAATGAACTATTTTAAGCTGGAGCATGATGCGATCCAATTTGCATTTAAGACAGATCACTATGGTGATGATGGGCTGGAAGGAGGCCACTTGGGAAGCAGGCAGAATGAAGAGGACCAGAACTGCTGCTACAGAAACTAAAAAGGGGCTGCTTGGAGAGATATGTGATAGATGATGACTCCAATTCTATTGGACATGGATGGTAAAGGAGAGTAAGGAAGCTGTCTTCATTGAGAGTTTTTTTCTGTGGTTCACATAATTCTCAACACCACAGGTTCTGCAAAGGACCAAGCAGCTAATTGCCCAAATTACCTCACCTCTGCCCTTTTATCTGTCTAGCTATGTATTCTAAATTCTAAATTCAGTGAGCATTCATCAAAGTGAACTGGAATGATCCAACCTGATCTGCAAATTTGTTCTTGTTGTAGAATTTACTTTCACTAAGCCTGAAGTAGGAACTCTGGTAGTATAGTGGTTACGAATCGGGCTGTGAACCTCAAGGTCAGCAGTTTGAAACTACCAGCTGTTCCACAGGAGAAAGATGAGGCTTTCTGCTCTCGTAAAGATTTACATCCTTGGATCCCCTGTGCAGGGTCGCTGTGAGTCGGAACCAACTACACGGCACATAACCACCAACCACCACAAGCCTGAAGTAATGAACTGATATTAAACTATGGAAGTCAGGTGTCTTGGGTTTTTAATTCTGGCTTTCTGGCTAGCAAGGCTGTGAACATGGACAAACCACTTATCTTCTAGGAATCTCATTTTGTCTATAAAATGTGGGGAATACACCCAATATAAATAAAATGCTTTCCAGATATTTCTGTCAATTAGCTATTCCTTGACCACTGCTGTCTAACAACCAGTTATTAGTACAAACAGAAAATCCTGATTAACCACCAAAGCAATTCAGATCTGTTTTATACTAGCTAACTTCTCAAACGAAAGTCCATGAAGCATGAGACAAAGAAAAAAAAAAAAAATCTCTAAATTAAAGATATAAGGAAAGCAAAGTAATTCAATGGGATTTGATTGCTTGAAAAGTACTGATCCTAAATTAGGCATCTTGTTTGTTGAGAAAATAACCCAGAGAGTTTAAATGTCTGGGACTGAATGTTAAAAAGAAGTACCTACCACTCTGGTAGTGTAGTGGTTACAAATCGGGCTGCAAACCTCAAGGTCAGCAGTTCAAAACTACCAGCCGCTCCGCAG
>NW_006408700.1:2369902-2387460 GCF_000296735.1 Chrysochloris asiatica
AACAACAACAACAACCACTCCTGAACCAGCGAATCTCTATTTCCTATTAACAACCGAGTTAACCTGTGATTCTTGCTGGTCATCTTGTAAATGAGCTATTTTAGTGAACTCTTGCTTGTGTTTCATTTTTTATTTTGTTCTGTTTCACTTTTGTCTAACCGTCTTCATACTTCCTCAACAATTTACATTAGATTATGCTTCTGACCTAACTGACTAGTCAATGTTCTTCAGGATTTTTTTCCACCAGGAACTGAAAGGTAGAATCCTTTCCTTTCTGATGCTAAAGTTAGGAAGGTGCAGCATCAAAGATACCAGTGGAACATCAGAGGTAGAAAGAAAAAGGAAACTTTGAAGAATAAAATGCCCCTGACCCAAGCCCTGGCCTTTTCAATCACTTCATATGCATGTGAAAATTGGACAAGGAAAAGACAACAAGGATTGATGCATTTGAAGTGTTCTGTTGGCAATGAATATTGAATATACCATGTATTACCAGAATAACAAACAGATCAGTCTTAGCAGAAATAAAATTGGATTGCTCCTTAGAAGCAGGATGGCAAAGCTTGGTCCAGTTTACTTTGGACATGTTATCAGACAAGACTAATCATTAGAAGATCATATTGCTAGAAGATCAGCAAAAAGGAGGCAACCCCTCAATGAGATAGATTAGCATAATATCCATAAGAATGGGCTCAAATGAATAAAAAATAACAGAGGTGACAGAAGACTGCTGCCATTTTGTTCTAAAATGCACCATGAGTTGGAGATGACTAGATGGTAATTAACAACAAAAACAAGAGGATTAGGTGATAGTTAAAGTTTTGTGTTAACTTGACTGGACCAGGATTCTCAGTGGGCTGGCAGTTGAGATGTAGTTATGTTCATGATGAGATCTAATATAATGCATTTAATTCTATGATGAGATCTGCTATGAGCAGCCAATCAGTTGAGAGGAAGATTTTTTGGGGATGTGGCCTGTTTCCAATATATTAGACACTCTGGCAAAGCTTGCTTGCTTTTTCTACTAGATCTGAATCTTGCATGTTGCTCATCCTCTGAGCTTTGGTTCTTTGGACTGAGTCAGCAGTCTTCTGTTGTATTACCTACCAATTCTGGGAGTCAACAGCATGCTGCCTTCTTAATGGGCAAGCTTGCATTCCTGCTTTCCTACTGATCTTGGTTTGTCTGACCAAATTTGGAACTATCCCTGCTCTACAACTGTATGAGCCATTCCTTGATATAAACTTCTCTTTATATACCCAAATGAGAGTTTCATTGGTTTTGTTTTTCTAGAGAATCCAACCTAAGACAGGTTAAAACGTCACTTCCTATTCCTGAAATTACTAGAGCTGCTATCCCTTGTCTTGTAAAAATATATTTAACTCATCTTTTGATTCTTAATCCAAGGTCTATTACCAACTGTGGTTTCTACATTTTGCTACCAAATACAAAATCATTTCTGATTGATGAAGTGATTTTCACCATAATGAAAGCAAGTGGGAAGGATTGTTTGGGCTCACTTTATGGAAATAAACTTTAACTGCCTCAATAAAAGGGGCTTCAAAAATGTCATGGGAAAATGGAATGAAAGGATAATGGGATTTTCCCACACACTTTGTGAAGCTCCTTCATATTTGTGTCACGACAATGATCTTATCTTTACTTACGTTAAACAATTTCACATTTTCCTGAGTTGAAATGCTTGCTGAGTGAAACAAACACAACAGATCCTTGCCATTAAACAGTTATAATTTGTAAGGCTTTTGTTGCTATTATTGTTAAAGTGTCATCAAAATGCAACAAAGTTTAGAACATTTTCAAAAACTTCATGCACTCTTTAAATGGTGTTGGTTATCGGGAACATATATTAGAGAGAGAAATCATGCAATGCTTAAAGTTGGATGTTAACATAGCTTACGTCTTCAGAGGTTATTCTTAGGGGCAGGGGGAAAGGGGGGACGTATGTAACTATCAATGATGACAACCATCTGGATTATGTCAAAAGAATGTCACAGGCTATACAGAAATAGCGATATTGTTTACTTTTCAGTTTGACTCAGAACAAAAGAAATTAAAATGATTCTTCATCTACAGGAAACAAAATAGGCTCTAACAGCTGGAAGGAAAGGGTAGGGAAACTGAAAATGAAAATAACTACACATCATTTTTCACAAGAGTCACTTACTAAACTTGAACAGCTGGTCTTTGAAACGTTTGCAGCATATTCAACCACCTTGTGCTAAATCCACTGTGTACTCATGTCTGCTCTGTGATAAGCCAGTTTAACAAAAATCATCTTCACAAAGTGTTTAATCAATTATCACGCCAAGTGTGTAAATTGGGGGAAAGCAAGTTACTGAGGAGAGAGAAAGACTAAAAGAAAAACCCTCTGGAGAAATGTGGAAAGCATATTTCGGGGACAAGAAATTATAAAGCAGGGTTGTTAGTCTATTTTGTTCCTTAAACTCATCTGACAGTCTACTCAAATAGGTCCCCCTTCCCTAGTTCAATAAAGAACATCACCATTCCCCCAATTTTCCAAGTCAAATATTTTAAAGTTCTTGATTTTCCTTAACCACAACCCCAACACTAAGCTGTAAGGAAGTTCAGTTGACTCTATTTCCACCTTAGATCAACTGCCATGACCTAAAATACTGCAGATACCTACTGACTATGTTGTATAAACTCCTTCCCTTCATAGTCCAATCTATTCATGTCAGAAAATTTTAAATTTAGCAATCTAAATTATATTAGATATGTCCCTGCACAAAACACTCTAATGGCTTTACAACATAATTTGAAATACACTAAAAATCTCTATAGCCTACAAGGCTGTACATAACATGAACCCTGAGCCAATAATATGGCAATGATAAAACCCACGGCCATTGGGTCAATTGCAACTCATAGGAATCTTATAAGACAGAGAAAAGCTATCCCATAGGCTATCTAAGGCTGTAATCTTTCTAGAAGCAGACTGCCTACGCTTTCTCCCAAAGGGCAGCTGGTGGTCTCAAATCACTGACCCTTCAGTTAGCAGCCCAACATCTGTCCACTATACCACCAGGGCTTCTGCAGGACACTGATAGGTAAGACTCACTGTTGTTCTTGTTGTTAAGTGCTGTTGAGTCCATTTTGACACATAACGATACCCTGTACAGGGTTTCCTAGAAGCAGCTGGTGAACTTGAACCACTGACTTTGCAGTTCAAACTGACCTTGCAGTCCAGCACATTAACCCACAGAGCCACACCAGGACTCCAATACTCGTTGAGAATGGAACTGCTCTAATTATTGTTTAAGCCTTACTTTGCTTTTCATCTTTCAACAAGATGAGTTATATATGATTTATACTAATCTTAAAAGTGAAGAAGCTGTAAATTGTGAAAAGCCAAATAACTAATAAACAGCAGGTCTGTTATTTGAATCTAGGCACTCCGACTCCTGAGCTGGACACTGGACATTACACCATTTCACCTCTCACCCCTTCTCAGTCCCCTGCCACCCATGACTCTAGGCCATTGTGCTCTAGCCACATGGTCTGCTGTTCCCTCTCTGACATCTTCCCCCAAGACCTTCACTTGGTTAGCTCCCCATTACTCAGGACTTGCTGGGTTACAAGTGGTGGCCTACCGAAATCCATCACCTCTTTTGTCAGAGCTCAGAAGTTTTGGTTGTTTAGCCTTCTCTATCCATTCTTATACTTAAGAAAATGACCCAAACCCAAGATCCAGGGGCTGAATCTTTCTGTTGGTTTTACTCTTAAACTTGTATTAAAATGAGAGTCACATAACACAAACAATCATTTTTAAACTGAACAAACAATTCAGTAGCATTTAGTATATTCATAGTGTTGCACAATCACTTTTATGTAGCTCCAAAACCCATCATCAAAAATGGAAATTCTGTCACCATCAAGAAGTTGCTCCTTTCCTGCCCTCCCTCCAGTCTGTGGTAATGCCAATTTGTGTTCTCTCTGTATGGATTTACCTACTTTGGCAATTGAACATAAATGGGATCATACAATATGTGACCTTTTACTTTCACTTTGTGTGTGTTTTTGAGATTTACCCACATTGTAAGAGGTGTGAATACTTTATTGTTTTTATGAATAATATACCATTCTATGCATATATAATAATATAATAATCTGTTGATGGATATTTGGGCTGCTTTGACTTTTTTTGGCTATTGTGACTAGTGCTGCTGTGAGCATGCTTGTACATATATTTGATTGACTACCTTTTCCTTAATTATTTTGGAAATATACCAAAGAGCTTTCATTCATGATGAATACTTTTGCTGGATATAAAATTATACATTTGTGGGGTTTTCTTTCTTAAAACAATTTAAATATTTTATTCAATTCTGTTCTTGCTTTATTGGTGTCTGATGAGAAGACTGGTTTAACATACAACTTCCTCCTCTTGTTGCTAAGTGCCATGAAGTCACTGCTGACTCATAGTGACCCTCTATAAGGTTTCCAAGGAATGGCTGGTAGTGAGCAGATTCCACTAACCTAGCGGGTAGCAGCCCAGTGCTGATCTTACCAGCACCACACCAGGATTCCTCCTCGATAGAGAAGATAATTGTTTTTCTCTTTCTCTGCCTTTGTTCAAGAGTTTTCCTTTCTTAGGGGGTGTTATTGGTAGTGTAGTGGTTACGAATCGGGCTGCGAACCTTAAGGTCAGCGGTTCGAAACTACCAGCCGCTCCGCGGGAGAAAGATGAGGCTTTCTACTCCCGTAAAGATTTACACCCTCGGAAACCCTGTACAGGGTCGCTATGGGTCGGACCCGACTCGATGGCACTCAACAACAACAACAACAACATTGTTTCTTTGTTTCTTTGTTTGTACTTTATATATCTAAGTGAAGTCTTTGGTATTTGTTCTGCTTGGTATTCTTTGAGTTTCTTGGAACTGGGATTAAGTGTCTATAATTAAATTTAGAAATTTCTCAGCCTTGATAACTTCAGAATTTCTCTGCTGCAACTCTCTCTTCTTTGTCCCATTCTGATATTCCAAGGACATGTATGTTGCACTTTTTGAAATGACTCCACAGTTCTTGTATGTTCTGTTCATTCCTTTCCATTTTTTTTTTTCTTTTTGCATTTTTTAACATTATATTGTACTTTAGGTGAGAGTTTACAAAGCAAATTTGTGTTCCAATAAAAAATTTCATACACAAATTATTTAGTGGCATTCATTACAATCCCCATTTGTCAGTACTTTCTTATCTAGGAACTGAATTTTGATGAGTCTCAGACTTGAACTCGATGCTTGTTATTGTTAGGTGCCACTGAGTTAGCATTAACTCATAATGACCCTATGTACAACAGAACAAAGCACTGCCCTGTCCTGGACCAACCTTACAATCATTGCTAAGCCTGAGCCCACTGCTGTCCCCATTGTGCTAATCCATCTCACTGAGAGTCTTCCTCTTTTCTCCAACCCTCCACTTTACCAAACATGATATCCTTCTCCAGGGAATGGTCCCTCCTGATAATAGGTCTGAAATATGAGAAACTAAGTCTGGTCATCTTGGCTTCCAAGGAGCATTCTGGCATATTTCATCAAAAACAGATTGGTTTGTTCTTTTGGCAGTCCATGGCACTTTTAATATTCTTCTCCAACAACATAACTCAAATGCATCAATTTTTCTATAAC
Organism: Chrysochloris asiatica; assembly: GCF_000296735.1. Classification (NCBI taxonomy): domain Eukaryota; kingdom Metazoa; phylum Chordata; class Mammalia; order Afrosoricida; family Chrysochloridae; genus Chrysochloris; species Chrysochloris asiatica. The sequence continues at coordinate 2,375,569 of NW_006408700.1, forward strand.
CTTCCTTACTCACTGTCCAACTTTCACATGCCTATAAGGTTACTGAAAACACCATGGCTTGGATCAAGCTCACCTTAGTCCTCAATCTAAAATCTTTGCCCTTCAATGACTTAAAGAGGTCTTATACAGCAGATTTGCCCAGTGCAATATGTCATTTGATTTCTTGATTGTTGCTTCCAAGAGTAATGATGGTTGATCCAAGCAAAATGAAATCTTTGACAATTTCAATATTTTCTCCATTTGTATGGATGCTGTTTATTGGTCCAGTAGGGAGGATTTTTGTTTTCTTTACATTAAGATGCAACTCATACCAAAGGCTGTGGTATTTGATCTTCATCAGTAAATATTTTAAGTCCTCTTCGATTTCAGCAAGCAAGGTTGTATCAACTGCATATCGGAGATTGTTAATGAGTCTTCCTCCAACCCTTGTGCCACATTTATCTTCATATAATCCAACTTCTCAGATTATTTGCTCAGTATACAGATTGAATAAGTATGGTGAAAGAATACAACCCTGACACACATCGTTCCTAATCTTAAACCATTCAGTGCTAGACATGAAGGTAACACTAGATTGGATAGTAAGATGTCACATGAAGTCCAGTGGGAACAAACTTTTTTTTTTTTTTTTTGCTAATAAAAATAGTCCTGTGGAAATAGTTGTCACTTTTTGTCTCTTTTCTTAGGGTTTGTGATGAGGTAACAAAGTGTTACCTCTCCCAAGAGGCCTGCCCTTATCACCTTTATTGTTTTGTTGTTAAGTGCCATTGAATTCGTTATAACTCATATTAACACTCTATAGACTTTTGATAGTTTCTAGTTGCCCTGTGGGTTAATGTGCCAGACTGCAAAGGCATTTAAACTGCAAGGCTGGTGGTTCAAGCTCAACAGCTACTCCTTGGAAACCCTATACAGGGTCAAGATGGGTCGGAACTGACTCAACAGTACTTAAAAACAACAACAACATAGAGTTTCTAAAGAGCAGCTGGTGGATTTGAACCGCTGACCTTGTGGTCTGTAGTCCAATGCTCATCCTATACAGGATCTTATATTATGTTATAAGATGTTTATTATCCTTTGCCTGTTTTCTGTCACCCTTTCATTTTCATTTTTCTTCATAGCACACCATTTGAAATTACCTTATTCATTTATTTACCATTTGCTTCCCTCTTTGGGATGTGTACTCCCTGATTGTCCATTGTTAAATCACCAGCATCCAGAATACTGTCGTATTTTCCTCTGATTAAAATCACTATGATCTTAGAAAGTTTCTTACTCTAAATGGGTCTCAGTTGCATCAAGAAGATAAAATTAGTTAATGCCTATAAAATTATTTAAAAAGTGCCTGATACACTGTTCTTGCTCAATAACTCATTTATTGTTATCACTATGTAGGTGTTCACTAAATACTTGTTGAATGACCAAAAATATAAATAAATGAGTCTTTGAGATTTTATTTGATTGCCCTCCAAATTAGGACATGAAAATGGAAGGAATTGTCTCATTCTAAAGGAAGATATGTTTTAAAAGGAGAAGCAGAGCACAGATAGAGGTCAAGAAGACAAACATCTGTACAGAAATCTCCATTTCCTAAAGACAAAACCACACTGGAGAGAACTGAGCAAATAATAAGTATGGTTGTTGTTGTTGTTGTCAGGTGCCATTGAGTGGGAACCGACTCATAGCAACCCCATGCACAGCAGAACGAAACAATGTCCCATCCTGGGCCAACCTCACCACCGCTGCCACACTTGAGTCCATCAATGATGCCCCTTGGCTGATCCATCTCATTGGGGGTCTTCCTCTTTTTCTCTGACCCTCCACCCTACCCAGCATGACATCCTTCTCCAATGATGGTTTCCTCCGAACAATATGTCCAAAGTAGGAGAGACGAAGCTTAGCCACCCTGGCCTCCGAGGAGCACTCTGGCTGCACTTCTTCCAAAACAGATCTATTGGTTCTCTTGGCAGTGCATGGCACTTTCAGTATTCTCCTCCAACACCACAACTCAAAGGCATCAATTCTTCTACGATCTTCCTTATTCACTGTCCAGCTTTCGCATCCATATGAGGCTATTGAAAACACAATGGCCTGGGTCAGGTGCACCTTAGTCCTCAAGCTGACATCTCTGCTCTTCAATACTTTAAAAAGTTCCTGTGCAGCAGATTTGCCCAATGCAATACGTCGTCTCATCTCTTGACTGCTACTTCCGCGAGTATTGATAGTTCATCCAAGAAGAATGAAGTCCTTGACAACTTCAATCTTTTCTCCATTGATAAGAATGTTGTTTATTGGTCCAGTGGTAAAGATTTTTGTTTTCTTGACATTGAGATGTAATCCATATCGAAGGCTGTGCTCTTTAATCTTCATCAGTAATTGTTCCAGTCCCCTTCACTTTCAGCGATCAAGGTTGTATCATCTGCATATCGCAGGTTATTAATGAGTCTTCCTCCAATCCTGATGCCATGTTTTTCTTCATAGAACCGAGCTTCTCGTATTATTTGCTCAGCATACAGGTTGAATAAGTATGGTGGTGGTCATTTATTTATTCTTGGATTTTCTTTTTTTTTTTGGTATGTTGTGAACTATTAATTCTCTTTGAGGTTACCCTATATTGTATTAACTTTTTCCATCATTTAAAATAGTCTATTTTATCCTGCAATCTATCTAAGCTAGTTACCATCTGGATCTCTGTTCCTATACGTTTCCCTTCTTTGATAGTGTAATTATTTTGATCATAGACTGACTTCCAGATCTTCTGAATTCATTCTTATAGTTTTGATCTATTCTTGACTCTTCCATCTATCAACTGAGTTCTGGGTAGTATTGCCACATATGTCAATCTCTGGTTGTTGTCTGTTCTTGTTGGTTCTCAGTCCAAAGAATTTCATTTAAGATGTTCTGAAGTGCTGGGTTTGCATTCACAAAGTCCCTTAGATTCTTTTTATCATGGAATGTTTTTATTACATCATCATATTTGATAGACAGCTTTCCTGGATAGATAATTCTTGGTTGGCAGGTGTTTTTTTTCTTTCAGGGTTTTGTATATGTCTTCCCATTGCCTCCTTGCCTGCATGGTTTCTGTTGAAATATCAGAGCATAATCTGAATTGCTTGTCTTTGTAAGTAACACTTCTCTTTTCCCTAGCTACTTTCAGGATTCTTTCCTTGTCTTTGATTTTGGAGAGTTAGCTCATGATATGTCTTGGTGATTTTCTTTGGGTCTGTCCTTCCTGGGGTTCATTCAACTTCTTGAATGCTTATATTTTAATTTTTCAGGATGTTAGGGAACTTTTCTTCCAGCAGGTGTTCAACTATCTCATCGGTGGCCTTCAGTGATTATTCTTGTTCAAGAATACCAATAATTCTCATGTTATTCTTATTCATATTGTCCCACATGAATCTTAGACTTTCTTCAGGTTTTTTAAATCCTTTTTTCTGTTTGCTCTTCTATCTTAGCAGTATTGAGAGATTTGTCTTCCAGCTCCCTGGTTCTGGCTTCCATCTCTTCAGTTTTACTCCTTTGCCCTTGCAAGACGTTGTCCATTTCTGATATTTTATTATTAATCATTTGGACCTTTTTCTTGGTGTTGAATTGTTTCCAATGCTATATGCATCTTATTTGAATGTTCCTGTAGCACTTTCCTGTGTTCTTTCTTATTTTTCTCCAACCCTCTGTGCAGCATTTGGATGGACCTCAATATTACGCTCCTGGATTCCTTCTCAGACAGTACCAAAGCCTGCAATCCTTCCAATGGGCAGTCTATGTCTATCTACAGCTCACTTGTTACTCTATTTTGTTTCTGGACATGTGCTGAGATCTTCTGTTGTTTCTTGGATTGGACATTTTCAATAATTAGATGGGTTTTCAATAATTAGATGAATGTATGTTGCTGTATTATTAAGCTTTCTAATTGCCTAGAGGTAGATGTAATCAAGAGATGAACTTTCTTTTCACTTTTCTTATTATTCAACTCAAAGTAACTGTAGCAGGTGTTGGCTGTCTATCAAGTTATTGTATTGGTTCTTGCCTGGATGGTGGGATTTATAGGGTGTGATTGTAGTTTGGCTATATGGCCACAATTGCTGACTCTTCTTGGTTAATGTAGGGAGAGAAAGAGCCCCCTGAAGGTAAAAGGGGGGCTAAAAACAAAAAGTAAAACAATGACAGCAAAAAACAGATTGGATACTACAGTCTATAATCACAAAAAAATAAAAACAAAAAACTTGAAGCAAATATGAGTATGGCTTTAACACCCTTCTCTCAGCTTCTATTCTTCATGGATGACTGAGAAATTACAAAATGTTACTGTTGTACCTTATGACATAACTCAGGATTTATTTTTCAGCCTGTTTCCTTTTTAGTCTGTCTTTCTTCCCTCCACAACCCTGTTCAGGTGTTTCTACAAAGTAAGAAACAACTCAGGTCCAGCCAGAGCTATTAATGGAGACTGTTTCATTTAAAACACTTCCTGTTGGCTCCTCTAACTTTTCACACACAGTGGTGTTTGCCAAGCAGATCCGTGTACATGCATAGTAGAACCCTCCAGTGGTGGGTGGGAAACCATTATTTCAGGCCATTCCTCTTCAATTTTATGTTTCCAGGATAGTAAACAATATGAATATCAGATTCACCATGATCAATACCAGTCTACTTTCACTCACTAAAATATTGATCTTTACGCATTCCATTTCATTTTTTACTACTTTTAATTTTCCTAGATTCACACATTGTATATTCTGGGTTCTGGTTATTAAAGGATGTTTGCAGTTGTGCCTCATCAGCAAATGAAAGCCCAGAAAATTTTGTTCCATTCATGTCAATTTTGTCAATTCTACTGTGAAAAGATAGTTCTTCCCCAACTGTATTTTGGATGCCTTCTACCCTGAAAGTCTCATCTTCCAAGCTCTAAATTTCACAATGTTCTTCTGCTATGCATTGTGTTTTTATCTTCAGGTACTATATCTGACATTTTTCCACTGCTAGCCATAATGGTTTCAGTGGTTAATAATTCAGAAGTAGTCCATATCTCCATATCTCCTTCCTAGTCTGTGTTGGTCTGGAACTTTCTCTGAAGCCTGTCTACTGTGGCTGACACTGCCAGTATTTAAAATATGATTGGCATATCTTCTAGTAGCACAGCAGCATGCAAGCTGCCATAATATGACCAGTTGACAGATGAGTGACAGATTTCACAAAGGCAATTGACTGTATGAATCATAATAAACTATGAATAGAATTGCAAAGTATGGCTATCCTATGAATGTAGAGCTGATGTTCTCCCATGTAAACTGTCACTCAATTCACAATAAAAACTTTAAAAGAAAAAAAAAAAAAAAAGAAAGAAGAAAAGAAGCCTTATCTGAACGGATGAACAGAACACATGCACAGTGTTAATATGGGTTACATTTAAACTTTATATGATTCTTGAATATTAATTTTGGGATTGACATTAGGAAGAACATCACTTACATTTATACCAGCAGCTAAATAAGTACTGTAGATTTCCAATTCTCTGCATGCATCCAACTGTATAGGACTTACTTGGTGTTATAAAAATGTATTTATGGTTTTTCTTCCCTAGAGCTCTATACTTTATAACAGTCCCTTTTCAAAAAAGAAAACATATAATAAAATCAAAAGAACAATTTTAAGATAAATATGTGTGTGTACATATATGGGTGTATATGTGTCCTTCCATTCACAACATAAAAACTTTTAAACTTGACTCAACTGTACTTGACTTTACAATTACGCTTGTAAGGTAACAATATTTTTTCGAGTGTATATTGCTATTACACATTAAGCCCTTTGAAAATACAAAATGTGATACAGGATATACATAGACCACATGATTAGGCAATTACACCACTTGGGCCATTCTGGAAGACCGTTTTTAAGCAGTTCCTGGTGACTACTCTCATTCCCGCAATTTTGGGCCCAGACACCTTTACTAGACTGATCCATGCACATGTGTAGTTGAATCCCCCAGATGTTGTGGGGGGGTGTCCACTTGCTCAGGCACTTTCAGTGAAGTTTCCATATTTGTATATGTTTTCATCATGTATATATTATTCCATCTGGTAACCTACCCTGACACTTCATTTGACCACCCTGCTTTGTCCCAAAAAATTCCTTTCGATTTTTGTTGAAAGAAACAAACAACATGCTAATTAGTTATATTTTTCATCATAAAAAAAAGAGTGGTTACCCCAGAAAATTTAATTGTGCTCATGAAGAGCCTGTACATAGACCAATAGGTGGTGCTTTGAACTGAATGAGGGTATGTTGAATGTTTCAAAATTGGTGGTTGGTGGTTATATGCCATGGAGTTGGTTCCAACTCACAGAGACCCATACAGGGCTTCTGAGGCTGTATATCTTTACTAGATCATAAAGCCTCATCTTTCTCCCACAGAACAGCTTGTAGTTTCGAACTGCTGACCTAGAGATTCTCAGCCTGATTCATAGCCACTACACTACCAGAACATACTCTATTCTGTATGGTAAGGAAACAATCTAAAAAACTGGATTGCGTAAAGAAGAACATGGTATAAAGATTGGTGAAAGATTCATTAACAACCTTAGACATTCAGATAATACAACCTAGTTTGCTGGGAGTGAAAATGACAGGAAAGGCTTACTGATAAAAAGTATAGCCTTCAGGCATTAAGGAAGAGGTGGGGCTTAATGGTGGATTAGGGAGATGAGCTAGGAAGACATGTGGCCCAGAGCTCTATCAGAAATAACAGAATACCAGATGAAGCAAGTTCAGGAGATGGTCCCCAAACTCTGAACTACATATAAAGGAATATTTAGAAAATTTGAATTTGCAGCCATTGGCATTTGTAGCAGAAGCAAGAAATGCTGTTTTCTGATCTGCAGTGCCTAACCAGCTCCTGGAGCAGCCATCTTGAGTGTTACGGAGCAGAAGGGTCAGAGAAGTGCTCCAACTGCAGACTTTTGACAATCATTGGAGATAAGGGCATTGACTTTTTTTCTTTTTTTTTTTTTTCTGTCTCTGTTCTTTGGTCTCTCATGATCTGTGCACCTCCAATCTGGTGACTAGAGGGGGTGCCTGAGCAAGTGGACACCCCCCAAAACATCCCAGGGATTCAACTATACATGTGCATGGAACAACCCAGTAAAGGTGTCTGGGCGCAGAATTGCAGAAGTGGGAGTGGTCACCAGGAACTGCTTAAAAATGGTCTCCCAGAATGTCCCAAGCCAGCTGAGAACGGGGCATTAAAGATATATTCATCTTCTGCTACAGATTTTGTTTTTCTTTTCCTTCTCTCCTTTGATGTGATTAAAGACTGTGATACCGTATTTGTTATACTTTTTGGGGTTCTTTTGTTGTTGCTGTTGCTGTTTTCTTTCATTGGTCACCCTTTCATCTTCAGGGAGCTCTTTCTCTTATTACATTACCCAAGAAGAGACAGCAATTGTGGTCATATAGCCAAGCTGCAATCACACCCTGTAAAATCTCACCAACAAGGCAAGAACCAATACCAGGTGTTCTACACCAGTTAGACACCCACCACCTGCTACAGTTACTCTGAGTTGAGTAATAAGAAAAATGAAAAGGGAAGCGCATCTATAGATCACATCAACCGGAAGACAATCAAAAAGCTCAGTAAAACATCAACATACATTCATTTAATTGTTGAAAACCAAATTATTGAAGAAGCTCAAGAAACAACAGACCATTTTGGCACATGTCCATAAGTAGGATACAGTAACTGACATAGCTGAGCTGCAGGTGGACCTAGACAACACATTGGAAGGTGGACAGACTTTGGAACTGCCTGAGAAGGAAATCAGGAGAATGATACTTAAGTGCATACAAACTCTCTACAGAGGGTTTGAGAAAAATAAGGAACAAGTCAGGAAAGCATGATAGGAACACTCAAATAAGATAAATACAGCATTGGAAACAATTAAAACATGCAAAAGAGGTCCAAATGATTAATAATGAAATATCAGAAATAGACAATACATTGAAAGGGCAAAAAATTAGAATCAATGAGATGGAAGCCAGAACCAGAGAGCTGGAAGACACACCTCTCAATACTACTAAAATAAAAGAGCAAGCAGAAAAAAGGATTAAAAAATCTGAAGAAAGTATAAGATACATGATGGACAACATGAAGAGGAATAATTTAACAATTATTGGCATTCCACAACAGGAAGAATCACAGAAGTGCACAGAGGAGACAGTCGAGGAACTGTTAGAGGAAAATTTCCCTAACATCCTGAACAATGAAAAGGTAAACATTCAAGAAGTTGAATGAACTCCAGGAAAGATAGACACCAAAAGAAAACCACCAAGACATATCATAATGAAGCTCTCCAAAATCAAAGACAACAAGAGAATCCTGAAAGCAGATAGGGAAAAGAGTAGTGGAGCAAGCAAATCAGATTAATCTCTGATATTTCAGCAGAAACCATGCAGGCAAAAAGGCAATGGGAAAACATATATAAAATGCTGTAAGAAAAAAATCTGCCAACTAAGAATCGTCCACCCAGCAAAGCTGTAAATCAAATATGATGATGTAATAAAAACATTCCCTGATAAAAAGAAGCTAAGGGATTTTGCCAAAGCCAACCCCATGCTTCAAAGCATCCTAAAAGGAGTTCATTGATCGTGGAACCAAAAAGGGCAGACAACAACCAGAGATTAATTATGTGGCAGCAGCATCCAGAACTCAATCAACAAATTAAAGAGTCTAGAATAGACAAAACTATACAAACAAATTCAGAGGCTCTGGGAGGTCAGTTTATGATCAAAACAATTACAATGTGAAAGAAGGTAAAAACATAGGAACTGAGATGCAGGTGGTAAGGAGGTCAAGTAGATTGCAGGATAATATAGACTGTTTTAAATGGAGGACAAAGTTCATAGAATATAGGGTAACCTCAAAGAAAATTAATGCTTAACATCAAACCAACAAAATGAAAATCCATGAACACATTCAAACTATGAAGAAACTGACAAGAAAGAAGACAAAAAACATGAACTCAACATAGGAAGGCATATAGAAAAGAGAAACCAGTAGCACCACACACACAAAAAGAAACATAATGACAGTAATTAATTCATACCTATTAATAATCATACTTAATGTCAATGGATTAAATGCACTAGTTAAGAGGCAAAACATGGAAGAATGGATAAGAAAACAAGATCCTTCAATATGTTGTCTACAGTAAACACACATTACACACAAAGACAGACTAAAAGTTAAACATAGGGGGAAAAAATATACCAAGTTTGTTGTTGTTGTTCTTATGGGCCATCGAGTCAGTACGGACTCATACTGACCTTACGCACAGCAGAATGAAACACTGCCTGATCCTGGGCCAACCTCATTATTGTTGCCACGCTTGAGTCCCTCGATACTGCCACCTGGCCAATCCATCTCATTGGGGGTCTTTCTCTTTTTCTCTGACCCTCCACCTTACCAAACATGATATACATCTCCAGCGACTGCTCCCTCCTGACAATATGTCCAAAATATGAAAGACAAAGTTTGGCCATCTTGGCTTCTAAGGAGCACTCTGGCTGCACCTCTTCCAACATGGACCTATTGGTTCTTTTGGAAGCCCATGGCACTTTCAATATTCTCCTCCGACACCATAACTCAAAGGTATCAGTTCTTCTATGATCTTCCTTATTCACTGTCCAGCTTTTGTATGCATATGAGGTTATTGAAAACACCATGGCTTGGGTCAGGTATACCTTAGTCCTCAAACTAACAACTTTCTCTTCAACACTTTAAAAAGGTCTTGTACAACAAATTTGCCTAAAACAATACATCATTTCGTTTCTTGACTGCTCCTTCCATGTGTATTGATGGCTGATCAAAGAAGAATGAAGTTCTTAACAACTTCAGTCTTTTCTCCATTGATAAGAATGTTTATTGCTATGGTGGGGAGGATTTTTGTTTTCTTTACACTGAGATGCAATCAATGCCAAAGGCAGTGGTCTTTGACCTTCATTAGTAAGTACTTTAAGTCCTCTTCACTTTCAGCAAGCAAAGTTGTATTATTTGCAAATTGCAGGTTTTTAATGAGTCTTCCTCCAACCCTGGTACCAAGTTTTTCTTCATATAACCCAGCTTCTCAGATTATTTGTTCAGCATATATATTGAATAAATATTGTGAAAGAATACAACCTTGTCAGACACCTTTCTTAATTTTAAACCATTCAGTGTTCCCATGTTCTGTGAAAACAATTGCCTCTTGGTCCTGGTAAAGATTCCTCAGGAGCACAATTAAGTGTTCAGGAATACTCATAGTGTGCAATCTTGTCCATTGATTGTCATGATCCACACAATTGAAAGCCTTTGCATAGTCAATAAAGCACAGGTAAACATCTTTCTGGTATTCTCTGCTTTCAGTCAAGATCCAACGGACATAAACAATAATATATCTCATTCCATGTCCTCTTCTGAATCTGGCTTGAACCTCTGTAAGTTCTCTGTCAATATATACTTGCAGCCAAATATATATTACCTTGAGTAATAATACTTTATTCACATGGGATATCAAAGATATTGTCTGATGATGTCCACATTCCGTTGGGTCACCTCTCTTTGGAATTGGCACAAATACAGATCTCTTCCAATCAGGTGGTCATATAATTGTCTTCCATATTTCTGGACATAGACGAGTGAGTGCCTCCAGTGCCACCTCACTTTCTTGAAAGATTTCAAATTGTATTCCATCAATTACTGGTGCCTTGTTCTTTGCCAATTGCTTCAATGCACCTTGGACTTCTTCCTTCAGTATCATTGGTTCTTGATCATATGCTTCCTCTTGAAATGGTTGAACATTAACCATCTCCAGCATAATTTCCTTTTGGTGCAATGACTCTGTGTATTTCTTCCATCTTCTTTTCATGCTTTCTGCATCATTCAATAATTTGCCCACAGAATCCTTCAATAATGAATATTGAGGCTTAAATTTTTCTTCAGTACACCCAGCTTGAAAAATGTTGAGCGCATTCTTCTCCTTTGGTTTTATGACTCCCGATATTTGCACATTTTGTTGTAATACTTAACTTTGTCTTCTTAAGCTGACCTTCAAAATTTTCTGTTCAGCTCTCGTACCTCCTCGTTTCTTCCATTTGCTTTAGCATCTCTACTCTGAAGAGCAAGTTTCAGGGTCTTTCTGACATCCATTTTGATCTTTTCTTTCTTTCTTGTCTTCTTAATGACTTTTTGCTTTTTTCATGTATGATGTTCTTGATGTCATCCCACAACTCTTCTGGTCTTCAGTCCTTAGTGTTTAATGTGTCAAATCTGTTCTTCAGATGATCTCTAAAATTAGGTGGGATATATTCAAAGTCATATTTTGGCTCTTGTGGACTCATTTTCATTTTCTTCAGCTTCAGTCTGAATTTGCATATGAGCAATTGATGGTCTGTTCCATAATCTGACCCAGTCTTGTTTGGGCTGATGATTTGGAGCTTTCCCACTGACTATTTCCACAGATATAGTAAATTTGATTTCTGTGTATTCCATCAGATAAATTCCATGTGTACAATCGTCTCTTATGCTGTCTAAAGAAGGTATTTAAAATGAAAACATTCAATGATTTTGCAAAATTCTATCATGCGATCTCCAGCATAATTTCTATCACCAACGCCATATTTTGCAACTACTGATCCTTCCTCTTTGTTCCCAACCTTTGCCTTCCAATCACCGGTAGTGATCAATAGATCTTGAGTGCATGTTTTATCAATTTCAAAATGACGAATTTGGTAGAATTCTTCTATTTCATCCTCACTGGATTTAGTGGTTGGTACACAAATTCGATATGGATTATAGCTCAATGTCAAGAAAACAAAAATCCTCACCACTAGACCAATAAACAACATTCTTATCAA
>NW_006408700.1:2387641-2396350 GCF_000296735.1 Chrysochloris asiatica
GGATGTGAAAGCTGGACAGTGAATAAGGAAGATCGTAAAAGAATTGATGCCTTTGAATTGTGGTGTTGGAGGAGAATACTAAAAGTGCCATGGGCTGTCAAAAGAACCAATAGATCTGTGTTGGAAGAAGTGCAACTAGAGTGCTCCTTAGAGGCCAAGATGGCCAAACTTTGTCTCTCATACTTTGGACATATTGTCAGGAGGGAAGAGTCACTGGAGAAGGATATCATGCTTAGTAAGATGGAGGGTCAGAGAAAAAGAGGAAGACCCCTAATGAGATGGATTGGCCAGGTGGCAGCATCGAAGGACTCAAGTGTGGTAACAGTAGTGAGGTTGGCCCAGGATCAGACATTGTTTCGTTCTACTGTGCATAAGGTCGCTTTGAGTCGGTGCCAACTCGATGGCACCTAACAACAACAACACACAAATTTGAATAATAGTAGTATTAGCTGGTCTTCCCTGTAGCCACATGGATATTATCCTATCACAGACAGCATTGTACCTCAAAGCTGATCTTGATATGTTCTTCTTGACAATGAATGCAACACCATTCCTCTTCAATTTGTCATTCCCGGCATAGTAAACCATTTTGTTGTACGTTTCAAAATGGCCAATACCAATCCATTTCAGCTTAGTAGTGCCCAAGATATCTATGGTTATGCATTCCATTGCATTTTGACTATTTCAATTTTCCTAGACTCATAGTTCATACATTCCACATTCCAACTATTAATTGATGTTTTCAAATGTTTCTCTTCATTTTGAGTTGGGCACCAGCAGCAAATAAAGAACTCAAGGGCTTTACTTCATTCATGTCATTACAGTCAGCTCTACTTTGAGGAGGCTGTTCCTCACTAGTTGCATTTTGAATGCCTTCCAACCTGAGGGGCTATTTTCCAACACTGTATCTGACAGTGTTTCTCTACTATTTATAAGATTTTCAGTGACTAAATATTCAGAAATAGTTTGTCTCTTGTTCTTCCTAGTCTGTCTTCATCTGGAAGCTCATCTGAAACTGTCAAATGTGGTGTAGCTATCAGAATCACAGTAACTCACAAGCCATCACAGTACGACAAACTGACAGACGAGTCGGTGGACAACATTCCTGAGAGAGATGGAAAAAAAAAACAATTACAAACTTTATGTGGAAAAGAAAGAGATCTTAGACAAACAAAACACTGCTTAAGAAGAAGAACAAAGTCGGAAGCCTCTCACTCCCTGACCTCAAAATTTACTACATAGCTACGGTGGTCAAAACAATGAAAGATACATAGATCAATGGAACAGATTTGGGAATCTAGAAATTAACCGTCCAGATGCAGCCAACTGAACTTTGACAAAGGGCAAAGGTACATTGGATGGGGAAGACATAGTCTCTTCAACAGATGGTGCTGGCAGAACTGGAAACTGATATGCAAAAGATTGAAACAAGACCTTTACCTCACACCGTATACAAAAACGAACTCAGCATAGATTAAAAATCTAAATGTGAATCCCAGAATTATAAAGGTCATCAATAAAAAGTAGGGACAAACTTAAGGGCTCTAAAACAGGGTGCCAAACATTGCAAACACTACACAAACAAAAAAAAAGACCAAATATATGATTGGGACATTCTAAAAACTAGAAGCATGTGCATCAAAGGACTTCTCCAAAAGAGTAAAAAAGGACCCCATAGAATGGGAAAAAATCTTTTACAATGACATGTCAGACAAGGGACTAATTTCTAAAATCTATAGGAAGCTACAACCCCTCTACAAGAAAAATTCAAATAATCCAATTTAAAATGGGCACATGACATGAACAGACACTTCACCAAGGAACACATTCGGGCAGCCAACAAACATAGGAAGAAATGTTCATGATCATTAGCCATTAGAGAGATGCAAAGCAAAACAACAATGAGATATCATCTCACACCAGCAATAACAGTGAAGATTAAAAAAGCAGAGGACAATAAATGCTGGCGAGGATGTAGAGAGACTGGGACCTTCCTACATTGCAGGTGGGAATAAAAAATGGTCCAACCATTCTGGAAGACAGTATGCCGCTTCCTCAGAATGTTAGAAATAGAAATATCTTATTATTCATCAATTCCTCTACTTGGTATATATTCACAAGAAATATAGCACACGTAGATATATGCACATCAATGTTCATAGCAGCACTATTGACAATAGCAAAAAGATGGAGATAGCCTAAGTGCCCATCAATGGAAGAATGGATAAACAAATTTTGGTACATACACATAATGGAATATTATGCAACCTTGAAGACTAATAAGGAAGCTGCAATCTACCACATGACATGGATGAACCTTGAGGACATTATGCTGAGTGAAATTAGTAAGTCACATAAGGGCAAATACTGCACAAAACCAGTATTATACAAGCTTAAGAAAAGATACCCATAACCAAAAAAAAAAGTTATTTGTTGGTTATGGCAGGGGGTCAGGGAGCAGACAGTATTGCACAGGGTAAGGAATAGACACATCATAATAGTTCAGGTGTTGGGGAGGGCAATATTCAAGAAGGGGTAGGAAGTGGCAGAACAAGTTAGATAGGGGAACACTGAGGCAGGTTTGCATGGGCTAAATCAAAGAGGTAAATAGTGATGTAAGCTCAAACTTGGAACAGCAAGGCTCTGTGATAGAGGGATCGAGGCATAGACTGAATGGGTAAAAGAGGGGAAATAAGATGCTTGACTGTCTTATGAATATTGATTTTCCTTGCCTATTACTGTAAAATAGACACTTGTGCGGAATAGAAAGGAAAGTCAGGAAACATGATTACAGAAAGCTTGTAAGACCATCTTCAGCCTATAATGTTTGTAATACCTAAAAGGAGTTCTAGAACTTGTCTAGTGAAATAATCTTCATGAGGAGCATTTGTAGTCTATATAGGACCTTAGGTGGTGGGACATCCCAACTTGAAGGACAAGCAAACCAGCCTGGAACATCTAAAGCAACAGAAGATACTTCTTGAAAGAAAGATCAGCAGAAAAATCCCAAACAAAATGGCACTCTAACTGGCTACTACAAGAACAAGCAACTTGTTTGCTGGGGAGCCATAAAATCTCTTCAAAACAAATCTTCCTCCAAGACTGCAACTAAAAGGGAACACATGAGTGGGCATGTAAGCTTGCTAGCGACCATATTGGTCTTCTGTTCAATGAAAGATGGGGCGAGACAGCAATGAAGATACGGGCCAAGTTCAACCACATTCCATAGACTCCCATTGACCTGGATAAAAGAGAGAGAAGAGGAGGGGTTGATTGGTCTGAAATGTGGTGAGACCTGGGACTCCTGAGCCCATGGACAAGGACATAGCCATGGAGTCCTAGAGATGAGAGTGAAGCATCCAACTGATATGAAGTGAGAGGAGACACACAAGAATGCCCAAACTTGCAGATAGTACCCATTTGATCAAGCTTTTATGGCTTGATAATCAGAACTCGACTACAGGAAAATTGATAAAAATAATAATAACAATAAAAACAATTTTTGATGAAGGAAATGAGTGTAAATTGCTACAATTTGATAAACTTGACCTATGTTTATGGATGTAGTAGCTCAAAATACCAACTGAAATGGAAGGAGTCTTCACATCCAAAAGCAATCATATCCCCTGTTTACAGAGTAGATAGGGATGGGCAACTTAGACATTGGCTACCTAAATTGGGAAGGATGTCATGCTGGGTAAGGTGGAGGGTCAGAGAAAAAGAGAAAGACCCCTAACGAGATGGATCAGCCATGTGGCATCATTGATGGCATCAAGTGTGGCAACGGTAGTGAGGTTGGCCCAGGATCGGACATTGTTTCGTTCTGCTGTGCATGGGGTCGCTATGAGTCGGTTCTGACTCGATGGCACCTGACAACAACAACAACAATAAAGGCATAAAGTGATGGGCTTACAAGATTTCAAGAGTGAGTTTAGTTTCAGAGTGTGTGGGGGAAGGTACAATCCCCACTATATAGTTTTCATCTTATCTAGACTGGTCTGGTGAAAGGAGATGGGGATAAGAATCTTATTCAATGGTGAGTAATTGTTATCATGACTAAATGCAACAGTCACGACTGTAAAGGTAGAAGTTTTATAACAGTCTTACAGTCCAGGAACAGAGAACCCTAGGATCATCAAGGGAAAAGAACATAAGCGGAATGTGTGACCTTTCCAGAGAAACAACACCAGAGATGGAGACAGAGATGAGGGCATGGAGAGAAAGAGCAGCTGAGGACTCCAGATGCATAGAAAGGGAAAGGCTGTGTGCTGGCAGCCAGGTGCTGGCGGCCAGGAGACAGGTTTGCAGAATGTGTCCTTTGGTTGTTTAAATGATCACATATTCCTGAACATTTTTGTGTACACCCCTTCCTCCCCCCCCAAAAAAATAGAGGGAATAGAAGCAAATACTGTTGAATGATAATGCACAGAAGAGATTGTAATTATTGCAATGAAAACATGAGTGTAAAACTGATGTCCCCCCCCATGTAAACTATAACTCAATTCACAATAAAAACTTAAATATATATATATATACAGCCTTCCGTGTGGATTGTACTTCAATATAAAGAAAACAAAAATCCTCACAACTCAATCAGTATATATAGCATCATGATAAACAGAAAAAAGATTGAGGCTGTCAAAGACTTTATTTTGCTGGGATCAACCATCAACATTCATGTAAGCAGCAGCCAAGAAATCAAAGGAAGTATTATATTAGGCAAATCTACTGCAAGGGGCTTCTTTAAAGTGTTAAAGAATAAAGATATTCCTTTGAGGGCTAAGATGTGCCTGACTCAAACCATGATGTTTTCAACCATCTCATATAGATGTGAAAGTCCAACAATGAATAAGGAGGACTGTAGAAGAATCGATGCATTTGAATTATGCTGTTTGAGTAGAATATCTAAATTACCATGGACTGCCAGAAGAACTAAAAATCTTTCTCCAAAAAAGTAGAGTCAGAATGCTCTTCAGAAGCTAAGATGGACAGGCTTACTTTTTCATACTTTGAACATGTCAGGAGGGACCAGATCCTGGAGAAGGATGTCATACTTGGTAAAGTGAAGTGGCAGATAAAAAGAAGACAATTCCAAACTAGATGGGTTGACACAGTGGCAGCAAGAAAGGGCTCAAACATAACAATGTTGATGGTGTGGGATCAGGCAGTGTTTCATTCTATTGTGCAAACAGTGTCACTGACTGGAAACTGACTAGACTGCACCTAACAACAATGCCTGTAGTTATAATCCCATTTGGGCATAGGTTTTCTGTGTTATTTTAATGAGACAGGATTAGTGTGGGGTGTATTTTACCTATACTCTTTGGAGATAGAAAAGAGACTCAAATACAAACTAGCACGGAAAGATGAGGGTGGGGACAAGTGGAGGCTGGAGTATACAGAAGCCAAATACGTGAAGATTTGCTTAGGAGCAGAATCTCAGAAGAGATTTGAACCTTCCTTGAGAGTCAACAGGGGGAGAAAGACTGCCTCTAGAGCTGACACCCTGAATTCAGACTTCTCACCTCCCAATCTGTGTGAAAATAAATGTCTGTTTGTTAAAGTCTCCAATTTAAGATATTTCTCTTATATTGTTTTGTTGTTGTTAAGTGCCATCGAGTCAGTTGTGACTCATGGTGACCCTCCATACTGATTCCCAGTAGTGGCTGGTGGCTTTGAACTGCTGACCTTGTGGTTAGTAGTGCAGGGCTTATTCAACAGTGCTACACAGAAGTACTAGATAGATAATATGACCAATAGGTTCTTGAAATCACTATTAACACTTTAATCTCTAAAAGCTCAAGTAAGCATTCAGAGGAAATGGCCACTTTGGACCTAGTTCTGTCAACAACTTCTTGGTGAAGTGAAAACAATGGAAACTTTAGAATAAAGTAACCATATTATTTTAAATATTATTTTTTTCCAAAAAAGGGGAAGCTGGACATCATAAAATGTATGCTCTAGACTATTTGAATGTTTTCAAAAAGTTTAGCTTAGAGAAAAGATATGCAATATTCATAGCATAGGCCTCTACAGAGCCTGTGATTCAAAAGTGTTATGATAAACTCAAAAATGCAATTTTGAGTGCAATTGAAGATGATCAAGTGAAGAGTAAAGGGGAGAAAACTACATTTTAAAATGTGGCTGTATTAGGTGCCATCAAGATATTAAAAAAATAAAACTTGAGACGTATTCTTGCCAGTCTTATTCATCTCCTTGATCATATAGTGTCAAGAACGTAACAGATAGAGAGTATGTATTGTTGAATGAATGAATAAATGAAGGATTATTGGCTATTAGAGTAATAGGGTCAATAAGGTTCATTATCAGAGAGACTAAAATTCTGAATGAGCTGAGACTTAGAAAAAGATTTCAAATATCCAAATACTGTATGACTTCATTTAAAGCAAGAGGGGACCATGATTTGAGCTAATGATATAATGATAACATAAAGATAATCGTTTTCAACCTCAGAACTCAGACTAAATACAGTATTAGGAAGAAATTGAAAGCCGATGACTTTATTGGTCAATCACCATCGCTTCTAAAGTAATTAAAATCTTACTATTTCTTTGTAGACCCTGTTATCTTCTTCATCCATCACTGATAGAGCACAGTCTGGGAATAACTTGAAATTCAGCTCTCTTGGTAATAACAGTAGTGTTAAAAGACCAAAATAAGATGAAATTGTCAAAGCAGTAAATGTCAAAATATACAGGAAGGCATACATTTGGTTGATTCCTGACAGTATTCTGAGTGGCTAACCACATTTTCTCCTTTGATGCCAGTTTTAATCTGTCTGATAGATCATTTTTTATTTGGTAGACCATATGGGTTTATGTAAGGGAGTTCATTTTGTTCTTCATGATCTTCTTTGAGACAATCTGTAATACTGTAGCTTGTATGCTAGTTTAATTTGGTGCATTAGCAATTAGCTACATTCAAATGATGCTTAATGGTGTATGCCACCCTGGAGGGCATGTTTGAGAGGAGTGTCACCGTGCTTTGTCCTTAGACTTATAATGTTCAACATTTTTATCAATAATTTAAAATTTTAGGGTTATACCCATTACATTTTTCAGTAATAAATGATTTGTTAGTATGACAAACCAAAGTTGAGATCAAATTGGATTTTGACAGTTTGGGACAATTGTTTAAATGTAACAAGATTAAGTCTAAGAAGGATAAATGTATGATCATATACTCCAATCCAAATTACCAATGGCAGAAAAACAGGATATCAAAAGGGATCTAACTGAGTCCTGGTGTGCAGCTATAAGATAAGAACTCGACTTCAAGGTTGGTTTGAACCTCAAGGTCGGCAAATCAAACAGCAGTTCCTTGAAAACCTTGTAACAGTGTGGCTATGAGTCAGAACTGACTCCAAGGTGCTAAACAACAATTGTAGTTTTAAAATGTGTGACTGCTGATATCTTTTTGCCCTCACTCCTCTCTCTTTCCCTGATTCTCCACATCTGGAAGCAGATAAGAAAGCCTGGTGCTCCCTCCCTTGACAAAAATTGTTCCCCTTACCAATCCCCACCCCTACTCTCTCAAGTCATTCCAGATGTGCCTGAGAGGGCTTTTCTTCTTTATCTCTGGAGAGAATGAAATCATGTAGGGAATGAATCCTTTTATCACTTCTTGGTGTGTGCAAGGTGACATCAGTCTCTGTATCACTACCAAATTCTGGCAGAGGGTTCATCTGCTTCTGCAGGGTGGATACAGCATGGGAGAGAAGAGGGTGAGGAGGAGATGCAGATAAGAAAATACACAGTTGATAAACTCATTAGGCAGTCATGGAAAGGTCACGAACAGAAAGTTCAATACAAGCCCACAGCATGTTGGGGCTGCCACAAAGACTATTGTGACCTTGGGTTATTTTAGTACAAGTCATATGTAAAAGAATTGGAGGCTTTCTCCCCAATTCTATGTGGGTCAACCAACTAGGGGTTCTCTTGTCTCAGTCTTTCGATATCTTCTCTAACATTCTCTTCTTTAGTGATAAGGATACCAGCTCCTCGATTTAAATTCCATCAGAGCTTCACAAAAACAAAAATATGGAGAAAGTTCCCAGATATTCATCTCCAACCCAGATGAGAGACAAAGTTTGGCCATCCTGGCCTCCAAGGAGCACTCTGGCTGCAATTCTTCCAAAACGGATCTATTGGTTCTTTTGGCAGCCCATGGCACTTTCAATATTTTCCTCCAACACCATAACTCAAAAGCATCCATTCTTCTACAGTCTTCCATAACATTTGCTTGCATATGTTACTGAAAATACCATGGCTTGGGTCAGGCATACCTTAGTCTTCAAACTGACATCTTTGCTCTTCATCACTTGGAAAAGGTCTTGTGCAGCAGATTTGCCTAATGCAATATGTCCTTTGATTTCTTGACTGATACTTCTGTGAGTGTTGAGAGTTGATCCAAGAAGAATGAAGTCCTTGACAACTTCAATCTTTTCTCCGTTGATAAGAATGTTGTTTATTAGTCCAGTGGTGAGATTTTTGTTTTCTTTACATTGAGATGTAATCCATTCTGAAGGCTATGCTCTTTGATCTTCATCAGTAAATGTTTAAGTCCTCTTCACTTTCAGCAAGCAAAGTTGTATCATCTGCATCTCGCAAGTTGTTAATGAGTCTTTCTCCAATCCTGATGCCACGTTTTTCTTCATATGACCTAGCTTCTCGGATTATTTGCTCAGCA
>NW_006408700.1:2397234-2404426 GCF_000296735.1 Chrysochloris asiatica
AGCTGATCTTTGAAATTTTATGTTCAGCTCTTGGACCTCCTCATTTCTTTCATTTGTTTTAGCATCTCTACGCTGGAGAGCAAGTCTCTGTTCTGACATCCATTTTGACCTTTTCTTGCTTTCTTGTCTTCTCAATGACTTTTGCTTTCTTCATATATGATGTTCTTGATGTCATCCCACAACTCTTCTTACCTTCGGTCTTTAGTGTTTAATGTATCAAATCTGTTTTTCAGATGATCTCTAAATTTAGGTGGGATATATTCAAGGTCATATTTTGGCTCTTGTGGACTTATTTTCATTTACTTCAGCTTCAGTTGAATTTGCATATCAGTAATTGATGGTCTGTTCCAGAGTCTGCTCCTGGCCTTGTTTTCACTGATTATATGGAGCTTTTCCATTGTTTCTTTCCACAGATATAGTCAATTTGATTTCTATGTACTCCATCTGGTGAGGTCCATGTGTATAGTTGTCTGTTATGCTGTATAAAGAAGGCATTTGAAATGAACAAATCATTGACTTTGCAGAATTATAACAATGATTATAATCCCCTCAATATACCATCAGTTAACAGTATTTCTTTCAATTCATTTTGGCTTTAAAAAATACAAAAAACTCTCAGGCATATATAATAATTTACACCTACAAAGGGCACATTTTGCAAGTGTGCCTCCTGGCCACCAGGTCTTAGTCCCTCTCCCCATGAATCTAGAGTCCTCAGCTGCTCCCTCTCTCCATGACCCCATCCTTAGTGTCGCTGATTCTCTGGATAAGGTCCCACATTCTTCTTGTGCTCTTCTCCCTTGATGGTCCTAGGGTGCTCAGTTTCTGGACTGTAAGTTTAACCACTCCCCTTTTTTTGTTACAAAACTTCAACCTTTACAATTGTGACTGTCGCAATTAGTCATGATAACAATTATTCATTATTGAATCATAAGAATCTTATCCCCATCTCTTTTCACCAGACCCATCTAGACAAGATGAAAACTATTCAGTGGGGACTCTTTCTTTCTTCCCATACTCTTAAACTAAACTCTCACTTAAAACATTGTAAGCCAGTCACTTCGTGCCTTTATTGCCCCTTCATTTTAGGTAGCCAAAGTCTAAGTTGCCTTTCCTCATCTACCCTGTGTACAGAAGGGATAACATTGATATTTGATGTGAAGACTCCTTCCCTCTCTGTTGGTATTTAGAGTACTACCTCCAAGAGTATAGTCAGGTTCATCAAATTGTAGCAATTTACCCTTGTTTCCTTTATCCAAAAAAAATTTTTGGCACTCTTCCTCTAGCTGATTTCTGCTAATCAAGCCATTGAGTGCAAATCAAATGCATACTGTCTACAAGTTTGGATGTTCTTGTGCATCTCCCCTCACATCTTATCAGCTGGATGCTTCACTCTCAGCTCTAGCCTTCTGTGGCTATGTCCTTGTCCATGGGCTCCAGTGTCCTCAGGTCTCACCACACTTTGGACCAACCAGCCCTTCCTCTTCTCTTTCTCATCCCCAGGTCAACAAGAGTCAATGGACGGTGGTTGAATTCAGCCCATTTATTCATTGCTGCCTTTCTCCCTCTTGCACTCACCAGTAGACCAATGTGGTTGCCAGCAAGTTTACATACCTGTTTGTGTGTTCCCTTTGAGTTTTAGTCTTGGAGGGGGGTTTGTTCTGAAGGAACTTGATTGCTTGCTTTGATGGCTTCCTGGTGAACAGCTTGCTTATTTCTGTAGTAGCCAGTCATGCTGACATTTTTGGTTTGGGTTTTTCCTGATAATCTTTCTTTGAAGATATGTCTTCTGTCACTCTAGCTGTTCCAGGTTGGTCTGCTTGTCCTTGCTTGTGGGAATGTCCTACCTCATAAGGTTCTGGGATGGGACTCAGGATTCTATCTAAGGTCCTATACTCTGCAAAGGCTTTGCAAGAGGACTATTTTACTGGGCAAGTTCTAGAACCCCTTTTAGGTATTCCAATCAGTTATAGGCTGAAGATGGGCTTACAAGCTTTATGCAATCATTTTTCCCAACATGTCTTTCTAGCCCACTCAAGTGTCTATTATACAATAGTAGGCAAGGGGAACCAATATTCATAAGACAGTCAAGTATTTTAGTATTATTTCCCCTCTTCAAGCTATGACTAGATCCCTATATCACAAAGCCCTGTTGTTCCAAAGTTGAGCATGCTTCACTATTTACCTCTGTCCCACTTAGGTCATGCAAACTTGTCTCAGTGTTCCCCTATCTATCTTGTTCTTCTGCCTCCTCCCCCCTCTTGTATTGCCCTCCATAACACCCAAACTAACCTCACCATCCCAACCCCACTGTTGTGGTTACCTTATGTTCCATTAATTCTTCCCTCCATTTAAGAAAGTCTATTTTATCCGGTAATCTACCTGACCTTCCCACCACCTGGATCTCTGTTCTTTTGTGTTTACCTTCTTTCACATTGTAATTGTTTTGATCATAGACTAACCTCCCAGATCCTCTGTTCTTATAATTTTATTCTGTTCTTGACTCTTTCATTTGTCAACTGAGTTCAGGTTGATGCTGCCATGTACGTCATTCTGTAGTTGTTAGGTGTTCTTGTTGGTTCTCAGTCCACAGAACTTTCTTTAGGATGTTTTTCATAGCAGGGTTAGCATTGGTAAAATCCCTTAGCTTCTGCTTTTCCTGGAATGTTTTGATTATACCATCATATTTGATTGACAGCTTTGCTGGTAGAGGATTCTTGGTTGACAGTTTTTTTTCTTTAAGGTCTTTATATATGTCTCTCCACTGCCTTCTTGCATGCATGGTTTCTGTTGAGAAATCCGAGCTTAATCTGATTTGCTTGCCTTTGTATGTTACACTTCTCTGTTTCCCTAGCTGCTTTCAGGATTCTGTCCTTATCTTCGATTTTGGAGAGCTTGATTATTATATGTCTTGGTGATTGTTGTAAAGGGTCTGTCCTTCTTGGGGTTCATTAAGTTTCTTGAATGCTTATCTTTTCGCTTTTCAGGATGTTAGGGAAATTTTTTTCCAGAAGCTCTTCAACTTTTGTGATTCTTTCTGTTCTAGAATGCTGATAATTCTTAACTTATTCCTCTTCATGTTGTCCAACATGAATCTTAGGCTTTCTTCAGACATTTCTTTTTTCCTTTTTAGTGTTTGCTCTTCTATCTTAGTAGTGTTGAAAGATTTATCTTCTAGCTCACTAATTCTGGCTTCTATCTCTTCAATTCTACTTCTTTGCCCTTTCAGTGTATTGTCCATTTCTGATATTCTATTGTTAATAGTTTGGACCTCTTTCTGTAGGTTTTGAATTGTTTCCAATGCTGTATCTATTTTATTTGATTGTTACTGTAGTTCTTTCCTGACTTCTTTCATATTTTTCTCAACTCCATTTTATAGTATTTTGATACATTTTATAATCATTTTTCTGAATTCCTTTTCAGGCATTTCCAAAGCCTGCCCATCTTCCAGTATGGAGTGTAGGTCTACTTCCAGCTCATTTATCTCTTTTCTGGACATGTGCTGATATGGTCATCTGTTTCTGTTTTTTGGTCATATTCAGGAATTATCTGTGACCTTAATACTTAGATGGGTGTGTATTTTGTATTTTGGTGGGTTTTTTATGTTTTCTGAGTGCCTCCAGGTAGATGTGATTAGAAAAGTGCTTCTCTTTTCACTCTTTTTCCTGAGAAACTTCAAGATGCTACTGTTGGTCATTGTGACATAACTCAGGATTTAATTTTCAACCTAATTCCTTTTTAGTCTGCCTATCCCTCTCCACAATCCCTGTTCAGGCCTTTTTCCTAGTGATAAACAACAGTTCAGGGCCAGCTGTGGCTGTTCTGCACTGCCATTTGGTTTTAAGTGGAAACTGTGCCTTTAAATTTTGAGAAGATCTGTGCACATGCATAGTAGAACCCTCCGAGGTAGGAGTGGGGTGTCCACTCACTCAGGCACCCCCTCTAGTCACCAGAATGGAGATACACAGACAGCGAGAGTCCAATGAACAGATACAAAAAAAAAAAAAAAAGTATCCAAACCTTTATCTACATGATTTTGTCAGGTGTCTGTGGCTGCTCTGACCCTTACCCACTTGGTCTCTCCCAAGATGGTGGCTTCAGGAGCAGCTGAGCATCTTGAATTAGATAGCAATGGATTTCTTTCTTCTGCTACCAATTCCTCTAGCTGTAAGCTTTCCAACCTTCTAAATATTCCTTTATATGTGGTTCTGAGTTGTGGCACCACCCCCTGAGCCTGCTTGGTCTGGTATTCTGTGTTATTGCTGATGGAGTTCCTCACTGCACTTCTACCTGATCTGCCATTTTGTTTGTTCTCCTCAAGATAGATCCATTTCAATCTTGAGAGTTCCACAGCTGAGCTCCTGATTATCACCCACTAACTTGACCTTCACATAGATTTCCACATGTCAGCAAACATCTATTATGGCTGAAAACTTTTTAGTTAACCTCAACACATTACTAATCCATTAGCAATTCTTGTAAGCTCTAGTTCAGACTAGATCCAGAATTCAATTGTTTGTCATCAATCCTACTGCAACCTCTTGGACCACAAATTACTATTGTCTGGATTATTGTAATAGTCTCCTAACTAGTATCCCTACTTCTTCACTTGCCCTTTGTGGTGCCTTGAATTTACTTTTGTATCCAAAGTCATCTGAATTCCCCATCTGAAGGACTCTAAGGCTGGGATTAGTTGGTTTTGTCTTCTAGCTAGGCTTAAAAGGAGACATCTCAGAAGCAGAGACAGAGATCCCAGGACTATCAAAAAAGGAAGAGGATGAGTAGTGCAAGAGATTCCTTACCTAGAAAAATGGTGATGGCTCACACATGGTTTAAGCACCCCCATTTTGTTAAATCACCACCTACAGCTTAACTACCAGTGCATTCACATGCTCCAGGCTCCCTTGTGGCTTTTTTGTATCTTGCCATAGCGTAAAACTTACATTATAGTTGGTACTCTGTAATGCTGACTGCCAAATGACTATTTCCCTGAAAACCTGGTTGTTGTTGCTATTGTTCATCAAGTTGGTTCTAACTCATAGTAACCCTGTAACAGGGTTTCTGAGGCTGTAAATCTTTGTGGGAGCAAAAAGCCTCATCTTTCTCCTGTGGAGTGGCTGGTGGTTTCCAACCTCCAACCTTTTGGTTCTCAGTTCAATGCTTATCACACAGAGACACCACGCTCCTGAAAACCTGGTAGAGCATCCATTTAAATAGTTTGTCTTTATCCTATTTCCCTCACTTTAGAAGATCTCAAAGGACTTTTATAATGGGAAAAGAATGATAATTTAAATAAGCCGACATACTTGTAATTATGCTGTGAGTGGATCTCATAGGATTAGACCTGCATCGATGGACTCAAGCGTGGCAACAGTAGTGAGGTTGGCCCAGGATCAGGCAGTGTTTCGTTCTGCTGTGCATAAGGTCATTACGAGTTGGTACCAACTCAGTGGCACCTAACAACAACAACAACAACTTCATTTTAATTCTTTATAATAGATTTGACTTTCCATTCTAATTTTCTTAATTAGAGTTATAGATGTAACATTCATCAGCTGTGGCCTTCTTCCTTTCCCTTCAAACCTAGGTTGTTGTTGCTGTTAAGTACCATGGAGTCAGTTACAACTCATAGTGACCCTGCACAGGGTTTCCGAGGCTATAAATCTTTATGGGATCAGAATGCCTCATTTTTCTCCCATGGAACCGCTGGTAGTTTGGAACTGCAGACCTTGAGATTGGTAGCCTGACTTGTAATGACTACACAACCAGAGCTCCTGCAAACCTAGGTTAGATGGGACAAATTCCATTCTACATCCTACATGAACTCTAATGTAACCCTTAAGATGGACAGGGATAGATATGTCTGCAGGAGAAAAGTAGATGCTCATTTTCTGCCTACCTACAAACTCACTTCTGCTAAAATAGCTTAGTGTGTGCTTCGTCTCATACTCTCTGCACACTGTCTTGTCAATATATACCACATGAACCATTCAATGCCTTTCTTTATATTACCCAAAACCAAATAGTAAATAAACAAGCAAAAAGCAGCATTCACATATCCTTTGTACCTATAACAAACTTTGCAAGAGCTTTGGAAACACTACTTCTTTGGGGAGGTTACGTCATGAAAAAACACACTCAAAATTGAACATTAGACATTCCTCTTCTTCAAATGCCCCTTCCCACAAAGTCCTATAGGTCTTCTCTCTTTGTTTTCTTTCACTCACAAATTCCTTTTTATTCCTGATAAAGAGCAGCAGCACAGTGGTTAAGCATACAACAGCTAACTGGAAGGTTGGTACTTAAAACCCATCCAGCCACTCCATGGGAGAAAGAAATGATGATCTCTTCCAGCAAAGATTACAGCCAAGAAAACCCTATAGCAAAGTTCTCCTCTGTCATGTGGGATGACAAGTTGGAGAACTCCAAAGTACCTAGCAGCAACAACATTGCAAATCCAACATAAAAATTTCCTACATATTTTGCATCCATCTTGGGAGAGAACATCTTGATTGTATCAGGATTACTATCGAAATTTAAAGTGACAGTTTCAACATAAAACCAAACGGCCACCACTCATCTGTCTGTTGTGCTGTGGTGGCTTCAGATGCTGTGATTCTGAGGGCTGTGCCACTGGTATTTTAAATAACCAGCAGGGTCACCCATGGTGGACAGGTTTCAGATGAGCTTCCAGACAAAGACAGACTAGGAAGAAAGAGTGATGAACTACTTGTGAAACATTAGTCATGGAAAACCTTATGAATAGTAGAGAAACACTGTCAGATACAGGATCAGAAAATGAGTCCTCATCAATGAGATGCCTCCTCAAAGTAGAGTTGACCATGACGACATGAATGGAGTTAAGCTCGTGGGAGAAAAACCCACAGAACCTTCATTTGCTGATGGGCCACAACTCAAAATGAAGAGAAATAGCTGTAAACATCCATTGAAAACCGGAACATGGAATGTACGAAGTATGAATCTGGGAAAATTGGAAGTTGTCAAATATGAAATAAAATGCATCAACATCGATATCTTAGGCATTAGTGAGCTGAAATGGACTGGTATTGGCCATTTTGATTCTGACAACCACATGGTTTACTATGCAGGCAATGGCAAATTAAAAAGGAATGGTGTTGCATTCATCATCAAAAAGAACATATCCAGATCAGTCATGAGGTACAACGCTGTA
>NW_006408700.1:2405636-2454092 GCF_000296735.1 Chrysochloris asiatica
TCTCTTTGATATCTCAAGCGAGCAAAGTTTTGCTAAAGGTAATACAGAAACGGCTACAATCATACATTGACAGAGAATTTCCAGAGGTTCAAGCTGGATTCAGAAGAGGCCATGGAACGAGAGATATCATTGCTGATGTCCGATGGATCTTGGCTGAAAGCAGAGAATATCAGAAAGATGTTTACCTGTGCTTTAGTGACTACGCAAAAGGCTTTCAATTGTGTGGATCATGATAAGCTATGGACAACATTGCGAAGTATGAGTATTCTGGAACACTTAATTGTACTCATGAGGAATCTGTACCTGGACCAAAAAGCAGTTGTTCGAACAGAGCATGGAAACACTGAACTGAATGTTTTAAAATTAAGAAATGTGTGCGGCAAGGTTGTACTCTTCCACCATACTTATTCAACCTGTATGCTGAGCAAATAATCCAAGAAGCTGGGTTCTATGAAGAAAAACATTGCATCAGGATTGGAGGAAGAATCATTAACAACCTGTGCTATGCAGATGATACAACCTTGCTTGCTGAAAGTGAAGAGCACTTAATACATTTAATGATGAAGATCAAAGAGCACAGCCTTCGGTATGGATTACATCACAATGTCAAGAAAACAAAAATCCTCACCACTGGACTAATAAACAACATTCTTATTAACGGAGAAAAGATTGACGTTGTCAAGGACTTCATTCTACTTGGATCAACTATCAACACTCACAGAAGTATCAGTCAAGAAATCAATTGACGTATTGCATTAGGCAAATCTGCTGCACAAGCCCTTTTTCAAGTGTTGAAGAGCAAAGATGTCAGCTTGAGGACTGAGGTGCACCTGACCCAAGCCATGGTATTTTTGATAACCTCATATGGATGCGAAAGCTGTACAGTGAATAAGGAAGATCGTAGAAGAATTGATGCCTTTGAGTTATAGTGTTGGAGGAGAATACTAAAAGTGCCATGGGCTGCCAAAAAAACCAATAGATCCATTTTGGAAGAAGTGCAGCCAGAGTGCTCCTTAGAGGCCAAGATAGCCAAACTTCATCTCTCATACTTTGGACATATTGTCATGAGGGAACAGTCGTTGAAGAAGGATATCATGCTTGGTAAGATGGAGGGTCAGAGTAAAAGAGGAAGACTCCCAATGAGATGGATTGTCCAGGTGGCAGCATTGATGGACTCAAGTGTGGCAGCGGTAGTGAGGTTGGCCCAGGATCGGACATTGTTTCATTGTGCTGTGCATGGAGTCACTATGAGTCAGTTCCGACTCGATGGCACCTAACAACAACAACAACATAACTAAATTGTCCCCTATTGTTGTCCTTCAAACATCTCTCAGAGCAAATTCATTTTCTTTTCCTGCTAAACAATAAACCTGGATTAGCAGAAGCTCTGGTAGCATAGTGGTTACAAGTCAGGCTGCTAATCTCACAGTCAGCAGTTCACAACCACCAGCGGTTTCAAAGAAGAAAATTGAGGCTTGCTGCTCCTTTAATTTACAGCATCGGAAACTCTACACAGGGATGCTATGAGTTGGACCAACTCTACAGCACATAACCATCATTCATAAACCTACCACTGCTTCCTGTCTCCCTGCATACATTTTCTGACCCAATGCATGCAAACATACTTGCTCAAGTGACACCCATGCTTGAATACTTGACAGGACTTCTCAGCTTCTCAGCAGAGGATTCAAGACCTCTTGCACATAGACAAGCCCTTTATCTTTCCAATTTCATTCCTGTAACACAGACCTCCGCAACTCATCAAAAGTCTTACCACCTCCTCTACCAGATGTAACTTCCATCGTATCGGTCATTCTTTTGTAGCATCCTAATTGTTTATTGAAGTCTTATCCATCATTGTAAACATTGCAGTTTCATCACCACCTTGGTCTTCAAGCCTAGATATAACTCCTCCTTTACCAAATTACTATGTTTAGACAGCATTCACAGTTAAGAACCTGACTGTTTCAGGCATGGTGTTTTGAATTTTTTGTTGGCTGTTTTTGAAGGCTGACTTGACTCACAGAGATGGGAAAGACTACCTTATGTATCATCTTACCCTCTTGTAGAGCCAAGCCCAAGCACACAGAGGTTATTTTAGTTTATTGACTAGGATGACATCATGGTGAAGAGCTCAGATTGCATATGGACACACTTAATACCTGAGGGGTCTCAGGCAAAGTTTCTTAACTTCTCTGGTCTTCTGTGTCTTCATCTCTAAAATTATGATACTATGATGGCCAAGGGCCACTCTGAAGATTTAAAGGAATAATAGACATAAAGCACTGAACCCAGTTATGTGGCCTGCTCTGCTGGCCATTTCTAAGGATTGACTGGAAAGGACATTTGAAGTCCTCTACTTCAATACCTTGGAAGCCCTATACAGTGTCGATGTGGGTCGGAACCGACTCAATGGCACTTAACAATAACAACTTCAATAACTTAATTTCACAAATAAAATACTAAGTTTTAGAAGGATTATGTAAACCGGAAATCTACAGCCTGCTTTTAGGGAAGCAATTGGTGTCTTCCCCAAAAGTCTGGCTTGGGGTAGACCATGGACTATGACCCAACCTTCTGATTCTTAGTTCATTCCTCTTTCTGCAGAATTCTGAATCCACCAGAATTCATTTGAACGTTGGGAAACCTTCAAATGATTGACGGAATTCTAAATACATGGTTGTATTTGAGGCATAATTACAGATTCTGGAGGATTATTTTTAAGATGACTTTAGATTGTTCTGATAACAAATTAATTTAAAAATCAATACAGAACTAAAAAATGTTATCTGTGATTCTAAACAATAAGAGGATATTGCTAAATCAGGTTTTCTCCTTTAAAACAACATGGATTTTAATATTTACCCCTCAATGTTATTATTCCTTCAAATCCTCATCTTAAATTGTAAAGATCTGTGTGCATATGCACATTTGTACGTATGTCTACGCATGTGTGTAAGTTTGCATATTTGACCATATGCATCTACTTGCTGAGAGAGAGAGAAATCTACATCACCTGCTGGTTGGTTAAAACACTGGACTCCTTGCCAATCTTTGATAAGCCCAGGATTGAAGAGGCTGCACAAAGTAGAGTGGGTAAGTTCAGGCAGAATCCCTATCAGAGGACACCCCAGTAGCTCACCTCTAACCTGGAAGAATTTCTGAGACTATCAGGATGCCATTTCTCATTGATATAATCTGCAATGATTAATCCCCACCTGTCAGTACACCGTCTCTGTTTACCTGAAACCATATTGCCTATGTTTTCTTGGACCAACCCTTTGGCTCCTCATCAAAACTCACCTCTTCATATACACACATACATGAACGTACTTGGAAACCTCAGAGACTCTGCCTAGAGAAACTGCCTAATGTTTGCTAATTCAGAATCCCATCCGATATGTAACTGACTTCCAATCCAAAGGAGCAAAAACAAAACAAGAACCCTGTACTTTTTCTCCTCAAATCAACTAGATCATTCTAGAATCTGTGAGTATTTACCAAATTTTTTCCAAGTTCCATTTACTCTTCTAAGAATTTATATGGACAAGTGTTTAGTTCTACCATATTTACAAATGCATGATCAATTCATAACATAGGACCCAGTAGACACTCAAAAAATATTCAGCACATGACTTCCCAATGAACTTGCCCACATAGGTCACATAGTAAATAGCAAAATAACAAGATGTGACTAACTCTAAAGCTTATACTGTTTATACCACCTTCATTTCTAAACATACTTCTCCTGAGAAACTATAACATTCTGATGCTTATATGATTCTTGTAAAATGTGTGATTCTTGTGCACACCAGGGTATGTGCTACAAGAAAAAATAAGTCTGTCAGAAGAAAATACCACGACCCGTTTTAGTACGTAATCATTGGCAGAACCAGCATATTCAGGGGAAAGGAAGCGAGCCTTTCCAATGAAATGTTATTTAACCATATTTACCCCAAACCTCCTGTTGAAATATTAAATCAGAAACAAATGTGGGAATATATTATGACAAGATATTCAGTGCTATTGCCACTATACTCAAATCAATAACTAATAACATATTGATAAAGGAATGACCCATGTTCAGATGTTCTGATGGAAAATATCAAAGCAGCAATATTGCATTATCTGTAATAATGATCTTCATTTCTATTTGTGTACAAAGACGATAATAGGGTCTCCAGAGAAACAGTAACAGCCACACAGAGTCCGGAGTTTAACCAGAGTCCAAATAGAGTCTACAGTCCTATGATTGATGCTGCAGGCTCCCTTTGTGGACTCTTGGACTCTAGGACAGATCCAGAAGCTAAGCAGAGCCCTCAGCAATCAAGCACTCTCGTAGTCTGCTCTAATGGCCAGAATAGGAAAGCAAGATGAGGTCAGACCTCTTTCTTTCACTTGGGCAATAATGTTTGGAAGGCATAATGCAATCATTTAGAATTCTTCCAGAAATATTACCTTGCTGTCTGCTGGTGTAGGCCATTGATCAGACGGCTTTCTGATTATTTGTTGTTCTGATTTATAGTGACCCTGTATAGGGGTTCTGAGGAGCAGATGGTAGGTTTGAACTGCCAACCTTGTGGTTCACAGTTCAGTGCTGATTTAAAGCATCACAGAGTCATGTTATTTCACACTATGTCCTGATGCATAACTTACCTTTTATGTGTCACTAACACTTTCCTATGTCAACAACACTATACCAATTTCCTACATCACAAGATCTACTTGCCTAGAAACTCCCTCTCAACATAGAAAAACACAAGAACCTGAAATTAGGATTTCACTGAAATAAATGTTCCATTAGGGAGACCTAGTTTTGCTATAAAGAAGCTACCACCCACATTTATGTGAAACTTAAGTATTCCTCCCCCAAATTGTTGATTGGTCATAATATAGTCATCAGTCTAATGTAGACTATTTCAACACAATAGCTCTCACTCATATGCATCCTCATGATTAAAGATCACTTTATTCAGCCAAAACATTGTAGATTATTAGAGATAAGAAGCAATGGATACCATCTAGTTCAATGTCTTTGTCTTGTTGTTGTTGTTGTTGTTAAGTGCCGTCAAGTCGGTTCCGACCCATAGCGACCCTGAACAGGGTTTCCGAGGCTGTAAATCTTTACGGGAGCGGAACGCCTCATCTTTCTCCCGCGGAGCCGCTGGTAGTTTCGAACTGCTGTCCTTGAGGTTCGCAGCCCGATTCGTAACCACTACGCTACCAGAGGAGATGAAAACACTGAAGTACAGAGTTGAAAGAGTACAGAGATCATTGAGAACTGAGTACATTTCACATCTTCAGTCGTTTCTTTCTTTCTTTCTTTTTTTTTCATACAAGCCCTACCTGCCTTCTCCCACTTCTCTGGACCTAGTCTTGTTTTCCTTTTAACCCCAGCTGTAGACAACAAGTGAGGCAGCATAACCCAGGGAACTATCTATCCCCCAGAAGATTCTCACTGGAAACCTGGCACTCGGTGACTCGGCAGAGAACATGCAGGAGCAGAGAAGAGGGCACCATCTGGACAGTGTTTCACTTGGTGCCAAATGGGCTCCAGCCATGGGGGAGAAGGAGAAAGGATTGGTGTGTGTCATCTGACTGCACACATTGATTTTCTCTTAGAAGGGATTTGTTAGTAACTGTGCTATTCTTACTGGTAGCTCTTGTAGGTGGTACTGATGGCTGACAAATGTGTAGGCAAGGACGAAGCAAGGTGAGCGGTAGCCAGGCAATTTGCAAATGATTTGTGAGCTAGAAATAGTCAGTGGTGTCTGATTACTATGTATGAATGAAAGGACACATTTTTGAAGGCTAAAAGTATGCATATGCTTTTCTCCACTTACTCTGCTCTCTTTTTAGATGAGTAGTAGGCACAAGGATTTCCCTGCCGGTACCTAGAAAAAAAATCTTAGATTAACACCACCCACTAACACTTCTCTTTTCTTGCTAAACTTTAATCATATTAATATTTTTATGTTCCTGCTACGTGTCCCAACCATGGAAGCCACACCCATGCACACAGTGCTTTTCAAAGGTCAATTCGCAATATTAGGGTTGGGGCAGAGATTTTCATCTAGAAGATTCTAGTTTCAGATGCACAACCTACTTTTAGGGGTAGTTTCAAGTAATTTATATCTTAATTAGTATTTTTCTTGTGCATGAAGAAGATGGCTCTAGTGAATTGTCTCACATTGTGCATGGGTGTATCAAAGCATTTTCCTCACATTAAGAATCATGCTGAGGACCTAAGAAGTCGGCACCCACAGGGGCATTTTTGTTTCTGCCTTGAGGTGAAATGAAGACAGAATCCTCGCATCACGTCAAAGCTAAACCGAGCTACTGGGGTCCTCAGGAAGCCTATTGTGCCGGCAGGTCAGGCCAGGCCTGGGCCTCCACTAGGCCCCATCCTGGGTCAGCGAGGTGTTTCCATCAACCAGTTCTGCTAGTTCAACGAGAAGACAAAGGACATCAAAGATGGCATCCTTCTGCCTACTAAGATTATTATGAACCCTAACAGGACGTTTGAAATCAAGATTGGACAACCCACTGTTTCCTACTTCTGAAGGCAGCAGCTGGGATTGAGAAGGGGGCCGGGAACACAGGGAAAGAGATAGCAGGCATGTTGACTCTGAAGTACATGTACGAGACTGCCCAAGTCAGCGCTCAGGATGACATACAGGATGTGGACTTGTGGACTTGTCCTCTGTCGTCCACTCCATCATTGGCTCTGCTCGCTCCCTGGGTATCCAAGTGATGAAAGATCTCAGTGTGGAGGAGCTGGCAGCTTTCCAGAAGGAGCGAGTAGTGTTCCTGGCAGCTCAGGCAGAAGCTGC
Source organism: Chrysochloris asiatica (assembly GCF_000296735.1). Lineage (NCBI taxonomy): Eukaryota > Metazoa > Chordata > Mammalia > Afrosoricida > Chrysochloridae > Chrysochloris > Chrysochloris asiatica. The sequence goes on from NW_006408700.1 coordinate 2,412,470, forward strand.
CAAGAAATGACCCCTTCGCCATGCCCTCAGATTTGGGGAGAGAGTCACTAGGCAAAGGGCTGATTAGAAAGACTGAGCTAAAGGCACGGAGGAGGCTGGTCAAATCCGCTCACGATTTCCCTGACGTTAAGTATCTATTTCCATAACTATGGAAGGATCCAGGGATCAAGCCTGAATAAAAATCCCTCCCTTTCTCATTAAAAAAAAAAAATCATGCTGAACTTTCAGAAATATATATCACAATCCATCACAAACAAATTGTTTAGTATTTTTGAGTGACTAAAGCACATTCTCATGTACTGTGCTATTTTAATTTTGACAAGGGTTATCTAATAGTAGCAGTTATTCTTATTAAATATATATATATTTTAAAACTAAGTATTATATGGCCTCTGGTGTCAGCACTTACTAGGGAGTCAGATGGAACTGGATTTGTATCTTCATTTCCCCTATTGTTGTTGTTAAGTGGATTTGCATCTTCATTTCTCCTATTGTTGTTAACTGTTGCTGGTTCTAATTCATAGAGACCCTGATACGGTTTCTGAGAAATACCTGGTGGATTTGAATTGTAAATCTTGTGGTTAGCAGTTCCGTGCTTATCCTTTAGAGCCACACCAGCACTCTGATATCTCATTTGGTCCAGGGCAAATCTATCAGCATCTCCAAGTTTCATTGAAGAAGTCCGTGCCTCTAAGAGTCATGGGCATTCAACTAAGGTAATATTGGAAAGATGCTTGTCTCAAAACCAGGCCACCTCTCCATGTCCATTTCTCTTCTCGATTAAATCCTAACCTGGTGCTTTTTATAAAAAATGCTTTCCATTCCTTCTTTTGTCCCCTTTATGGCTAGGGAGACAATTCTGAGATAAGCAGGAAAAAGTCTCTGGCCATGGAACACAGCCATGAGAACTACAAATATAAGGAGAAACATACTCCCAACTTAAGCTAAGCAGTCCCACCAACATTATTATTAATACAAGAAAAGTGGGATTATATACAAATCTTTAATCTATTCCAGTTTTTATCTCTCCCCCTTTTGCAACAAAAGCCTTTTAGTCAATATCTTAAGTCATCAAAATAATGTTTCTTCTTCCTGTTAAGCAATGATTTAAATTTATATTTAGCAAAAAGGCAACCCATAACCAAAATATAGAAGTCTAATAAGTATTCTTCATCTGAACTGATTTTTATTTTGTCTCTGTTGTAATATAAAATCTAATGACCAGTTCCCACAAAAGATTAAGCATCTGTTGCAGCTGATCTACTCAAAGGCTATTCAAGCTGGAATGATATACTCAAGACAGAACTCTCAGCACTTGGAATATCTTCTCGGTCCATCAGGATTCAATCTCTGTGAAATAAAATGTGATGCCTCCAATAGCTAATCCTTAATTCAAGGAGAAGTGACTGCATTCCTGCTAATAGGCACTCATTTGATAGATTAGTCTTTCTTTGCCTGCTACCAAAGCTGAATGACCTCATAATTTCATTACTCTTCAGCAGGGCCTAAGCATATCTGGAAAACAGTAGCCAGAATGATTTCCTCCTAAGCATATCTGGAAAACGGTAGCTAGAAGAATGCTTCTCCACACTCTGGACACTTCATTTCGGATGGAGGGAGCGCCTCTCTTTTTCGCTTTGGTTCTGTTCTCTCAATGGAGAGACATAATTCAATCCTAAGAGCTTTAAAGGAGAAATTTGTCAAGCATAGTTCAACCCCACTTCTTCTATGTTCTCTCCAAGAAGTGATAACCCCACTGAGTACTCGGAAATCTGGCAACTGAAGACCCTGGATGCTTCTGTGTCCATATTTTGAAAAGCATCTGATACATCTAGGCACACTAGCTGACATTAAACCAAGTGATTGCAACTCTTAAGCAAGAGGTCACTAACTAGTATCTTTATAGCTGTATGTTGTTGTTGTTAAGTGTCATCAAATTGGTTTTTAGTCATAACAAACCTTATATAGGGTTTCCAAGGAGCAGCTAGTGGGTTTGAACTGTTGACCTTGTCATGGATTCAGTGATTATCCTACAGCACCATAGATTATCTAATTCCCAAAGAGGAAAAGACTTTTTTTTGCTTGGACCCACCATCAACACTCATGGAAGTAGCAGTCAAAAAATCAAACGACAAATGGCATTAGTCAAATTATACTGAATGGCATTAGGTAAGAGCTTTCTGTACACAAGGCTTTTTCTTTCTGTCCCTTATATACAAAGTAATTGTGCTGCCAGGTGTACAATGAATGTTACAGCCCCTCCGTCATTAGGTGGCATCTACTCAGTCCCGACTCATAGCAATTCTGTAATGGGTTTCCAAGACTGTAAATCCTAATGGGGACAGAAACTTCATCTTTGTCCCTTATAGCAGATGGTGGATTTGAACTGACGGCCTTGTAGTTACAAGTCCAGTGCTAATCCTACAATGTCAACAGTAGTCTACAATACATACAGTACATATGAGAGGGAGGCACAATGTTCATGGAAAATGGAGTTAAAATATAATAGAATTTTTCCTCTAACTTTTGAATCATTTGACTATATGATGGGACTCAAAAAGTCATGGAAAAATGAAATTATAAAATAATGGATTTTCCCATTAACCTTTTGAAGCCCAATTCAGTCATATCTAACTTTTTAAAACTATAACACGTTATATCTTAATAGTCATAATAAATGTCTGTGTTAGTTGTTTAAGTATGTACTGCATTATAATTTTCATTTAAAGTTTACTTTATATCAGTGGTGCTATAGGATAAGCATTCAACAGCACATTCAGTTTTAACTGTAGGGTCGGTGGTACAAACTCACCAGATTTTACAACAGACAAAATATAAATTAGTATTGCTTCTGTAAAGATTTACAGCCTCAGAAACCCTATACAAGGTCGCTGAGTCAGAACCAACTCCACAGCACACAACTACCACCAACCATTGTTTGAAACTTGGTGTGGTGCTGTAAGATAAACACTGGACTGCTAATTTCAAGGCTGCCAATTCAAGCCCATCAGTCCCTTTTCGAAACGCTATATAGGGTTGTTCTGAGTTAGAACTGACTCAATGACACACAATAACAACAACAATCATTGGCTAGCCAGTGTATGGAACATCATCTACCTTTCCCAAACCTCCCTTCAGAATATGACTTCAGAGATTATTTTGATAGCCCTTTCTTCATTTACTTAGAAATTGTGTGCAACTTTTCTGTTAGAAAAAAAAAAAAAAGGGCAAAACAATGTATCTCGCATACTTTTGAAATATGCAGTTATGATTGTGCACATGTATAAAGACAACAAATGATTGACTAGCATATATCTGAACACATCACAAAGAAATTAATAGGAAAAAAAGGTATTCATTCATATCTTACTTTTTTATAAAATTTGAAGCAATTATATCCTAACATAACTTTAACTTTATGCTCTATTTATACTGTTTTTGTTGTTGTTTAGTGCCATCGAGTAGGCTCCAACTCATAGCAACCCTGTATAGGGCTTCCAAGGAGTGGCTGGTTAGTTTGAACCACTGACCTTGTGGTTCAAACAAACCTTGCAGACCAGTGCTTTATCCCATAGCACCATACCAGGACTCCCTGCTACCTTTATATATGTTGTTGTTGTTGTTAAGTGCCATTGAGTCAGTTCTGACCCACAGCAATCCTGTATAGGGTTTCTGAGGAGCAGCTGGTGAGCTTAAACCACCAACCTCATGGTTCAAACCAACTTTGCAGTCCAGCGCATTAACCCACAGGGCCACATCAGGACTCCGATTATATATATACAATTGAAGGAGTCCTGGTGAGATGTGGAGCTGTATGAAATAGGGGCATGGTAATTGATAAGGCTGAGAATCTGCAGGACCTGGCCTCTGCAGCTTCACTGCAGCTCTCCCTAACCACTCTCGGCTGACTTCCCCACTGGCCTTCCGCAACTCTTCAGACAAACCTCATCTGCTTCTGGGTCTGGGCCTTCATGACTACTAAACACTTAACTGGAACTGTCTTCCCCAATCGTCCATTTACTTCACCCCTTCATTTGTCTCTCTGCTCAGAGACACTTAAAAATCAACCCACCCAGCATTTACTGTCCCTAAACCCCAACTCCTCTCTACTCAGCTATCATAAGTAAAATGAAGAAAAAGAAACCTTAAAAACTGTTACAATTATACATCTCAATTGCACTTCTGATCTTAGATAACATGCTTGCATTTTGCATGTCCCCGTATCAGTTCCTCTAAATAGTATATGAAAACAATCTCATTGTTTCATAGTTTTCTTTTTACACAAAATTATGATTGTAATACAATCATTTAAATGTATGGACAAAAGTATAGTTGTGAAATGAGGTTGGTTTTAATATATAATTTATAGTAATTCATCTTATTTTATATCTAGCTAATGGAGCTCTGGTAGCGTAGTGATTACGAATTGGGCTGTGAACCTCAAGGTCAGCATTTCTAAACTACCAGCTGCTCCGTGGGAGAAAGATGAGGCTTCCTGCTCCCGTAAAGATTTACAGCCTCGGAAATCCTGTTCAGGGTCGCTATGGGTTGGAACCGACTCGACTGCACTTAACACCAACAACAATCTATGTTATGGAGTCCTGGTGCGGTGCTGTGGGTTAATGTGCTGGACTGCAAAGTCACTTTGAACCGCAAGGTCGCAGTTCAAGCTCACCAACAGCCCCTTGGAAACCCTATACAAGGTCACTATGGGTATCAAAAAAAGAAAGGATACAAGAGCAAGGTCTCAATCATGTCCATCAGTGATTGACACATACAGTAATATCTGACACCTTGTAAATATTAGATTGATGTTTGTTGAATAAATGAATGTTAAGTAAATAAATGCAAATTAATATTTAACCTGATACCCTCAGTTTTGTTATCCTCTCCGTTTCTACTTGTTATTTAGTTGGCTTCAACTCATGGTCACTTCATGCACAGCACAATGGCACATTGCCCAGTCCTGTGCCATCTCCACGATCACTGGGAGAGTTGGGTTCATTGTGTAGCTATTCCCCTCCCCTACTTAGTCTGAGGAGTTCTGGTGTGACACAATAGGCTCAGTGCTGCACAGCTAGCCACAGACTGGCAGTTCAAACCCACCAGCTACTCCTTGGAAACCCTATAGAGGGTCGCTATGAGCCAGAACTGACTGGATGGGACTCAACAACAACAATAATAGTCTGAAATGGCAAGGTTTTAGTGAAACAAGAATCAGAAAAAGTGTTTTATGTATTCTCTGGTTTACACTCAAGAAACAGCAAGAATATGAAACCTTCTGCTTTAGGGTCCAAAACAGAGCCTACTATCACCACCTGTGGTAGAGAAATGAGGGATCAACAAGGAGGGAAAAGAGCAAACGGAAAGCATGCACATTTCATGAGCAAATACGGGGGCCATTTCAACCTAGAATTATTTTAGTCTTGTATAATATGCAGGATGGTACAGGAGATAAGAATTTAAAAAAAAACACAAAACACCATTTTTTGTTATTTTGGAGGGAAGAGCAATTACATTTGCTCTTACAGTTGTCAAATGTGTTTCTCTCGTATTACATGGATCCATAATAGCCGCCTAGAAACTGTGGGCTGACAGTTCTATTGATAGATCCGAGCAACACGCCGCCGTCTGTCAAGTCTCACATTTACATCTCAGACTCTAATCTGTTTTTCTTTTCTTCATAAAATCAGTTCTGTAGCAATTAAGTAACCCATCTACAAGGCATGTTAATATCTCAAGCATTTTTCTATATATAGCCCAGAAAGGGAAAGGTAATTAGAAGTGACCTACTCTAGTTGGTGCTGGGGGACGCATTAGACAAATCAGTGCTTCATCATTACTTTAAGGAAGTCCTACTAAATTGGCTTCACTCTTGATTCACACATTCCCAGTGACATGTCGCTGAGCCCTGCATTTGATTCCTGGAGGACACTAAAAGGGTTGTCATTATCTGGGATTTTGTTTCATTTTCTGTGAATTTAAAGTCTCACTGAAATAGACTCTTTTTAGTTGTGGAATGACCTCATCACATGCACACAGCACTGGATGAAGTAAGCTTTGAAAGATGTGAAAAAGCTCAAAGAAAATGACTTCCACACCCTCATGCATTTGAGTGTTTTCAGGTAAGCCCTGTAGGCTGAGAATGCCTTTATAAGTGATTTAAAAATTAAAAATAGAATTCCATTGTGTGTATGTACTATAGTTTGTTGATCCATTTTTCGGTTGATGGGCATTTAGGTTAATTTCATCTGTGAATAGTGCTGTGATGAACACGGGTGTGCATGTTCAAGTCATGGCTCCTATTTCTCTAGGCTATGTACCAAGTAGTGGGATTGCTGGATCATATGGTATTTCTATTTCCAACTTTTTAAGGAAGTGTTTTGTACTGTGGTTGTACTATTTTACAGTCCCAACAAGAGTGTATGAGGGTTCCAGTCTCTCCATACCCTCACCAGATTTGTTGTTTTCCATTTTTCTGAACTTTGCTATTTATGATAGGGTCAGATTATAGCTCATTGATGTTTTAATTTGTATCTCTCTAATAAGAAGTCCTGGAGTCCTGGTGTGGCACTGCAGAATAAGGCACTGGACCACAAGGTGAGTTTGAACCACAAGGTTGGTGGTTCAAACCCACCAGCGACTCCTCAGAAACCCTATACAGGGTCACTATGAATTGGAACTGACTCAGCGACATTTAACAACAATAGGAAGCCTTGGTGTTGCATTTTAGGATAAGCTCGGCAGCGAGGTTGGTTTGGACTATAAGAATAGTAGTTCAAACTCACTCACCACTCCACGGAAACTCTAACTAGGGTTGCTATGGGTTGGAACCAACTTGACAGCAAATAACAACACCAAGACTCATGTGGCACTGAAAGATAAGCACTGAACTGTTAACCACAATCCACCAGTCACTCTTCAAAAACTCTATACGGGATCACTATGAGTCAGAACTGACTCAACAGCATTTAATAACAACAACAATGCTTAAAAGTCAGTCTTGAGCATTTCTTCATATATTTGTTGAACACCTGAATGTATCCTTAGGTGAAGTATCTGTTCATAGCCTCTGCCATATTTAAAACTGATTATTTGTCATTCTGTTGTTGAGATATTGATGTTTTAAATAAATTTTGAAGATTATTCCCTTTTTGATGTATCATTCTCAATTTTTTCCCAGTCTGTGAGGTCCCTTTTTAATTAGCTTATTTGTCTGTTTTTTTTTGTTTGTTTGTTTGTTTTTGAGATGTTGTGGTTTTCTGTAGCTTTTAGAAATTTGTTCTCTGTCATTACCAAAAATTTGCATTGTCTACTGTTTTCCTTTTATACTCTTTTGGTAAAATCTTTTAAGTGTCTAATTTTTAGGAGGGTGCAGTCATCTAGTTTGCCTTCTACTATTTGTAGTATTTTTAATTATATTTGGTAGTGTAGTTATGCTATCTGATCTGTTAACGCCCCTAAATGTGTTCTTTTTTTTTTTTCTTCCTTTCTTTTTTTGATGGTCTTTATCATTTTAAATTCTATATTTTGAACTATGAACCATCTTGAATTCCTTCTGTGTATGGTGTCAGATAAGGGTCCTTTTTCATTTTTCTGCTCATCAAATGGAAGAACCAAACTATGGTACATACACAAAGTAGAATACTACTCAATGTTAAAAAATAGCAATGAATCTTTAAAATAACTGACAACATTGATGAGCCTAGAAGACATTATCCTAAGTGAATTAAGTCAATCATGAAAGGTTAAATATTATATGAGCCCACAATTATAAAAAGTAACAAAACAAAAACAACAACAAAAACAGGTTTGCACATAGAAATAGAGGAGCTTGGTGGCACTGAACTGCAAACCACAAGGTCCGCAGTTCGAGCCTGCCAGCTACTCTACTGGCAAAAGATGAGAATTTTTGCTAACGCAAAGATTTAAAAGCCTCAGAAACCTTATACATAGTCACTAAAAGACAGAACCACTTGAAAGCAACAAGAATAACTTGGAAATAAACGTTAATGATAGTTACCAGGAGTGGGACGGAAGGGAAGGTTGTTGTTGTTATGAGCCGTTGGTTGAGTAGGTTCCAACTCCTACTGACCCCATATGGGATTTCCAAAGAAGGTTTGAACCACCAACCTTGCAGTTATCCTATAGCACCATACTAGAACTAGAGGGTGCTGGTGGTTGGGTGGTTGTCAAGTCGGTTCTGACTCATAGTGACTCTGTACAGGGTTTTCAAGGCTGCAAATCCTTAATGGAGCAGAAAGCCTCATCTTTGTGCTGGGGAGTGGCTGGTAGATTCAGACTGCTGGTCTTATTGTTAGCAGCCCAACATGCAATCCACTACACCAGCAGAGCTCCTTAGAATTAAAGGGTTGTTGTTGTTGTTGTTGTTGTTGTTAGGTGCCAATGAGTCAATACCAACTCATAGCAACCCTATGCACAACAGAATGAAACACTGCCCGATTCTGGGCCAACCTCACTACTGTTGCCACACTTGAGTCCATCGATGCTGCCACTTGGCCAATCCATCTCACTGAGGGTCTTCCTCTTTTTCTCTGACCCTCTGCCCTACCAAACATGATGTCCTTCTCCAGTGACTGCTCCCTCCTGACAATGTGTCTGAAGTATGAGAGACGAAGTTTGGCCATCCTGGACTCCAAGGAGCACTCTGGCTGCACTTCTTCCAACATAGACCTATTGGTTCTTTTGGCAGCCTACGGCACTTTCAATATTCTCCTCCAACACCATAACTCAAAAGTATCAATTCTTCTACTGAAATTCAGAGTCCAGGACTATAGTCTCAGGAGGCCACCAAGGTCAACTGATCGAATAATAGGCCATAAAAACAAAGTTCTATATTCTATTTTGGTGAGTAGTAACTGGGGTCTTAAAAGCTTGCAGCACCCATCTAACATGCAACTATTGGTCTCGCCCCATCCAGAGCAAAGAAGAATGAACAACACTGAAGACAAATGGAAACAATTAGTCCAATGTACTAATGGAGCACATGAACCTCAGCATCCATTACCTTGAGACCAAAACAAGTAGATGGTGCCTGGCTACCACAAGCAATTGCTCTGAAAGGGATCACATTAGAAGATCCTGGCAAAAGTGCAAGGAAAATGTGGAATAAAACTTAAAATCATTGAAAAGACCAGACTTACTGGTCAGATAGAGACTAGTGAAACCCTGAGACTATGGCTATTAGTCATTCTTCAGACCTGGAACTGAACTCACTCTTGTGGCTCAATTTTCAGTCAAATGATAAATGGATCTACAAGGTAAACACTGATACTAGGAAGGTACACCCTCCTTAGAATAATTAGCCATTTGAGATCAAAAGGGCTGCATTTGCCTAAGGACAAAATTCAAAAGGCAGGAAGAATTAGGAAGGAGGAGGAATGGCAATAGGAAACATAAGAAGGAAGTGGAATAAATGATATTGAATTGTGGGGATTGCAATCAATGACATGAAACAAAATATCTATGAATCATTGCATGGGAAAATGATTTTCTCTGTACATGTTCATCCAATTCAAAATAAAACCTCTTAAAAATAGAAATAAAATTAAAATGTCATTTATAAATAGAAATTGTTCTTTATATAAAGATCCAGGTTAATCATATTGATCTTTCCCTTTGAAAATTTAGTTTCCTATCTCAGAAGGATATCTTGCATAAAGAGACCATTATGGAGGGGTCTAAAGAGCATGGATTTTGTTTTCAAAGGTCGGAACCCAATTCCCAGCACTTCTCCTTATTAGTTTTGACTAGTTATTAACATTATAGAAGTCTAGATTTCCTTGTTTCTACAAGGGTAATAATACTACTACACTTTGGTTTTAAGATACAAATGTACTTTTTATTTATTTATTTATTTAATTTAGCAACTGAAATTGAGATGCATCTTATAGTGTAGAGTTACTTTCAATGCCCAGGCCCTTACTGGGGACCAACCTACTGCTTAAGGCTGTCCTGGTATGGCAAAAGTAATAGAGCTAAGGAATTCATTTGCTAAGATGGGGGTGGTAGCAGTTGTGGCCCCAAGTTAGTTCCTACTCATAGGGAACCTGCATAGAGTTTTCTAGGCTGTAAAATCTTTGCAGGAGCAGAAAGCGTAATCTGTCGCCCACTGAGTGACTGGTAGATTTGAACTGCTGACCTTGTGGTATTACAAGCCCAGATCATAATACACTACCCTACCAGTGCTCCTTTGCCTCATGATCTTTCACACTCTTCCCTTTGTCGCTTTTTTTGCTGGACCCAAGTTTGGAAATCTCTACAGAGAACTCAGGAGTTATATGTCCGGCAAACACGGACTGGAGAAAGGTAGATTTCCTTGATATATCATATAATTCCAATACCTATCTGCGTGCTAACACTTACATTAATAGATATTTCAAGTCTTAAGTCACACAGTGGTAATTAAGAACCTCATCTGGGACTGAGGGGAAATCCAAAAGAATATTTTCAGTAAGCATCAAATTAAAATTTACATGATTAGGGAGGATTTTCTCAGGGCTAAGTAGAATTTTTTTTTTTTTCTTTGCTTGCTTAATGGTACATTTTTTAAAGTGCAGTGACAATCTATGGCATGTTAGTTTCAAGACACATGGTACCTGCAGAGGGGTCAACGAGATAATGTCAGTAAAAGTGCTTTGTAAATGACAAAACTTAATACCAATGAAAAGATGATCACACTGCAGGAATCCACTGAAGATAAGGAAATCCACTCAGCTTCTTTTAAGCAGAAAGGGATGGATCAAGGTCTTTTTGAAATTGTTGGAAGGACTAAGGGACAGGCTCTAAACAGAGCCTTCAGGAGTGTTCCTCAGAACAGCGCTGGAGCAGTGGCCTGTCAGATGCGACCTTTGCAACAATCCAGAAGCCGCAAAATCAGAAGTCACTCCTGCAACAGTTAACTACTAAACTACGCTGTCTGAAGCACAATACAGTGATCAGGAAACTATCACCAGAATTGTTCATTCTAGAGTCAGAAGAATACCAGATCAGTGAATGTCTCATGCTCCAGGACCTGTTTACCCACAATCACAAAGCAAATGATGGGTCACTGGATCCTGTGCTCACATAACTTTATAAACACCCACAACTTCAGCAACCATGCTCAACAGTCAGAAACAGAAAAACAACAGACATTCAACCTCAGGCTCATTTCTCCATTCCTATTTCAGGGAGTGCCTCTAACCGACCAAATCTGTATCACTTCTAGAACCTGCTGGCTATTGCTAGCTTTCCAGCATCTGCACACACACACACACAAAAAAAAAAATACTAGGAAGATAGTGGAATGAATGGAAAGTGACAATTTGGAAGATTTTAAAACCAACTGAAGACCATCACTCCTTCTCACCTTTAAAGAGAACACACCAAAAAAAAACTACACAATAATATAAGAAACCAGTTGCCCTTAAATTAATTGCACCTCATTGCAGTCTCATGTGATTCTGAGTAGGACTGCCCTCTGCATGGTTTTCAATGGTTCAAGCTCACCAGCTGCTTCTCGGAAACCCTATACAGGGTCACTATGGGTTGGAAATGACTCGACGACAATTAACAACAACAACAACAACAACAAGTTTTCAAAAGGAAATCACCAGGTCTTTCTACCCAAGGCACTTCAATTAGAAGCTGAGCATCTTAACTCTTTTCACTCCCAATGAACTCCTATAACAATCTTATTAAAATACAGTTGAGAGCTGAAGATATGAGGAACCTAATTTAGTGAATTCTAAAAAATGACAGTAGCTTTCCAAGAAATAAAGGACTAAGGGATACTTTTAACTCTACCAGAGCAGTGAGGGGAGGAATTCAAAATTCATAGGGTAAGGTGAAATCTGCCAAACTTCTAACAAACTCTTCTCATGCTGGACGAGAATCCAAAGAAATCCAGTCATAGTGCAAGTCTGCACCTACCCACTTGCCAGCACTTTTCCACCAGCCTTCACTGCATGCATAAGGTGGCATATCAAAGTCTGGGGGTGCATCAAGAGAGTTGAAATAAATCCCTCTGAAGCACTCCAGGCCTGCCTACATATTGCCAGCCAGCAGTGCATAGAAGGCTGGAAGACAGACAGGAGCAGCAAGAGAAATCTCTCAAAGGCATTCAGTTCCTTACCAAGGACATTACAGAGATATTCCGAAGTCTAAAGAGAGATCACCGAAGCCACAGAAAACCAGGGTTACGAGAAAAGAACCAAAAGAACGCCCCAGCAATTAAAGAAGTGGTACGTGACCTGAAAAGCAGTGTAAGATCTCTTTTAGAACAGGGCTAGGAAATGTTCAGTCTCGCCCTACCAAGGCAGTTCCAGCCCTCACAGTGTTGTTGTTCTTATTAAGTGTCATCGAGTCAGTTCCCGAGCCATATCGACCCTGTATGTATCACTGATCTCTAGATTCAAACTGACCTTACAATTGAGCACTTATCCTACAGCATCATAGCCATCACGTGGTTGTTACTGCTGTTAAGTGCCATCGAGCAGGTTCTGACTTACAGCAACCCTGTACAGAGTTTCCAAAGAGCTTCTGGTGAGCTTGAACCACCAACATTGCAGTTCAAACCAACTTGGCAGTCCACTACATTAACTAACCCACAGCACCACGCCGGGACGCCTACAACCATCACATTAGGGTTGACTTAATTAAATGTTTGACCAAATATAGCAGGCTAATTTTTAAGCTGATAATTTTGTATGGCCTGCAAATGATGTCGTAAATGTTGGCAGAAACAAGGTTCCCCACCCCTGCTTTACAGCCTCACCAGAGGTCAGATCATAAACATTGCTTAAGTGAAAGCAATGTGATGAGTTGGTTAATCTTCAGTTCAACTACAGAGTAGATCAACTCTGCCTCACACCCACACAACACAAGTAGCCTGAAAAAGAAATAGTGTGCCCTTTTCTAGTGGTAAATTCATTTTACTTTAACTGCTACTTTTATATACAATTCTAAGCAAACAGAAACATATATATATTTGGATTATATAATATGCAAGAAGTTGCAACCCATGTTCAAGAGAACAAAAACACAATAAAAAATGTCTAGAGGTAACCCTGAAGATACAAATGTCAGACAATTTTTTTTTTAATTATTGTAAATATGTAAGAGAATCAAATGGTAAAAAATAGGCTACATAAATTCACAGATGTAGAATTTCAGCAAAGAGATATAAACAACAAGAAAATAGTAATGCTAGACATAATACAATATCAAAAATGAAGGATTCATCTGATAGGCTTAGAAGAAGACAGCACACAGCAGAAGGAAGGATCAGAAAATGTGAAGACTGATCAGTAGACATGATATAAAATGCAGCATAAAGACAAAAAGAGTGAAAAATAATGAAATAAGATTCAATATGCAATATCAGTCTGGCAGCATCAAACGGTTTCACTGACATGTACTAACCAGAATCAAGAGGTACTATATGACCAAGAACAATGATACTAAATGAAGAAGTTCAAGGTGCACTGATGACATTGGTGAAAAACAAGGTTCCAGGAATTGATGAAATACAAACTGAAATCTTTCAACAAACTGATGAGATACTAGAGTCAGTCACTCATCTATGCTAGAAAATTTGGAAGACAACTACCTTGCCAACCAATTAGAAGATATCCAAATTTGTGTCCATTCCAAAGAGAGGTGACCCAATGGAATGTGAAGATTGTCAAAAAAAATATCACATGCAAGTAAAATTTTGCTAAAGATAAATTTTAAAATGGCTGCAACAGTACATTGACAGGCAACTGCCAAAGGTTCAAGTTGGGTTCCGATGAGGGATATCATTGCTGATGTCAGATTGATTTTATGAAAGCAGAGAATACCAGAAATATGTTTACTTAAGCTTTATTGACTATGCAAAGGAGTTAGACTGTGTGGGTCATGACAAACTATTGACAACACTGTGAAGAATGTATATTTCATAAGATTTAATTATGCTCATGAAGATCCTGTATATAGACCAAGAGGCAGTCATTCAAACAGAACAAGGGGACAAGGGGGTACTGAATAGTTTAAAATCAGGAATGATGTGTGTCAGGGTTGCATCCTTTCACCATACTTACTCAATCTGTATACTGAGCAACTAATGGGAGAAGCTGGATTATATGAAGAAAAACATGGCATCCGGATTGGAGGAGAACTCACTAACAACCTATGATATGCAAATGATACAACCTTTCATGCTGTAAGTAAAGAAGTCTTCAAATACTTACTGATGAAGACAAAGACTGCAGCTTTAAATATGGATTGTGCTTCAATGTAAAGAAAACAAAAATCCTCACAACTAGACTAAGAAACACCATCACAATAAATGAAGAAATGATTAAAGTTGTCAAAAGACTTCATGTTGCTTGGATTCACAATCAATACTCATGGAAGCAGCAATCAAGAAATCAAGCAGCATGCAATTAGTCCATTGGACTGATTGTTGTTATTGTGTTGTTATGTGCTATGGAGTCGGTTCTGACTCATAGCGACCCTGTACAGGGTTTCCGAAGCTATAAATCTTTATGGGAGCCAAAAGCCTCATCTTTCTCCCGCAGTACAGCTGGTAGTTTTGAACTGCTGACCATGAGATTAGCAGCCCGATTCATAACCACTACGCTACCAGAGCTCCTCATTTGACTGATAGAGTATGAAAACATCAATCCACAACTCTGAGATCAGAAGACCTAGAGGGTGCTTGGCTTGGCTACCGCTAGTAACTGCTGTGAAAGGGATCACATTTGAAGATCCCAGGTAAAGTGGGAGAAATGTAGAACAAAACTCACAATTATAAAATAAAGAGCTGACTTACAGGTCAGAAAGAGAGTGGAGGAGCCCGATACTATGGACCTCAACCACTCTTTAGGTCTGTAAAGGGACTCAGCCTAATGGCCCCATTTTCAACAAAGCTGTAGATAGTTAGTTATATAGTGGAGACAACAACAGTACTAAAGTATGCTCACCATGGAGTGGTTAATCATTCAAAATCAAAAGGTTATATTTACTGAAGGAACATTTGAGAAGGGCTGGGAAGGTGGGTGGAATGGAAATAGGAACCTCAGGGAGGAAGTAAGATAACTTTTTGCATGGAAGGCATTGCAATCATTGAGATGAAACAAAGTGTATTAGTTGTTAAGTAAAATTTATATTCTTGTCTGTAAACCTTCATTCAATATACAAGAAAAAGTTTAAAAAAAAAAAAAAAGGAGAGAGAAATCAAAGGATGCATTGCATTAGGCAAATCTGCTGCAAACGACTTCTATAAAGTGTTAAAGAGCAAAGATGTCACTTTGAGGACTAAGGTGCACCTGACCCACTGTGATTTTTAATCACCTCAAATGCATGTGAAAGTTGGACAATGAATAAGGAAGATCATAGAAGAATGGATGCATTTGAATTATGGAGTTGGAGAATAATATTAAAGTTCCTGTACTGCCAGAAGTACAACCAAATCTGTCTTGGAAGAAGTACAAACAGAATGCTTCTTGGAAGCCAGGATGGCAATACCTGGTCCATAATATTTCAGACATGTAAACAGGGGCCAGTCCCTGGAGAAGGACATCTTGGTCAATGACAAAGAGAAAGACCTCCAATGAGATACACCGGCACAGTGGTCGTATCAATGGGCTCACACATAACAAATTGTGAGGTGGATCAGGCAGTTTTGTTCTGTTATGCACAGGGTCACTGTGAGTTGGAACCAACTTGACAAAACTTAATAACAACAACAACAACCCAAATCTAGGAGCTCCACAAATGTAGTAGGCTATGCGTTGGGCTGCTAACCTCAAGGCCAGCAGTTCAGATCCATCAGCTGCTCCACAGAAGAAAGATGAGACTTTCTGTGCCTTCAAAGATTTCTAGCCTCAGAAACCGTATACAGGGTTGCTGAGTTGGAACCAACTTGACAACACACAGCCATAACCACCACTACTAACAACTACCATAATCTCAGAAGGAGAGGAGAAAGAGAGAATTAAGCAGAGGAAATCATTGCAAAGTTAATAGCCAATGATTTTTCAAACTTCATGAACCTACAGAATCAAGAATCAAGAAGAATAAAAACAAAATTAAGCACATCTACAATAATCATAGTTAAACTGCTAAAATAAAAGGATAAAAAGGAAATTTTTAAAGCACTCATATTATGTGCAAGAGAACAATGATAAAAAATAAGATGACATCTCATCAAAAGCAACATAGTCAGAAAACAGTGGAATAATGTTTTGAAGCACTAGTAGTTAAAAAAAAAAAAAAAAATCCAAGCTAGAATTTTATGCCTAGTGATAATATCCATTAAAAATGAAGGCAAAATAAAGACATTTGAGAGAACAAATTTCTATTGTTTTAAGTCACCAAGTTTGATATTTGGCTACGGTAGCGCTAGGAAATTAACACACCTACCGGCGCTCTGGTAGCGTAGTGATTATGAATCGGGCTGCGAACCTCAAGCAGTTTGAAACTACCAGCTGTTCCGCGGGAGAAAGATCAGGCGTTCCGCTCCCGTAAAGATTTACAGCCTCGGAAACCCTGCATAGGGTCGCTAACCGACTCCAAGGCACATAACAACAACAACAACACCCTGACATGACTGTTTCATGGATTGTTTTGATGGTGACAGGGATACGGGTGGGATCAGGATAGAGCCCAAAGAGAAGGTCACAGCAACAGTAGAGCTAGAAAAAAAAAGAAAAAAACAATACACCAGGGGAGGGTGTATTGTTGCTATTAACTGAAGTCATTGCCAAGGCAACTGCAGTTCCAGCCATCACATTGGGGTGAGCTAATTTAAATGTTTAACCAAATAGAGAAGGTTAATGTTTAAATTGATTAAGTTCTATGACTGTGAATAATATTATAAATTTTGGCAGCAAAAAGTTTCCCCACCCCAATCTATAGGATTTCTGAAGAGTGGCTGGTAAGTTTGAACTGCTGACCTTGCAGTTAGCAGTCCAGTGCCACACAGTGCCACACCAGGACTCCAAGGGAGGACATAATTGGAAGAAATAGGAAGGCTATAGAACATACAAGATTAAATTAAAAAGTATAAACATCAGAGTTCCAGTTCCTACATAGATAGATTTATTCCAAACATGCTTAAACATGCCTCTGTAGTCAGTGGATGGATTCAGACAACTCCTCTCCATTAGCATAAGGGGATCTTCAAAAGTGTGTTGAAAAAATCCATTGTCTTTTAATTCCAATTTTCCACGATTTTTTTAAACCCTCTCAAACATTTCCAAGTAACCCTTTATAGAGTTTCCAAGAAGTGGTTGGTAAGCTTGAACTGCTGACCTTGAGGATAAAACCAACTTTGCAGTCCAGCACATTAAGCCACAGCACCACACAGGACTCCCAGACTATATTTGTTGTTGTTAGGTGCCATCGAGTCAGTACCAACTCATAGTGACTCTATGTACAACAGAACGAAACACTGCCCTGTCCTGCACCAACTTCACAGTTACACCTGAGCCCATCGATTCTGCCACTGTACCAATCCATCTCATTGAGGATCTTCCTCTTTTTCTCTGACCATCTGCTTTACCAAACAATGATATCCCTTCCAGTGATTGGTCCCTCCTAACAATATGTCTGAAGTATGAGAGATGAAGTCTTCCCATCCTGGCTTCCAAGGAACACTCTGACTGTACTTCTTACAACACTGATCTATTTGTTCTTTTGGCAGTCCATGGTACTTTTAATATTCTCCTCCAACACCATAACTCAAATCCATTAATTCTTCCTTATTCACTGTTCAACTTTCACATGTATAAGAGGTTCCTGAAAATCTATAGGTTGTGTCAGGCACACATTACTCTTAAAACTGACATCTTTGCTCTTCAATACTTTAAAGAGGTCTTGTGCAGCAGGTTTAACTAATGCAATATGTCATTTGAATTCTTGACTGCTGCTTTCATGAATGTTGATGGCAGACCTGAGCAAAATGAAGTCTTTGACAACTTCAATCTTTTCTCCATTTATTTGGAAGTTGTTTATTGGTCCAGTTGTGAGAATTTTTGTTGTCTTTATATTGAGGTGCAACCCATACTGAAGGCTGTGGTCTTTGATCTTCATCAGTAAATATTTTAAGTCTTCTTTGCTTTCAGCAAGCAAGGTGGTATTATCTGCATATCATAGATTGTTAATAAGTCTTCCTTCAATCCTGCTGCCATCTTTTTCTTTATACAAACCAGCTGCTCAGATTATTTCCTCACCATAGCGATTAAATGAGAATGGTGAAAGAATACAACCTTGGCACACAATTTTCCTAATTTTAAACCAGTGTTTTCTTGTTCTGTTCCAACAACTGCCTCTTGGTTCCTCATGAGCACAATTAAGTGTTCTTGAATATTCATTCATACTTTGCAATGTTGCTCATAGTTTGTCATGATCCACACAATTGAAAGCCTTTGTGTAGTCAATAAAGTAAAGCTAAACATCTTTCTGGTATTCTCTGATTTCAGCCAAGATCCATCTGATGTCAGCAATGATATCCCTCATTTCACATCCTCTTCTGAAACAGGCTTGAACCTCTGGAAGATATCTGTCATTGTATGATTAGAGTCATTTTGGAATTATGTTTAGTAAAACTTTACTCGCATAGGATATCAATCATATTGTCCGATGATTTCCACATTCCATTAGATCACATCTCTTTGGAAAGGGTAAAAATACTGATCTCTTCCAGTCAGTAGGCCAGGTAGTTGTCTTCCAAATTTCTTGCCATAGATAAGTGAGTACCTCCAGGAACATATCACTTAGTTGAAAGATTTCAATTTGTATTCCATCAATTCCAGGTACCTTGGTATGACTTCACTGAACCTTGAACTTCTTCCTTCAGGATCACTGGCTCTTGATCATATGCTGCTAATTCTTCAGATGGTTGAACATCGACCATTTCCTTTTGGTAGGGTGACTATGTATATTCCTTCCATATTCTTCCAATGCTTTCTGCATCATTCAATATTTTGCCCATAGAATCCTTCAATACTGCAAGTCAAAGTTTGAATTTTTTACCTCAGTTCCCTCAGCTTGAGATATGCTGAGCCCGTTCTTCCCCTCTTGGTTTTCTAACTAGATATCTTTGCACATTTTATTATAATATTTGACTTTGTTTTCTCACGCTGACCTTCGAACTTTTTTGTTCAGTTCTTGTACCTCCTCACTTCTTCCATTAGCCTTAGTATCTCTACACTGGAGATCAAGTTTCAGAGTCTCTTCTGACTTTCATTTTGGCCTTTTCCTTTTTTCTTGTCTTCTTAATGACCTTTTGCTTTCTTCCTTTGTGATGCTCCTGAGGTCATCCCATGACTCTTCTGGTTTGCGGTCTTTAGTGTCTCATGCATCAAATCTGTTTTTCAGATTATCTCTCAATCCAGGTGGTATATATTCAGGGTCATATTTTGGCTCTTGTGGACTTGTTTCAGTTTCTTCAGCTTCAGTTTGAATTTGCAGATGAGCAATTGATGGTCTATTCCACTATCTGCCCCTGGCCTTAAAGTAGGCTGATGATATGTCTCTTTCCACAGATGTAGTCTATTTTATTTCTGTCTATTCTATCTGGTGAGGTCCATGTGTATAGTCATTCTTTATGTTATTTTAAAAAGATATTCAGAAAGAAGTCATTGGTCTTACAAAATTTTATGCGATCTCCAGCATCATTTCTATCACCAAGGCCATATTTTTAAACTACTAGTCCTTCTTGTTTCCCACCTTTGCATTCCAACCGCCAGTAATTATCTATACATCTTGATAGCATGTTTGATCAATTTCAGACTGAAGAAATTGGTATCATTTTTCAATTTCATCATCACTGGATTTAGTGGCAAATCATTCATTTTTATTAATATTATAATTTAAAATACTATTTAAATAATTTAAATAATATTTTAAAATATTATTAATAGTGGTATTAACCGGTCTTCTGTGTAGGCAGATGGAAATTATACTATCACAGACAACACTGTACTTCATGACTGATCTTGATATGTTCATTTTGATGATGAATACGGCACTTTTCCTCTTCAATTAGTCATTCCAAGCATAGTAAACCATTTGATTGCCAGATTCAAAATGGTCAACACAAGTTCATTTCAGCTCACTAATGCCTAGGATATTGATGTTTATGTGTTTCATTTCATTTTTTACAATTTCCAATTTTCCTAGATTCATACTTCCTACATTGCATGTTTGATTATTAATGGATGTTTACAGTTGTGTCTCTTCATTTTGAGAGCATTCATTAGCAAATGGCGGTCCCGAGGGCTTTACTCCATTCGTGTCATCACAGCCAACTCTACTTTAAGGAGGAAGCTCTTTCCCAGTCACATGTTGAGTGCCTTCCAACCTGAGGGACTCATCTTATGGCACTACATCTGCCAATAATATTCTGGTGCTCCTCATCATGTTCCAGTATTCAAGTATCTGGTGCTGAGAGTTTTCCACTACCATTCGTACGGTTTTCAGGGACTAAATATTCAGAAGTGATCCCATTTCTCCTTCTTCCTAATCTTTCTTCTTCTGGAAGCTCAGCTGAAGCCAGCAGGGTGATCCTGCTCATATTTAAAATACCCATAGCATAGCTTCCAAAACCACAGCATCATGCAAGCCACCACAGTGCAACAAGCTGACAGATGAGTTGTGGAGGACTGTATTAAGGTGCCTTAAAAAAAATGCCAAACCAGTGACTTAGGGGGTAATGCTGGGCCATTTAAATTCAAGGGAGAGAAGTCAGTTCAAAAGATATGGCAACTATTTGGGGGGATCCCCAAGGGGCAATTTTGAAAGATTTTCTCAAAGGACCAGGACAATAATGGGGCTCGTTAGGAAGAAATCCTTGGCACAATTCTCTTGGACTTTTTCTCACCCATGTCATGGAATTCTTTCATCACAACTATGTACCTGCTTATTCTTCAAGGATAACAAGAGCTCTCTGACAAGAATTTTGTTGGTAAACTCCAGCCGCTCTACAGCCCTATTCTTGTCCTTTCACACATCTTTTTGTTCCCAAACTCAAAAAACAATCAGAGTGAGAAATAGCCAGAACAGGAGGGTGTCACCAGAGCTGATGGACAGAGGGCTTCCTGGTGTCAAGTGCAGCTGAATGAATGAGTTCGATAAAGACTGAGAAGTGTCTATTGTACCGGCTGTTAAACAATGTCAGCAGAATAACATCACTCCCCTCTAAGGTTCTGGAAAGTAACGATGCACAAGAGCAAGAACAGACTGTTCAGAAAACTACACTATAATTGTTCAAAGATTGAATTCAGACCAATCTGGGTTAAATCCTATCTCTGCTACTTACTTTCTGTGTGACCTAATTTACTAATCCTTTCTAGAGGGCTCTTTTGCCAGCTGGAAAATGTAAAGTAGACTGATTAAATATGGATTGTTATGGGGATAAAATAAAATGACAGATGGGGAGCTCTTTATATATTATAAAAATCTAATAGTATAATAAATTATTATTATTATTATTGTTATTATTATTATTATTAAAGGACAGCTTTAAAAGATGAGAGATCAGATCATAACTATGTTGTTAAGCACCATCTAGTCAGTTCGGACTCATAGCAGCCTTGTACAGGGAGTGTTTCTGAGTAGCAGCTGATGAGTTTGGATTGCTAACCTTGTGCTTCAACGTGACCTCTAGCCCCACATCAGGACTCCAAATCATAGCTATTGTTATTGTTGTTACGTGCTATTGAGTCAGTTCTGACTCAGAGCAACCCTGTATAGGGTTTCGTTGGAGTGACTGGTGAGTTTGAACCACCAACCTTTGCAGTTCAAACTAAACTTGAGGCCCAGTGCATTATCCTACATTGCCACACAAGATCAGAGTAATTGCTGTTGGTGTTAAACGCCATCAAGTCGGATCCCATCCATAGTGACCCTGTATAGCGTTTCTGAGGAACAGCTGGTGAGCTTGAACCACCACCCTTAAGGTTCAAATGAATGTTACTGTCCAGCACATTAACCCACAGCAACACACCAGGACTCCCTATGTTGTTGTTGTTAAGTGCCATCGAGCCGGTTCCAACCCATAGCGACCCTGTGTAGGATTTCCAAGGAGTGGCCGGTGAGCTT
Source organism: Chrysochloris asiatica (assembly GCF_000296735.1). NCBI lineage: Eukaryota > Metazoa > Chordata > Mammalia > Afrosoricida > Chrysochloridae > Chrysochloris > Chrysochloris asiatica. Next base: position 2,434,562 of record NW_006408700.1, read on the forward strand.
TAACCACCAACCTTGAAGTTTAAATCGGCTTTGCTATCCAGCGCAATTACAGAAAGGTACAAAATCAAGACTTTTTTTTTTTCATTTTGAAGAGTAACTATGTTCATAGGCTTGAAATTAGTAGAAATAATGGCTATAAGTGATCAATTACAGTTTGGACAAAGAATGAAATCAAGCGTATGAATAACAAATTAGATCTGATTTTTGAAGAAAGAAGTCTATTATTGTGTATGCCCTGGTGGTGCTGTGGGATAAGCATTGGACTGCTAACCACAAGGTTGGCCATTCAAAACCACCAATTGCTCTCCTGTATTAAAATGAAACTGTCAACTACGTAAAGATTTTCCATCTCAGAAGCCCTACGAAGGTCACTATGAGCTGTCATAGACGCGATGGCAGTGGCTTTGGTTTGACTTTTCATACATGAGAGAGATACGGGGTGAGAACTGAGTTGGAAAGAGGAGAGAGATCAAGAAAGATGAAGGAATTCCCACCTGGTTAGTAAAATTATAGAGAAAGTCAACCAAACAGCTCCACAAGGGACCAATCTATACAAGGTATTAAACTGTCACTGGAGAAATTTATCTCTACCTGAACTTCTCTCCAAGAGACACTGCAATAGTCTTAGATGAAGTTGTAAGTTAATTTGATTTTTTCTGGAGGTGGCGAACAGCGAGACATCGTCTCCTGTGCTAGGAAGACCCACGCTTAATGACAAAGCAAAACTGCTAAACTACTTTTTTAAGAGCAGAGGCTCTGATTAACTTCAGAGCTGCTGTTTGGCTGAGTGGGGTGTGCAAGTCTGGGGCCACAACTGATTTGCTAGGAATAACAGGAGAAAAAGCTGAGCTTGACACCAGTCTGCCATTCAGTCTAGACATTTACATATAAAAATCGGTTTGAAAGGCCCCAAGCTGCCAGTCTGCCTGGGAATCTCAAATCTTGTCCTCCATTACAGATGGAAATCGTTTGGTGAGGGTCCAGGTGATGAGGGATGGGTTAGGGTATATGGCAATATACAGTGGTATGATGCTAGATTCTATGAGAACTATGAAACAACTAATTAGGAGAGATACAAACTTTATAAAGGCTCGTAGAATAAAAGAAGGGGGAAGACTATGTGTTGAGAATTCTCTGTGAGGTCACAGATATTGTCTCTTTCCTTGATTTCTTCTATTTCCCCCTTCTCTATGCTCGCTTTCTTTGAAATTGCATTTCTGATTTCATTTTTTCTTGCTTTACTCTCCCAAAGCCTCTCACTGTTGGCTTCATCTTGGCAGCACTGTTTAGTGTTCACTCTGCATGTGACCATTCGCTTCTTTGATCTTATTTTCAGGTTCAGAAACCCTATACAGGGTCGCTATGGGTTGGCACTGACACTACGGCACTCGACAACAACAACAGTGCTCCCCAGGAGTCCTAGTGTAGCACTGTAGGGATAAACACTCGACCACAAGGTCGGTTTGAACCTCAAGTTCAATGGCTCAAACGCACCAGCTGCCACTTCGTATGGAACTCTAGGATAAGTCCAAGACTGAACCACAAGGTCAGCAGTTTAACCCCCAGCAGCTCCTCAAAAACTCATACAAAGTTGCTATGAGTCAGAACTAACTAGATGACATTCAACAACACAACTGCTTTCTCCCCAGTGGAGAACTGGTATGATACTTGTAGGGTAAGTTCAGGATTGCTAACCACAAGGTCGGAAGCTCAAACCTACTAGCCGCTCCCTGGAAACCCTATACATGGTTGATATGAGTCAGAATAAACTCTATGGCACTTAACAACAACAACAATTTGTCCAGTATGGGGCAGTATGGGGGCAAGGGTAGGGGGAGAGAGAATATGTGTAGTGTTGTTGTTGTTGTTGTTAAGTGCCGCCGAGTCGATTCCGACCCATAGCGACCCTGTACAGTAGTGGTTATGAATTGGGCTGCTAACCTCAAGGCCAGCAGTTCAAATCTACTAGCTGTTCTTCAGGAGAAACATGAAACTATCTGCTCCTGTAAAGATTTACAGCCTCAGAAACCCTGTACAGGGTCATTATGAGTCGAAACTGACTCCCTGGAACACTACCAGTTGCCACCACCAGTTTCCATGACAATAAAATAGAGTCCAAAGTATTCATAAATGCTCCCTTTGCCACACTTATACAACTTTCCTCATATCCTGCTGTGGTTGATATGATTCTATGTCACTGAGTCGGTTCCAACTGTTAGCGATCTTATATAGGGGCTTCTGAGGCTGTAAATCTTTACCAGTACACTACCAGAGCTCCTTAGATCTTACACTAGAGAACTGCAATCCATTCCTCTAATAGACTTTCCTTTATCATCCATCCAGTATAAGAATGGATGTTTTAATATGCATACTCAATGGATTGTTTTAATATGCACACTCAAATTAGAGTATTAACTTCAAAATAAGACATTTCCCAAGAATAATGACAGTTGTCATCAATGACCTGTGGCATGGTTTGGTCCATTACCTCCTCCCAGCTGGTACTATTCCTTTAGGATATGCCTTGGGTCTCAAATCATTATTGACTAATTATACCAGCTCTCCTGGATACTTCTGGGGTTTTGTGACATCACACTTCCAACAGCTGTGTTTGGTTAGCCACACACAGTCCTGTTGATTCAGTTTGCTGGCAGAAAAGAGCCTTTCATTTAGAAGCTCAGATCCCATCATGAGATTTATCAAGATGCAAAGGTGGCACCAGAAACAGTGCCGATAAAAACACAGTTTGCAGATTTCATTTTACAGCAAGACAGGCCATCGACTCACTGCGATCGGCCCAGAAGACCAGACTGGTTAAATGAAGACCCAGGGAATTTCCATGAGGGGCCAGTCTCAGCATTCTCCATCCAATGATGTTGTTGTTGTTATGTGCTGTGGAGTCCGTTCCAACTCATAACGACCCCTTACAGGGTTTCTGAGGCTGTAAATCTTTATGGGAGCAGAAAGCCTCATTGTTCTCTCACAGACTGTCTGATAATTTCGAACTGCTGACCTTGAGTTTAGCAGTCCAATTCGTAACCACTACACTACCAGTGCTCCATCCAATGATACATCAATAAATAATCTGGAAAACTGCTTTTCTTCTCGATCACCAAGCAGAAAAGGTTTAGGATTTACCATTTCAAAACAGTGGCTTCATGCAACGGACACAGCATTTTATTGGTTTATTTCTAATTAATGCTGATGTAGAATTTTAGATCCTTTTAGATTGACACTAAATAATGCTCTGGTTTACTTTCACACACTGTAATTACAAAACAAAAAAGAAAGAAAGAAATGGAATCAGAATAAACATACCTTAAAGGGCAATGTCCCATGCAATCAATGCAGGCTTTCTGGTGTGGTGCTGTAGGAGAACCCCTGGACAGCTGTTCAAACTCACTGGCTGCTCCTCAGAAACCCTATACAGGATGGCTATGAGTTGGAACCAACGTGCTGACACTTAACAACAGTGCTTCGCTACAAACCAATGTAGTTAACCTATCTTGCTTGGCAAACTAGACAGTAAACAAAATTGAGGAAGCTGCCCAGCGCGATGGATTGGTATAATGGTTGCAACAATAGTTCAAACATGAAAGCAATTATGAGCACGGTGTAGGACTTGGCAGTGTCTCAAGGTTCAGAGCACCTAACGACAAGTTTCTGTTGGAAGGAACCCTGGTAGTGCTGTGGGATAGGTATTGGGCTGCTAACCACAAGGTCAGCAATTCAGCTGCTCCCAGGAAGCAAGCTGAGGCTGTCTGCTCCCATAAAGAATTACTCACAGAAACCCTACTCTGTCCTTTAGGATCAATAGGTCTGGTTTTTTTGGGTTAAGCTTCAATTTTCTTTTCTGTAACATGGAGATGAAGAATAGCGAACACTATCATAGGAATCAAATGTATTCTCTTCTGGCAGTGGCGTTCTGGTGTGGTGCAATGCGCTGGACTGCAAAGTTGGTTTGAACCCCAAGGTCAGAGGTTCAAACTCACCAGTTGCTCTTTGGAAACCCTATGCAAGGTCGCTGCGAGTCAGAACCAACTCAAAGGCACTTAACCACATCATGGGGATCAAAATTTAATGCTGAGGAAGCATGCAGATCATGTATAACACAAGTATTTAGTAAGTCGTAACTGTTACTACTTTCTTTGCTATACAGAGGACTCAGAGCAATATAGAATGCTTGGTATTTCTTACAAAATCATTACAATCCCAACAATTTGGGTTCCCTTTCCTAAACTGAATTCTAGAAAGATCTAGACAGCACTAATGCCTTCTCTAGATTGTGTGAAGATATGGGAAAGGAAAGCAGGAGCGGATGATTTCTCTTCTCACGTTATCATATTGTGAACGTAAAGGTGCTCAGCCAGCTGTGAGGCTTTTGGCCTCCAATGTGCTGGACTGCAAAGTCATTTGAACCACAAGGTCAGTGGTTCAAGCTCACCAGGTTCTCCTTGGAAACCCTATACAGGGTTGCTATGGGTCAGAACCAACTCAGTGGCACTTAAAATAATAATAATAACAATGATAATATTACTAAAAATGACACATTCCATTTTATTATAGCCTTTAAAAACTTCATTCTATGTTTATGCACTCAAGCTATGATCCAAAATACATGGAGAAATAAATAAGTAGGCATTGCCCCGTTTAACAGGAAAAGCAAAGAGCAACTGAGACTTGACTTGCTTAAATTGAGTTGCCCACTCAGTGGAATGACATGGCCTGGCACTTGGCACATAACCACCCAGTTAATTCTAACAAGCTTGCCAACCTCACTTCTCTGCTGAAAAACACAGAAAGTACAGGTGGGAAAGAAGAATGAGAATATACAACTCTGTACATTTCTTAGCACCTCCACCAAAGGATTGCGGTTTCTTTTGTCATCAATAATCATCAAGTATAGACATTTAGACAGTGGTGCCTGACCCCAGTTGAAATATCAAGGTCAAGATCAAGGTTCTTATTTGCTTCCAGACACAGATTTGTGCCCTGGACCAAAGAATTAAAATTGCTTGGTAAGTGTTGTGGCTGCAAGTCCAAGAGGGAATTCGGCAGAATGGAAGCCAGAGACAAAGACCCTCCATGTCTGTCAGCACCAAGGAAAAGTTCCCACCAGATCCAGCCCACTGAAGCAACCACAGTCCCTGGAGGGACATACACAGTCATGGATGTAAACAGTGTCCTTGGTAGCTGGAGCATTCTCCCCTTTTTCCGTTTTCCTGTCTTGCCTGTCTCCCATCCCACCTCACTCTGGCACCCTGAAATCTGGCAGAACAAATTATCTTCAGCCCAGAAATTGAAAAGTTAGATTCAAACACGCCTCATTTAAGGTGAGCTAGTAGGTGAACCATTATAACTCAAAAGCTTGAGTATTTTGTATTACTGTTGTTTTAATTTTCAAAATCGTATTATGCCCTCTAATTCAGTCTTTTTGTGAATATAAATGATTCAGTGCTTTTAAGTACAAGATCTTTGCTGCTTATAAATACTAGCTGGAATCACACAAGTATAACAAGCTCTAAATGTGACAATGTGAAAGTAATCGGCTTCTAATTGAACCACAGGGCTATATATATGTTTTTAAATCATGGGAGCAAAAATATACAGCTCCCAGTTGTTACAAATGAAATCACAATAATTTACCCCAAGGATATCATTTCAATTTTTTAAGTTAGTACAGTGGGGGAAAACATATTATGAAATTTGTTTGTGCTAAAAACTTAAAAATAGTACTGAAATGTTTGGAATATAGAGCCTTTCATTTAGAAGTTACTCTATATCCAAATGTCAACTTGAGTCTCAGAAGAATTATTTAATAGCAAGAGCCTTAATGCCCATTTCAATTTATAGATGGACCTCCTGAGAACTGAAAGGGAAGTGTAACAGGACTAGAAAAATGAGGTCTGGCCCCAATAACGGTAGCAAGCCAGGCAACAAGAAATTCCCCAAAGTGTAATTTACCACTGGAAATATTTTTTGAAATCTGCATCTAACTTTTCCTTGCTTTAGAAAGAAAAGAGACCTTAGGAAGTTGTACTTTCATGAAGGTTTTTGCATTGCTTATGAAAGTGATTATATGATTAGCCTTGTCATGCTAAACATGCCCTTCACTGAGAAATACCAGCCAAGAAACCAACTCATTTCCGATAAAGCTGAGGCAGCTGTTTGATACACAGAAGAGCTCATAAGGATTCCAGAAGCAGGAATCGTGTTTATTCAGTTTGCTGGCAGAAAAGAACCTTTCATTTAGAAGCTCAGATCCCATCATGAGATTTATCAAGATGCAAAGGTGGCACCAGAAACAGTGCTGATAAAAACACAGGATGCAAATTTCATTTTACAGCAAGACCGGCCATCGACTCACTGAGGCCAGCCCAGAAGACCAGACTGGTTAAACGAAGACCCAGGGAATTTCCATGAGGGTCCAGTCTCAGCATTCTCCATACAACGATATATTAATAAATAACCTGGAAAACTGTTTTTCTTCTCTATCACCAAGAAGAAAAGGTTTTGGATTTACCATTTCAAAATAGTGGCTTCGTACAACTGACACAGCATTTTATTTGCTTGGATATTTGTTTCTATTAATGCATGCTTAACTCTTTGTTACTGAGTGGATTCTGACTCTTGCCCCTATATTGTTTTCAAGGTTATAACCTTTACGGAAGCTGAGTGCCACATCTTTTTTTCCCCTGGAGTGACTGGTAGTTTCAAACTGCTCACCTTTCAGCAAGAAACTGAGCACTTAACCACTGAGTCACCAGGACCCATAAAGCACGCTGAGGGGAATGGCCTTAGTAGAATGACTGCTCTGTTGTATCCAGAAAAGAAGCCATCCAGTTCTTGGTTTTGAATTCATCCAGTTGGCTTAGCCATTTCATCTGAGTGACCACACAAGCTATCTTTTCAGGACATGAAATTTAGTTCTTTTTAATGGGTTTTTCAAATAAATCACAAACTCCCTTTTTCCTAGACAATGCTATGTTTCATACAGAAACTATATTCATGATTTAGAGGAAGAAATGGCCATCTCTCTAAAGAAGTGATTCTTTCTCCTCAGGAGAGTGGGCACAGATTAAAAGAAGGTCACCAGCGTTGCCTTTCTTTGCCTGTACACAGAACCACCGTGAGAGCAGGATGCCAATTTGTGGGCTGACCTAGGTAGAGCTGACCTCCCTAGTCTAATCTGAACCCCAGGAGGACCTGAATCAGAGCTGGAAGGTTTTTTAGAAGGAAGACTGCTTTCTGACTGGCAGATAACATGCTGGTAGAATCAAAGGGCAGAGGCTGCATCTTATCAGCTCTTACATGAGTAACATCGATACACTCCCGACCCACCAATGTAAGAAGCAAATCAGAATTGCAAAATGTATAAGGAGACACACATGCACATGGTTTGGAAGACATCTGAAGGCATTAACACCTACAAACAAGGAAGAAAGAAGAAAAGGAAGGAAGGGAAAGTTTCAAAATTCCCTTTACTGTGAAGACTTGAAAAATAATTCTAGAAATTTACATGGAAAAATCAGACATTTTAAAAAGAAAAACTTTTCTCACATCAGCCTAAAAAATGACCTCTGGAGGGCCAATTTACACTTCACTTTACCATGGCAGGGACCATGATTTTGATTCTGGCTATGAATATTTTGCTTTAAATCTAATTCCTAAGATATGAATCAGTACACGACTATAGGATTTTTACAGTAAGGAGTAAGATCTTGAGCAAAAACTCTGGGTCCAGGCAGGGAAGAAAATCTTAATGGACAATTATAGTGTATTAAGTAACTTACTCCTCTAAAGGACTAAGAAAGAAGGAAAGATAGAAATCACAGGGGGAAAAAAATGGGAACAAAAATTGTTACTCCTCTTAAATAACTTAAGTAACTTACTCATCTAAAAGAATAAGAAAGAAGGAAGGATAGAAGGCAGACAAAAGAGTAGTATACCAAAATCTGAAATAAATACCAGGAAGAAATCAGAACGAAACTAAAAGAAAAAGTAATTTTAATTCAAAGGTCTTCACTTTTTACACCAGAGTCACATTCAACAATTGTCTTAATTCATCTTAGTTACTCTACAACCTTTCTTACCTGAAATTCCTCAGAGAACCAAACCCTCAAATCCTAGACTTGTTGGGTGGCCCAAATGGTTACATGCCTCATATCCAATCCCAGTGACACCTCAAAAGACAAGTTTGTCCATCAGTTTCCAGCCTTAAGAACCCAACATACAGGGGTCACCCTGAGGCAGAACTGACTGGATAACAACAAACTACAACATACCCTAGGGCATCCATTGTATGTAACAAATAAGCTTTTGTAGTCTGTATCTAGAATGTTAAGTAGTTATGTAGTATCCTCCTAGAGAAGATATTGACTCAAATAGTAACTTTCTAAACTCTGCAATTCCAATGAAGAACCCAATAACCCTGTAACACTTTACCATTGCCACCAACATGCACATGTATGCTATTTTCCATTGCTAGGAGCCTTGTCTAGTCTCACTGAGACTACAGAATGCCTAGCCTGTGGGGGCTCATTGTACTCCAGTTTGAATTCCAACATGGAGTCCTCTCTCTCCTCATCTCCCCTCTCCTTTAAGATTTTGTCTCTCAGAAACCTGTCCTAAACTTTCCCAGACCCTTATATATTCATTCGCTCTCTGTTCCCTATTCTCCATAGCACGCCAAGCTTCCTTCGATTTTTAGAACTCTTCATTATATTATAATTAATAGTGGGCTAGCCATTTCTTCTTGAATTCAGGAAAGGAATCGTCATTTTTCTCTTTTTAATTCTGAATGCCTGATTTAGTGTTTAAAATAAGAGATGCTCTGTAGTTCCTTAATATTTGATTTAAGCCAATTTTTATCTATAGTAAAGGAGTGTTGGTATGGTGCTGGGGGTTAATGCACTGGACTGCAAGGGCAGTTTGAACTGCAAGGTCAGTAGTTCAAGCTCACCAGCTGCTCCTCGGAAAGCCTACACAGGATAGCTATGAGTCGGAACCGACTTGATGGACCTTAACAACAACCAGCCTAAAAATATTTTAATGAAAGAAGCCATCATCTTATTTAATATGATAAGCAAGCAGACAATTATCTTTATTATCTATCCAGATGACTATCAAATTCAATTCCACAGAATCTCAGTATTCCTGAAAAAAAATTCACGGTCATCGTAGTATTTACAAATTGGGCTGCGAACATCAAGGTCAGCAGTTCAAAACTACCACCTGTTCTGTGGGAGAAAGATGAGGCTTTCTGCTCCTGTAAAGATTTACAGCCTCGGAAACCCTGTACAGGGTCGCTATGAGTTGGAACCGACTCCACGGCACATAACCACCACCATCACACATATCTGTTTCTCTGCTATTCATAAGGTTTTCAGTGATTAAATATTCAGAAGTAGTTCGCCACTACTTCTTCCTAGTCTGTCTTCTTCTGGAAGCTCATCTGAAACCTGTCCTCCATGGATGACCCTGCTGGTATTTAAAATACTGGTGGCATGGTTTTCAGAATCACAGCAACTCACAAGCCACCACAGTATGACAAACTGACAGATGAGTGGTGGATTATATGAAGAAAAACATGGCATCAGGATTGCAGGAAGACTCATTAACAACCTGTGATATGCAGATAATACAACCTTGCTTGCTGAAAGTGTAGAGTACTTAAAACATTTACTGATGAAGATCAAAGAGCACAGCCTTCGGTTTGGATTACATCTCAATGTAAAGAAAATAAAAAAACCTCACCACCAGACCAACAAACAGCATTCTTACCAATGGAGAAAAGATTGAAGTTGTCAAGGACTTCATTCTTCTTGGATCAACTATCAACACTCACGGAAGCAGCAGTCAAACAATCAAATGTGTTGCACAAGACCTTTTTAAAGTGTTGAAGAGCAAAGATGTGAGCTTGAGGACTAAGGTGTGCCTGACCCAAGCCATGGTATTTTCAATAACCTCATATGCATGCGAAAGCTGGACAATGAACAGGGAAGACTGTAGAAGAATTGATGCTTTTGAGTTATGTTGGAGGAAATTATTGAAAGTGCCATTGGCTGCCAAAAGAACCAATAGATTCGTGTTGTTAGAAGTGCAGCCAGAGTGCTCCTTGGAGGCCAGAATGGCCAAACTTCATCTCTCATAATTTGGACATATTGTCAGGAGGGAGCAGTCACTTGAGAAGGATATCATGTTGGTAAGGTGAAGGGTCGGAGAAAAAGAGGAAGACCCCCAGCAACATGGATTGGCCAAGTGGCAGCATCAAAGGACTCAAGTGTGGCAACAGTAGTGAGGTTGGCCCAGGATTGGGCAGTGTTTCGTTCTGCTGTGCATAGAGTCGCTATGAGTCAGTACTGACTCAATGGCACCTAACAACAACACATATCTGAGGAGTCCTGGTGTGGCATTGTGGGTTAATGCACTGGACTGCAACGTCGGTTTGAACCGTAAAGTCAAAGGTTCAAGCTCACCAGCTATTCCTGGGAAACGTTATACAGGGTCTCAATGAGTTGGAGTGACTCTACGGCACTTAACAACAACAGCACATATTTACTCAACAAACAATGAATGAGTCAATGACCAAACAATTGAATGAATGATATAAGAGGAAATGTGAACAAATAGAATTTAGGATCTTAAGTATCTCAAATCCTTTCTCAAAAAAAGTGTGAGGGTGTAAACAACATATCTTTGCTTCACACTTTTCGTCATTTTACTGCTCTGTAATTTAGTTACAAATTTGCATTATTTAATAAATATTTCTGTATAATAAGACTTCAAAATCCTTCAGTGCTTGGACCATATGATAGAATATTGCCTTTACAATTCTTAGCACAATGATCAGTAAGTTGTTGTTAACTGTCATCCAGTCAATTCCAACTCATATTGATCTTGTGCACAACACAACGAAATACTGCCTGGCCCCACACCAGCCTCACAATTGTGACACTTGTCACCATTGCTGCTGCCACTGCATCAACCTCTCTCATTGAGAGTCTCCCTCTTTTACTCTGATCTTCCACTTTACCAAGCAGGATGTCCTTCTCCAAGGACTGGTCCCTCCTGACAACATGTCCAAAGTATGAGAAACAGAGTCTCACCATATCCTAAAGAGCATTCTGGCTGCATTTCTTTCAAAAGAGATGTTTGTTCTTCTGGCAATAAATGTTATTTTTACTATTCTTCTCTAAAACTGTAATTCAGATGTATCAATTCTTCTACAGTCTTCCTTAATGGTTGGCCAACTTTCACACACTTATGAAAATACCGTGACTTGAGTCAAGCGCACCTTAGTCCTCAAACTGATATATCTTTATCTTGAACACTTTAAAGAGATCTCGTGCAGTTGATTTGCCCAATGCAATATGTCATTTGGTTTCTTGACTACTGTATCCATGAGTGTTGATTGTGGACCCAAACAAAATGAAGCCTTTCACAACTTCAATCTTTCCTCCATTTTGTTTTGTTTTGTTTTGGTTTGTTTTTGTTAAGTACCATGGAGTTGGTTCCGACTCATAGCGACCCTACACAGGGTTTCCGAGGCTATAAATCTTTACGGGTGCAGAAAGCCTCATCTTTCTTCTGCGGAACAGCTGGTAGTTTCAAACTGCCGACCTTGAGGTTAGCAGCCGGATTCTAACTACTACACCACCAGAGCTCCTTTTTCTCCATTTATCATGATATTATTATTGGTCCAATTGTGAGGATTTTTGTTTTCTTTACATTGAGGGATAATTCATACTGAATGCTGTAGTCTTTGATCTTCATTAGTAAGTATTTGAAGTCCTCTTTAAGGAAAAAATCAGTGTTGTTATTGCTGTTAAATGTCATCTGTTCTGATTTATAACAATCCAGTATAGGATTTCTGAGGCCTTTAAATCCCTGAGGGAGCAGAAAGCCTCATCATTCTCCTGTGGATGGGCAGCAAACTTGAACCACAGGCTTTGTGGTCCACAGTGTAGTGCTTATTATATGGAGCCGTAGAGCTCAATAAATACTTAGAATGTTGTTGTTGTTAAATGCCGTCAAGTAGGTTCTAACTCATAGTCACCCTGTATAGGGTTACCGAGGGGTGGCTGGTGAATTTGAACCGCTGACCTTGTGATTCAAAGCTTGCAGTCTAGTGCATTAACCCACAGCACCACATCAAGATAAAGCGCAAGAAATTCATTAAACATGGAATTAAAATGAAATGAGTATAAAATCTTCTTTAAAAAGAACATACTAAGAGCTTCACATACAGAGTATTTTGCATTAAATATGTCCGCAAATAATACTTGCTGCTTTAGTTATCATAAGTAACACCACATCTAGATGCAATAAGTTAATTATAATATGGTAAATCCTAAGTGATACAGTGGCGGTAGTTGTGTTCTGACTTATAATGACCTTGTGTATAGGGTTTCCAGGTCTGTAAATCTAGAATGGAACAGAAAACCTCATCTTTCTCTCAAGGAGCAACTAGTAGAATCAAATTACTGACCTTGCGGTTGGCAGCCTAGCTCATATTCCACTGTGTTACCATAGCTCAGTAAATAGGTAAACATAAGTAAATCATGTTTCTAATGCATTGTACTATTTTAAGTTCTCCAGTTACCTTTTTTAAGTAGAGGAGACAATATTGATAGAAAAAGTAATGGAAATATGTTATGGTTAAGTGCCATTGAATTGGTTCTGACTCAGAGTGACCCTGTATAGGGTTTCCAAGGTTTTAAATCTTCAAGGGAGCACAACTCATCTTTCTCCCATGGAGCAGTTGGCAGGATCGAACCACAGAACTTACAGTTAGTAGGCCAGTGCTTATAATATGGAACCACAGGGCGAAGGAATACAAAAATCACTTAATTAGCAAGACTTCAAATATTAGTTAAATAATTTTATATTTTAATAGAAAATGGAGGAATTTTTAAAAAGGTTTTTAAACTGGGTTAAACATAGAATATGTGCTTCCATTCAAAAGAAGCAAAAAAAAAAAATATTTTAACACCAATATCTTAACTAAAACCCATGAGAATATGAATGAGTTGGCTGCACAGAAATTGTAACATAGTCATTGACATTCCTGATCTAAAACCAGACTAAATTTAGAGCAAGCCCACTTTGTTGTTAGATGCAGTTAAGTCAATTCCCATTAATAGTAATCCTGTGCACAACAGAATGAAACAACGCCTGGTCCTCACAATTGTTGTTGGAGCCCATGTTTGCTACCACTGAATCATTCCATCTCATTGGACACCTTCCTCTTTTTTGTTGACCCTCCACTTTTCCAAGAACGACGTTCTTCTCCAGGGACTGGTCCCTCCTGATAACATGTCTGAAGTATGAAAGATGAAGTTCACCATTCTGACTTCTAAGGAACATTCAGCCTATATCTCTTCCAACACAGATTTGTTTGTTCTTCTAGCAGTCCACAATACTTTCAATATTCTTCACCAATACCACAATACAAATGAATCAGTTCTGCAATTTTTCTGTTTATTTTCATTTCACATGCATATGAGGCAAGTGAAAATTCTACTGCTTAGGTCAGACACACTTAGATCTTTGCCCTTTAGCACTTTAAAGAGATCTTTTGCCTAACGTAATATTTTGTTTGATTTCTTGACTGCTACTTCCATGAGCATTGATTGTGAATCCAAACAAAATAAAATATTTTTCCTCTTATCATGATGTTATTTATTGGCCGGGTTATGAAGATTTCCATTTTCTTCACATTGAAGTGTAACCCATACTGAAGGTTATAGTCAAAGATGTTCATCAGTAAGTGTTTTAAGTCCCTTTTGCTTCCAGCAAGGAAGCTTTGTCATATGCCTATTTTACGTTGTTAATGAGTCTTCCTTAACCACATTCTCCTTCATATAATCCATCTTCTTGGATTACAAACAGCATACAGATTAAATAAATATGGTTCTGTTGTTGTTGTTGTTAAGTGGTGTTGAGTCAGTTCTGACTCATCGTTGTTGTTAGGTGCCATCGAGTCGGTACCGACCTGTAGCAACCTTATGCACAGCACAACGAAACACTGCCCAATCCTGGGCCAACCTCACTGCTGTTGCCACGCTTGAGCCCATCAATGCTGCCATTTGGCCAATCCATCTCCTTGGAGGTCTTCCTCTTTTCCTCTGACCCTCCACCTTACCAAACATGATATCCTTCTGACTCATAGTGACCCTATATAGGGTTTCTGAGGAATTATTGGTAGATTTGAACTATGGACCTTGTGTTAAACAATCCAGTGCTCATTTCACAGTGCCACACCAGGACTCACTCCTATGTCGTTATTCAGTCCATCAAGCTGATTTTCACTTCGTAGTGACCCCATGTGACAGAAAAGAACTTCCCCACTGGGAAATCTTTAATGAAGTGGATCAACAGATCTTTCTCTCACAGAGCCACTGGGTGGGTTTGAAGTGACAAACTTCTGTTAACTATTGGACCACCAGGGTATAGCTGGGTAACTTTGGGAAGTCAGGTAACTTCTCAATGCCTTTATAGTTTCCTCAACTCTAAGAAAGAGGAAAAAATGAATCCTGCCACATAGAATTAATATATGAGAATTAATTGAGATGCCGCTATTGTTGTTGTTAAGTGCCTTGAGTTGTTTCCTACTCATGTTGTCATTGTTAAGTGCCTTCAAGTTGGTTCCGACTCATAGCGACCCTGTATAGAGTTTCCAAGGAGCAGCAGTGAGCTTCAACTGCTGACCTTGTGGTTCAAACCCACCTTGCAGTCCAGCGCATTAACCCACAGCACCACACCAGGACTCCAACTGATAGCGACATAGGTTTCTGAGATGTGGTTTGGCCTTGCAGTCCCGTGCATCATCCTGCAATGCCACACCAGGACTTCTTAATTGAGATAGTACAAATGAAACACTTCTCAATGATTTTTTTAAAACAAACTAAACCCACCGGCCATTGAGCTGATTCCAATTCAAAGAAACCCTATAGGACAAAGTAGAATGTCCCACATGGTTTCCAAGGCTGCCCATAATGAACCCCATATAAATGTTAGCAATTAATATCAGCATGTTGCTCTTGTTTAAATGCCATCAAATTGGTTCTGACTCATAGCAGCCCTGTAAAGGGTTTCTGAAGAGTGGCTGGAGAACTTGAACCATCTACCTTTCTGTTCAAACCGACCTTGCAGCCCAGTGCATTTACCCGCAGTGCCACACCAGGACTCCAGTATCAGCATGGGACATGATATCTACAAAAGTTTTATATAATAGCGAGGATTCAATTGAAAGGAAATGAGGATTCTTCCATGGGAGGGTTCACTGCTACTTTTCCCCCAAATGTTCGTTTCTCACTTCCTGTCCCCTGAAAGGCCGTCTCTTCTCTGAGCCAGGAAAACTTCAGAAAACAAGAATTAGAAGAGAGAGGGTGCTTTAATGAAGTCATGCCCAAAGAATTATTTACAAGGCTTCATTAAAAGAAAAATGATAACAAAATAAAAATTAAAGTGGAAGAGCTGTTCAGAGACCTGAGGTTTGACCACGAAAAAGAAACCCACCAAAATCCAGCCCTCTTCCTGAATCCTCTCTGCATGTGGCCCAGGGCTGGTGTGAGCTCAGACTTTCAAGTGAAAGCCTGCATTTCACAACGCAGCCCTGCGACCAGATGGTACAGTGTAGAGACTTCATGTCTGAGTACAAATGATTTTGTAAATTAGAAGATGAAACTTTCAGGGTAAACCCAGCTTTCAATGGGATCAAGAACCACAAACTGAAACCTCTAACCTGCAGGTTGAAGAGTCTCTGAAAACACAGTCTCCTTGGTCCACAAACTGTACATGGAGTCTCATACGCAGAGCACTCTAGAAAGGTATCCAATTCAGAAGTTGCAGATTCAGAAGGATAACGTAGGCAGAAAATAAAGAGCACATATAGGTAAGGGGACAGCACTGGGCCTGTCCCCATACTATTGTTATTGTGGTTAAGGGCTGTTGAATTGATTTCTAACTCATAGAGACACTAATACAACAGAGTAGAACTTCTCCCATAGTTTTCAAGTCTACACTCTTTATGGAAGCAGCCTGCCATACCATTCTGCAAAGTGGCTAGTGGGTTTGGAAACACCAACATTTCTGCTAGCAGCCAAGTACTTAAACTCTACCACCAAAGATCCTTAAAAGCAGATAAAGAAACACAAGAAGTCTGGGACTTATGAGAGGGTTCCATTTAGAGGAATTCCTTTTTTTTTTTTTTTTTTTTCAAGTTTTTATTGTGAGTTGAGTGATAGTTTACATGGGAGAACATCAGCTTTATATTTATCCTATCGTATTCCAAGTCATTGCAATGATTACAATCTCCTCCATGCATCACCATTCAACAGACTTTGCTCCCATTCCCTCTGTTGTTGATTTGTCTTTTTTTTTTATGTACAGTGAAGCGCTCAGGAATATATAACCATTCAAACAACCAAAGGGTATACACTGCAAGCCTGCCCCCGGCCTCCAGCACACAGCCCCTCTCCCTCTATGAGTCTAGAGTTCCCAGCTGCTCCATCTTTCCACATCATCATCTCTGCTTCCATCTCTGGCGTCCCGCTCTCCGCTCTTCTCCATTGATGGTACCAGGGTCCTCCGCTCCAGGATTGCAAGATCAACCACTCCCCTCATTTTGTTATAAAATGTCTACCTCTACAGTTGCAACACTTACACTCAGTCCTGATAGCAATTATTCACCATTGAACCACTAGAGTTTTATCCCTATCTCTAGAGGAATTTCTTTTAAGTATGTCTGATTGACAGAGAACTTCAGAGGTTCAAGCTGGATCCAGAAGAAGCTGTGAACCGAGAGATAACATTGCTAATGTCCGATGGATCTTGGCTGAAAGCAGAGAATGTCAGAAAGATGTTTACCTATGCTTTATTGACTATGCAAAGGCTTTCAATTGTGTGGATCATGACAACCTATGGACAACATTGAGAAGTATGAGTATTCCAGAACACTAATTGTACTTCTGAGAAATCTGTACCTAGACCAAGAAGCAGTTGTTCAAACAGAGCATGGGGACACTGAATGTTTTAAAATTAAGAAAAGTGTGCGACAAGGTTGTATTCTTTCACCATACTTATTCAACCTGTATGTAGAGCAAATAATCTGAGATTACATGGGTTATATGAAGAAAAATGTGGCATCAGGATTGGAGGAAGACTCATTAACAACCTGTGCTATGCAGATGATACAACCTTGCTTGCTGAAAATGAAGAGGACTTAAAACATTTACTGATGAAGATCAAAGAGAACAGCCTTCAGTATGTATTACATCTCAATGTAAAGAAACAAAAATCTTCACCACTGGACCAATAAACAACATTCTTATCAATGGAGAAAAGATTGAAGTTGTCAAGGACTTCATTCTTCTTGGATCAACTATCAACACTCAAGGAAGCAGCAGTCAAGAAATCAAAAAACGCACTGCATTAGGCAAATCTGCTGCACAAGACCTTTTTAAAGTGTTGAAGAACAAAGATGTCAGCTTGAGGACTAAGGTGCGCCTGACCCAAGCCATGGTATTTTCAATAACCTTATATGCATGCAAAAGCTGGACAGTGAATAAGGAAGATCGTAGAAGAATTGATGCCTTTGAATTATGGTGTTGGAGAAGAATACTACAAGTGCCATGGGCTGCCAAAAGAACCAATAGATCTGTTTTGGAAGAAGTGCAGTCAGAGTGCTCCTTAGAGGCCAAGATGGCCAAACTTCGACTCTCATACTTCGGACATATTGTCAGGAGGGAACAGTCACTGGAGGAAGATATCATGTTTGGTAAGATGAGGGTCAGAGAAAAAGAGGAAGACCCCCAACGAGATGGATTGGCCAAGTGGCAGCATCAATAGACTCAAGTGTGGCAACAGTAGTGAGGTTGGCCCAGGATCGGACAGTGTTTTTCATTCTGCTGTGCATAAGTTCGCTATGAGTAGGTGACAACTTGATGGCACCTAACAACAACAACAACGTCTGATTTAAGTACATCAAATACTGGTTTAGTTTTTTTTTTTTTTGTAATTATTATTGTCTTTTTATTATCAGTATCTTTATAAATCCACTCTTTATTTTCTTTAAGGGTTGAGAGCATCACATATAAGTAGATTGTAGTTATTGTTAAGTGCCATTAACTCAGTTCTGACTCATAGGGAACCTGTATAGGGTTTCTGAAGAGCAATTGGTGGGTTTGAATTGCCAACCTTGTGGTTAGCAGGCCTGTGCTTATCTTACAAATGTCACAACAGGAGTCCATACAAATGGACTTTTGTTGTTGCTAGTTGCCATAGAGTTGGTACTGATTCATAGCGACCCTTTATACAATAGAACTTAACACTACCCAGTCCTGAACCAACCTCACAATCGTTGCTATATAAAATACATGTAGATATATTTTAATAAATACATACTTAAAAATACACAAATCCAAAATTTGCTCCTATGATGAACAAGAGTTGGACAATGTTGGCATTTGTCAGTTACAGTAATAACACCATTTGTGTAAGGTTCTGGATTATCCCTGGGCAGGGGGATGCCATTTATAGTCAGGAAATCAGTGAGAGTTGTTTGTACGGTCCTTTGATTTTTTCCTCGTACATTTTGTGGTAACATCTCACTGCTTCTCATATCTTCCTATCAACTTAAGCAAAGTGGTCAGCATTTGGGTCCAATTTTCTATCAACTAAATTCCCTGATTTAGTATAGATAAAACTCCAGCAAATGCTTTCACTTTCTTTCTTTCTTTCTTTCTTTCTTTCTTTCTTTCTTTCTTTCTTTCTTTCTTTCTTTCTTTCTTTCTTTTACAGCTTCTCTCCTTTCTCTTCATTACTTCTTCTTCACCACATCTTCCCTCTTCAAAATCCATGAAGTCCTGATCTGTCAGCCCCACTTTCTGCGCCATGAGGTTGTTCCACCCTGGCCTTGCCAAATTCTAAAACTCAATGTTCTTGAAGTATGGATGATTTTTCCATTGAGCACTTCCATTATATTATCCTGAATGTTCAGGTAACTCAGGATTTTTACTTTCACATATACCCTGCATACATTTCCCCATATCCTTCTCCCAGGAAGATACAATGTTCCAGATACACTGAAAGTCACAATTGCAGTTCATCAGAACTGGAATATGTTCTAAGTCAGGGATTACCTTTGATATGTTGTTTCATGGGGAAAACGTTAAAGAGACAGTGCATTGTGCCAGCTTGAGGCTAAAAGGAGAAGTAAATGTGGGAACCATCAGGGTATCACTGTCAATCAGCCCCCAGAGCAAGCGCACTAGGGAAATCAAGGTTTCAAGTAAGTAAAGTGGTGGCTCCAGACTGAAGATTACAAGGTCAGTAGTTCCAGCCTGTCAGCCACTCCATGGGGAAAAAAATGAGGCTTTCTGCTCAGAAAGTCTCAGAAACTGTATCCAGGGTCACTATGAGTCAGAACCGACTACACATCTCAGCCAAAGTCCCTGAGCAGATGCACAGAAGCCCTTCAATCCAAGCTCAATAGATGATTAATTTCAGAAGCCTAATAGAAATCTGC
>NW_006408700.1:2454656-2463040 GCF_000296735.1 Chrysochloris asiatica
ATGAGTCGGTACCAACTCCATGACAGCTAACAACAACAATAACAATAGAAATCCTTAGCTTCCTTTAGCAACCAAACACTTAAATGTATTGAATAGAGTTTTGATTAATGGTAGCTGAAACATGTTTCAGACATCCCAAATTTATAACAACAACAAAAAAAGGCCAATGTTTAGATGACCACACTTTGGCTATATTAAGAAACCCACTATCTATTTGAATGCTATGTCCACTATAGTCTTGTGTCTTGGGTTTTCTTACATAATTATAATAACTACCTGGATATTCGTTCTGTTCCATACACTCTGCTACATGCCCTTTATGGAACATAAAAAGCTATAGAAAAATTCTATTATCTTTTAATTCCATTTTCCCACAAACTTTTAGAAGGATGTTTTTGTTTATAACCTCTTCCCCCAAACCCAATGAGTTAGGTATAATAATTATCTGCATTTTAGAGGTGATGATAATGGTGGTGGTAGTGTGTCATGGAGTTGATTCTGACTCACAGTGACCCTGTATAGGGTTTTCAAAGCTGCCAATCTCTACAGGAGCAGAAAGCCTCATCTTTCTCCTGTGAAACAGCTGGTAGTTTCAAACTGCTGACCTTGAGATTAGTAGCTTGACTCATAACCACTACGCTACAAGAGCTCCTGAATTTTATAAGTAGGGATATTGAAAGAGAGAGAGATTAATTTATGCAAAATTTAAAAGCTAGTAAGAGATGAAATTGAGATCCCAACAAAGGGAGTGAGATTTCAGAGGACTACTTGAGAACAGCCCTAGTCAATAGTACATTAGATAGCGGAGTGTTATTTGGTACTATAAGTTGCTGTGAATGGGTATTACAGAATATTAAATTCTACTCTTGAGGAACCTGTATGTAGACCAAGAGACAGTCATTCAAACAAAGCAAGGGGTTACTGCATAGTTTAAAATCAGGACAATTGTGTGCTAGGGTTGTTTCTTTTCACCACATTTATTCAATTCCTTTAATGACCAAATAATGGAAGAAGAAAGGAGCTCTGGTAGCGTAGTGGTTATGAATCAGGCTGCGAACCGCAAGGTCAGCAGTTCAAAACTACCAGCTGTTCCGTGGGAGAAAGATGAAGCGTTCTGCTCCCGTAAAGATTTACAGCCTCAGAAACCCTGTACAGGGTCGCTATGGGTCGGAACTGACTCCACAGCACACAACAGCAAAAGAAGAACAACATGGCATCAGGATTGAAGAGAGACTCATTAACAACCTGAGATGCACAAGTGACACAACCTTGCTTGCTGAAAGCAAAGAGCACTTAAAACACTTACGGATGAAGATCCAAGACTACAGCCTTCAGTATGGATTGCACTTCAGCATAGAGAAAATGTAAACCCTAACAACTACACCAAGAAGCAGCATCATGATAAGGATCGAAAAGACTGAAGTTGTCAAAGACTTCACTTTGCTTGAATAAAATAATCAGCACTCATGGAAGCAGCAGTCAAGACATCAAAGGACATATTGCATTAGGCAATTCTGCTGCAAAAGACCTAGATGCATGCAAAACTGCTATGCAAATATCAGCTACAGAGAAGAGCTGGGCTTTCACTGGCCAAGGAAACAACAAAAGATCCAAAGTAAACAAGTGGGAACAAGATCCTGAAGCATTTCTTAGAATAATTGAATCAGGAGATGAAGAATGGCTTAGAGAGTTAGATTCTGAAGACAAAAGACAGCCAAAACAATGGCTACCAAGAGGTGAAGTGGTCCAATGAAATTAAAAATGCACAAGTCAAGAGCAGCATTTTTGAGACTGCTCAAGATAGTTTGTTTGTTGACTTTCTAGAAGGCTAAAGAATTATAACATCTGCTTATCATGAGAATGTTTTATAAAGTTAGCTAAAGCTTTGGCAGAAAATCACCTGAGAAAGCTTTGTTGAAGAGTCCTTTTTCACTACAACAAGGTTCCTGCTTGCTCTTCTCGTCAACTAAGGGCAATTTTGTTAGAATTTTAATAAGAAATCACTAAGCATATACCTTACAATCCTGATTTGACTCCTGATTTCAATTTATTTCCTAATCTGAAATTAGGAAATAAATTCTATTATGGGCCCTCATTTTTTGTCAGCTAGTAGGCGGCATTGAGATCATTTAACTCCCAGGACCTTCAGCTCTTTAGGGAGGGACTAAATGACTGGTATCATCACTTGCAAAAGTGTTTTGAACTTGATGAAGTTTATGTTGAGAAATCAAGTTTATATTTTTAATTTTTATCTTTTAATTCAATTTTTTTCCATTGAGTTGTTGAAGTCATCTTATATATCAATCAACCCCTTGTAAAGATTTGCCCTCGAAACTCCTGGATATGGATCAATAAGAGAAACAGAAGTGAATGTATTTTAAATTAGCTACAAATACTTCCTCCACCTTAGACTAAATGAGACTGTGTAGCCATTAGGACGTCACTTAACTAAGAAGCTGTTAAAAACACTGAAGTTAATCCTTTTATGACCCATAGGACATATATTGCCTATCAAAATTTTCAGCCTTTCAGGTTTCTTGAGAAGCTACCATTCCAGTTGTAATGCATGTAACCAGCTGGAAGAGGCCTGCATAGTTGTGAGAATCTGTAGAAACGGACTTCACTCTACCAATCCTACCACAAGAGTCTGTTTGGGATATATGTGTCCCAAATAATTGCATCAAAATCCAGGCTACCCAAAAATAAAATTTCCCCTTGATTTCAGCATACTTTCCAGTACTCAAAACACATGGCAGCAACAAAAGATCCAAAGTAGAAAATAATTTGGTCATGAAATTAAAGGGGACACCAAAAGATTCAAAGAGAACGCTATTACTTCTTAGATGTCGTTGGCACCGCAGTACATTCGGCCCCAGAAGCCAAGTCAGAGTAGGTCTGGTGCTCATGGGGTGGGCCTGTGCCCATTGTTGGCACCGTCAATATGGCCAGCACACACCCGGTAAAAGGACATGCTTTGACTGACAAGCAGATATAAATCCACCAGGAGAAAAACAGCATCCACACGACACGAACACCTGATGCCCCAAACTTCCCCAGAGAAAACCCTTAAATGGGAACTGACAAGTGTGTTCCAGGAGACCGATGGGGATAACCTATAAAGTCTCCGATATCCTGACAGCCTGTGACAGTGGAAACCAGTGTAGGTAATGTTTTCTTAACAACAGAACCAGTCTACCTCAGGGAGACATTTCAGGGAATTGTTCTGTTTGAACCAGTATGTTCGGTCTTATTCCAGAGATGTTTTCAACAAATCCCTTTACATTTCTTCTCATATAAATAATAAACCCCAGGGGACTTCTTTTTTCTAAGCAAAGGCTATTTCCAACTAGTAAGCTTGCCTCCTTTCGACTGTTGAATATATTTTTGTTTAGCACTTTATAGTATACAGTAGAGAGCACGGTGATTCCATACTATCAGCACTGGACTGTGAGCAACAAGGTCCATAGTTCAAGCCTGCCAGCTGCTCCGTGGGAGAAACATGAGTCTTTCCGCTCCCACAAAGATGTAAAGCCATGGATACCTTATATAGGGTCACTATGAGTCAGAATTGACTCAAAAGCACTTGTTGTTGTTGTTGTTGTTAGGTGCCATCAAGTCAGCACCGACTCATAGCGATCTTATGCACAGCAGAATGAAACAATGTCTGATCCTGGGCCAACCTCACTACTGTTGCCACACTTGAGTCCATCGATGTTGCCACCTGGCCAATCCATCTCATTGGGGATCTTCCTCTTTTTCTCTGACCCTCCATCTTACCAAACATGATATCCTTCTCCAGTAACTGTTCCCTCCTGACAATATGTCCAAAGTATGAGAGACAAAGTTTGGCCATCTTGGCCTCTAAGGAGCACTCTGCACTTCTTTCAACACAGATCTGTTGGTTCTTTAGGCAGCCCATGGCACTTTCAATATTCTCCTCCAACACCATGCATGAATTCTTCTACAGTCTTCCTTATTCACTGTCCAGCTTTTGCATGCATATGAGGTGACTGAAAATACCATGGCTTGAGTTAGGAGCACCTTAGTCCTCAAGCTGACATCTTTGCTCATCAACACTTTAAAAAGGTCTTGTGCAGCAGATTTGCCTAATGCAGTACATCGTCTGATCTCTTGACTGCTGCTTCCTTGAGTGTTGATAGTTGATCCAAGAAGAATGAAGTCCTTGATAACTTCAATCTTTTCTCCGACAGCACTTAGCAAGTATAAAATATACAAAGAATTTGGGTATACATTATATTTGATGTGCTGGACTGCAATATCGGTTTGAACCGCAAGCTTGGCGGTTCAAACTCACCAGACTCACTTTGGAACCCCTACACAGGGTCGCCGTGAGTCAGAACTGATTCGACAGCACTTAACAACAACAAATAACATCATAAGGCAAATATTTCTATCCTCACTTTATAAGTAAAGAAACTGAAACTCAAGGTTTTCTAGCTTGGATCACAACTCAAAGCTAACTCTTGCTAAAGGTAACTCTGATTGTGTCAATTATAAAGAATAACAAATTGCAAATCACAGCAACTTATAATTTTTGGTCACTATAGGAAAATCAACAGTCCCTGGGTGGCACAAACAGTTTGTGCTCAACTGGTTGATGTCTCAAAAGGTTGGTGGTTCAAATCTACTCAGTGTTGCCATGCCAAGAAAGCCTTGTTGAAAATCAGTTAATTGAATCGCTCTCCTCTCCACAAGTTAAACTCGCATGTAGAGACAGCCTCAGAGAAGCAAGTTGTAAATGAGAAAGAGAAGAGAAGGATGAGAGAGAATACTTAACAAGCCTACAAAGAAACACAACAGGAAAAGAGACAAATTGGAAGGTAAGAAAAGGCATCCTCATTGACATGAATTTCATTTGGCATGGACCTCTGACCCTTTCAGAATCAAGCTCTTAAATTGTTCTTCAGACTTTTACATTTTATCTCCCGTTCCCCTACCTGAGTGAATCTTCTTGATTTTAGTGATTTACCTAAAACTGGTAATAAAAGGTGCTTATGTGCCATGACATTTAGTATATAAGGACCAGTAGATTATTGGAATCACTAAGGAAGAAAGTCTTGTTTGCTGAAGCAGCCAGGTGGAGGGTCCCTGTAGAACATTGCTGCTCATAACCATGCTGGCCAATGGAGTCCATCGGGGACAGGGAGAGAGATAAAAATAACTTCTTTTTTGAATTTTCAGAGAAAAATCACCAGTGATTTTCACTGGAATAAAACAACTGAAAAGTGGAATAAACCTGCATAAATTCAAAGTTGAAGCTATAAAGTAGAATCAGACCCTATAGCATTTCCTTTTCCAGAGAGAACTAATGAATACAAAACAGATTTAAAATCCCTTCAGTGCCTTCTAAATGATACCAGCACACTGACTGAATTCCAAAGGGAAATCTAGGGAAGAGGACAATAAAAGGATTCCATAATCAAATCTGTAATAATGGTATAATTCTATCTGAGGTGGTACTGAGCTTTAAACAATGAATTCATGTTTGTAAAGTAGGATGGTGAACATGTGCAGATGAAATTATATAATTTTCAGTTTGATATGTATGTCTAAATATTACCCATCAATTAGAAGGTAAATAGTCATATCAATAAGATTTCAGATCACAAAGTAATGCTCATCAGTTGCCTTTGTGTTGATTCTAACTAATGGAAGGTCCATGTATGCTTTATGGGGATTTCAGTAACTGATATTTTCCAAAGTAGTCACAGGCTTTTCTTCTGAGGCATCTCTGAGTGGATTTGAACCTTTAACCTTTAAAGTTCTGTTCTCAAAATGCCAAGTTCCTAACAATTAAGGAAAATTTTCATTAAAAAAATAACAAATTATAATCTGTCAATTCTGAGATCATGAACATCTGTTTGCAGACATTCACTGTTGTTGTTAAGTGCTGGCAAGTCGGTTCCAACTCATAGCAAACATGTATAGTGTTTCCAACAAGCGACTGGTAGGTTTAAACTGCCACACTAGGACTCCACTCATACTTGTTTTTTAATGTGATATAAATTTGTCCTCACGCTGAAAGTATTGAACCAATCTCTATTCACAACAAATTCTTTATCACAGCCACCTTCATCTGCTGCATGTGAAGCTGTATGGAAAAGACTGAACCTTTTCTTGCACTAAAACAAAACAAACAAACACCACCAAATGCCTGCTGCCATTGAATTGATGCCCCCTGGGGTTTTCAAGGCTGTAATGTTTATTAACATTTTTCTGTTGAAGAGCAGCTGATGGGTTCCAATCACTTTTGATTAGCAGCTAAGTGTTTGACCTCTGGACCACCAGGGTTACTTTGTCTGGCACTAAAGTAAAGACCCCTGGTAGCAGAGTGGAGTATGAACAGGACTGCTAACTGCCAGGTAAGCAGTTCAAGTCTAGCAGTTGCTCTGTGAGAGAAAGATGAGATTTCTGCTTCTGTGAAGATTTACAGTGTCTGAAATCCTATACAGCGTTGCTATGAGTCCGAATTGTCTTGGTGGCACACAACCAACCAACCAACCAAAAGTAAGATTAAATTCAAGGAGCTTTAAAAGGCTCTTGAAAAAATTCCATTATCTCTTATTTCCATTTTACCATGAACTTTTGAAACCCCTATTTAAAAAAACTTTATGTACAACTTGCCTACAAATTAGATTTAAAGACCTACTTAGGAACAGATCGCATTTATAACTGGATGTCAGATTGTTTTGTGTTGTTAAGAGTTGTGGAACCAGTTCTGACTCATGGTGACCTTCTACAGGGTTTCCTAGGAGCAGCTGGTGAATTTGAACTGCTGACCTCATGGTTCAAATCGACCTTGCAGTCCAGCGCATTCTTCTGTAGCAACACAGCAGGCTTACCTAGACTAATAAGAAAGGTAAACATGGGCTTACTTGTGCTCAGTTACTGATCTGTACTGAATGACTACAAAATAAGCCCATGCTTACCAGTTGCTTCTTGGAAACCCCATACAGGGACACCATGAGTTAGAATTAACTCGAAGGCACCAAACAACCTCAAATATTGGGCAACCCACCCCTATCTTTTTGCTTAATCCTCTCTAAGAGGAGCCCCTTTACACTTACCTCAGTTTCACCAGCACTGATGTTGCTTTCCTGAATGACCTCTTTTAACCCTCATCTCCTTGACAACTTCAAAAATATCATTATATTTGAATGGACAATCACGACACTCATGGAAGCAGCAGTCAAGAGACCAAACCTGCTGCAAAAGACCTCTTTATGTGTTAAAAAGCAAAGTTGTCACTTTAAGGACAAAGGTGCCCCTGTCCATGTGCATGCTGACAACAAATAAGGACAACCAGAATTGAACGAATGCCTTCACTATGGTGTTGGCAAAGAACATTGAATACACCATGGACTTGCCAGAAGAACAAATAAATCCAACTTGGATGAAGTATAGACAGAACACTCCTTAGAAGCAGGGATGGTGGGGACTTGGTCTCACATAATTTGAACATGGTATCAGAAGGAACCAGAGCCTAAAAATGGACATTATGCTTGATAAAGTAGGGGATCCATGAAAAAGAGGAAGATCTCCAATAAGATGGATAAACACAGTGGTTGCAACTCAAACACAGGAAGAGTTGTGAGGATGGCGCAGGCTCAGACAGTGTTTTTGTTTTCTAGCACATTGAGTCACTATGAATCAGAACCAGCTCGATGGCACCGAACAACAACCACCTTCATTCATCTCAGCACTCATCTGCTTGTCTAGATCATTAACGTTTATTTTTTTGAATGTATGTGCCATGCTTTACTTAGGAGACTCCCAGTCTGTAAAGGGCTTGGTGTTTTTATCCCACAGGGCCTAGCATATGTTGCTTGGTGTTTTTATAATGTTGACCAGTAGATCAAAATGCTTGCTTTTATTTATCTACAAAATCATTTTATTTACTTGTGCTTTATTGATTACACAAAGGCTTTCCACCTTGTGGAACATGACAAGCTAAGGACAACATTGCAGAGAATGAACATTCAAGAACACATAATTGCGCTCTGAGGAAGCTGTATATAGGCCACAAGGCAGTTGTTATAACAGAACATGGGGACACTGAATAGCATAAAATTAGGAAAGGTTTGCAACAGGATTGTGTTCTTTCATCATACGTACTCAATCTATATGCTGAGCAAATAATCTGAGAAGCTGGATTATATGAAGAAGAACATGACATCAGGATTAGAGGAAAACTCATTAACAATCTCATTAACAATCTGCGACATGCAAATGATATAGCCTTGCTTTTTGAAAGCAAAAAAGACTTAAAATATTTACTGATAAAGATCAAAGACCATAGATTTCAGTATGAGTTGCACCTCAATGTAAAGAAAACAACAGTTTTCACAACTGGGCCAATAAAT
>NW_006408700.1:2465790-2477756 GCF_000296735.1 Chrysochloris asiatica
TAACAACAGCAGTCAGGCTTCAGAGTCCTGGTGTGGCACTGCAGGCTAATGCAGTGGACCTTAAGGTCAATTTGAACCCACCAGCCCATCCTCAGAAGCTCTAAGAGTCGCTTTGAGTCGGGAGAAACACTTAATGGTCTGCTCCCATAAAGATTATTACAGCCAAGAAAACCTTATGGGGTAGTTCTACTCTCTCACATGGGGTCACTATGAATTGGAATCAGTCGATGGCACTCAAGGACCACACAAACATTTAGATTTAAGCTGAAACATTGCTAAATCCAAATGATGCTGTTCACATAACACCTACAGGTCAGAATGACATTCTGATCTAGGATCTGCAATTAGAGATGTTTGCAGAAACTAAACTTTGCCGTTCTGATTCATACTTCTTTAAAATACATGAAAGTGATCTTTCTACTATAGCAGAAAGATAGTTAAGATCAACAAGATTGTTGGTGGTTTTAAAACTTAGGTGTGTAGGATCACAATTTGTACATTTCACAAGCATTTATTGAGCTAAGATCTCCGTGCCCAAGGCCAGATGGAACAACTAATATTTGCATAGCACTTCACAGTATGCAAAACCCTGGCCCACACATCCTCCACGTTGACCCTCATGGCAACTCTGAATAGTATTGAGATCAGGAGTCACCAGCAACATTTTACAGGGCAGGAAAATAACACAATTCCCAGAGCCCCTAAAGGATAGAACCAAGAGTCTAAGTGTAAGCCCTTGCCATTAAGTCTCTGCGAGTTTCAAGTTTAAATACATCCTTAGGATTCCACATGACTGAGTTCTAAGAATTCTGTGAATTCAAGATCCTAATGTTTTCATATGGAAAGGGTTTTGATTTGATCATTTACAGTGATGTTATCACTTATTGATGGATAACTTAGTGCTTCTGAGGCCTTCTGTGCAGCTGTTTGACAACATTGTTTCATCACTTTCCCTGAGTTGTCAAACAGCCCTCAAACCTATTTCTTGCCATGCACATGCTTGAATGGTTGAATAGATTCTGTGTACCAATGAAGCTACATGATGAAACCTGCCACACAAAGAAGGTCAAGGATAACCAGCCCAAATTACACTGCATTTTTTGTCAACTGTCAACTTTGTTCATTTTAACCGTTGTCCAATGTAAAGTACAATATAAAGGTCATGATGAACAGGAATCATTCGAGTAAATCTCAGTTTGCTCTAAAAACTGGTTTATCTGCATTCCTCAAAAATGACAGCTACCTGCAAGTTGTCAATCTAAGGGTGGGGTTGGCCTCTGAAATAAGGACAAGGGGGAGGAAGATGACATGAAGAAAATATGAGGTAGGAGCGGATATTAACTCCCTGAGTTCTAGTTTCTTCCTAGTGTCCTTGAACTCAGGGAGAATAATTGCTGGTTTACTGTTAGTAGGAAACACCTTACTTATATGATTTTCCAAAACTCCAGGAAATGCAGACTTCCTTCAGTGGGCCCAGACTTTCAATTTGAGTCAAGCAAGAAATTATTATACTTTTGAGAACTGTAAAATGTTTTAAGGCAAAATATTATATGTCGTAAGACATAGTAATTACTATAGAACATTGTAATTAATCATCTCATTTTCTATGCTAGTGATTCCAGCGTAATTTCCACATACTAATGGAAACATTTTATGAAATATTTGACTCTTCCTTAATTTTCCATTGTTTTCCTCCAATTAGTGAGTGTTACTATAGAAGATACACAACATCTACAAAAACATGGAATGTGTTTTACTGGCAGGTACTTAACCACAATATATTTCTTTATGTTGTCTAATCTTTGACATAAGCTTAGAAGAGGCTAATTTATCGTAGAAACAGAAAGTCAACTCCTGGACCCATAAAAATAAAATTAACCTGAAGATAAGTTTAAGAGTGCTCATATTAAATAAATAGTCAAATTATATAATATACTTGTAGTATCCCAAAACATGCTGAATTGAATTTTCTCCTATAAACCCGAAGGTGAGTACTGGCATTCTCTGGTGATGTTCTAAAATCATACTGCCCAGACCTGATAGAGGAAATCCAGGAAACAAGCCAGAAATGACTGGTGCCTGCATATACTTAAGGTCACCCCTCCCTTTGAACTCAGGTAACAGTTTACCTGCACCTCTCCTATGGCAATTTGACGTTACATGTCCTGCTAGATTTATTTGTAAATATTATTTTAAGTCTTTTACTATATTGGGACTTCTGGTGTTGGCAGTAGGATCAGCACTGGACTGCAAACCACAGGATCAGCAGTTAAAACCCACCAGCTGTTCCTCAGAATCCCTACAGGGTTCTTATGAGTTAAAATGGACTTGATGGCACTTAACAACAATGATTACATTGGGAGCACAGTGGCTTCATAGTATAAGCACTGGACTTTTAATTACAAGTCCATGGTTCGAGCCAGCCAACCACTTTACTAGAGAAAGATGAAGCTTTCGGTTCCCTCAAACTTTTACAAGGCTAGAAACACTATAAAAGGTCGCTATGATTGGGAACTAACTCAACAGCATGAAACAACAAACAACAACTATATTGTTGCTGTTGTTGTTATTGTTAGGTGCCATCATGTTGGTACCAACTCATAGCAACCCTATGCACAACAGAACGAAACACTGCCCAATGCTGGGTCAACCTCACAGTCGTTGCTATGTTTGAGCCCATTGATGCGGCCACTGTGCCAACCCATCTTGCTGGGGTTCTTGCTCTTTTTCTCCCACCCTCTACTTTACCAAACATGATATTTATCTCTAAGGACTGGTCCCTCCTGACAATATGTCCAAAATATGACAGATGAAGTCTAGCCATCCTGGCTTTCAAGGAGCTCTCTGGCAATCCATGTTACTTTTGATATTCTCTTCCAACACCATAATTCAAATGTATCGATTCTTCTACGGTCTTCCTTATTCACTATCCAACTTTCACATGGCTTGGGTCAGGTACACCTTAGTCCTCAAGTTGACATCTCTGCTCTTCAACACTTTAAAAAGGTCTTGTGCAGCAGATTCACCCAGTGCAGCACATCGTTTGATTCCTTGACTGCTGCTTCCATGAGTGTTGATAGTTGATCCAAGCAAAATGAAGTCTTCGACAACATCCATCTTTTCTCCATTTATATGAATGTTATTTATCGGTCCAGTGGTGAGGATTTTTGTTTTATTTACATTGAGGTGCAACTCATAATGAAGGCTGTGGTCTTTGATCTTCATCAATACGCATTTTAAGTCATCTTAGCTTTCAGCAAGCAAGGTTGTATCATTTGCATATCACAAGTTATTAATGAGCCTTCCTCCAATCCTGATGCCACATTTTTCTTCATATAATCTAGTTTCTCTAATTATTTGTTCAGCACACAGGCTGAATAAGTATGGTGAACCTTTCCTAATTTTAAACCATTAGGTGTTCCCTTGTTCTGTTCGAACAACTGCCTCTTGGTCAATGTACAGGTTCCTCTTGAGCACAATTAAGTGTTCCAGAATACTCGTACTTCACAAAGTTGTCCATAGCTTGTCATGATCCACACAA
Organism: Chrysochloris asiatica; assembly: GCF_000296735.1. Lineage (NCBI taxonomy): Eukaryota > Metazoa > Chordata > Mammalia > Afrosoricida > Chrysochloridae > Chrysochloris > Chrysochloris asiatica. The sequence goes on from NW_006408700.1 coordinate 2,469,332, forward strand.
TCAAAAGCCTTTGTGTAGTCAATAAAGCACTGCCACAGTGGGGTGATAATAGAGTCCCCACTGAGTAGTTTTCATCTTGTGTAGATGGGTCTGGTGAAAAGGAATAGGGAAAAGATTCCTATGATTCAATAGTGAGTAATTGTTATCATGACTAATTGCAACCATCACAAATTGTAAAGGTAGAAGGTGTTTTGTTTTGTTTGTTTTTTTAACAAAAACAGGGGAGTAGTTAATCTTACAGTACAGAAATAGAGGACCCTAGGACCATCAAGGGAGAAGAGCACAAGAGTAATGCGCCACCCTATCCAGAGAAGCAGAGATGGAGGCAGAGGTGGGGACAAGGCGAGAGGGAGCAGCTGAGGACTCTATTTTCATGGAAAGAGGAACTGAGAGCTGGCAGCCAGGAGGCAGGCTTGCAGAATCTGCCCTTTGGTTGTTTAATTTATTATACATGCCTAAGTGTGGCGCTGTGGGTTAAAGAGTCAGACTGCAAAGTTGTTTGAATTGCAAGGTCGGCGATTCAAGCTCACCGGCTCCTCGGAAACCCCATACAGGGTCGCTATGGGTCAGAACCGACTCGAAGGTACTTCACAACAACAACAACAACAACAACGTGTTTAAAGCGCAGCGTGGTTGGTACGAACCAAGCTGGCCGGGGTTCGCGCCCTGGGCTTATTGGGACAACACCTACTCCCGCTTGCAACCACCACCAACACCGCCCTGACATGGCCCACAGCCAGGGCAGCGCTCGCTACACAAACAGACAGCTGCCTGTCAGCAAAAGGAGCTCAGGTAGCATAGTGGTTCTGAAATGGGCTGTGAACCTCAAGGTCAGCAGTTCAAAACTACCAGCTGTTCCATGGGAGAAAGATGAGGCTTTCTGCTCCGGTAAATATTTACAGCCTCGGAAACCCTGCACAGGGTCGCTATGAATCGGAATCGACTCCATGGCACATCACAACAAGTGTTTGTTTTTTTTTTTAAAAAAAAAAAAAAAGCTAAAATGAATAGAGAGACATACTGTTAACTGATGGTACATGATGGTACATGGAGGAGATTATAATCATGGTAATGAAACAAGTCGCATGAGTTGTTGAATGTAAACTAACAATCTGCCTAGTAAACGCTCACTCAATTCACAATAAAAACTTTTTAAATAAATAAATAAATAAATAAAATAAAGCATAGGCAAACATCTTTCTGATATACTCTGCTTTCAGTCAACATCCATGTGACGTTTGTAATGATATCCCTCATTCCACATCCTCTCTTAAAAGCCTTGAAAACACAATTGATGTCCAATTCATATGTGTCCCCAATACCGGAACTCACTGTTAGACCCACAGTTTGTGATGAGCAAATATTAGTAAGACTGGCCTGCTATTTGCAAATTCTTTTACTTTCTGTTTATTTGGAAATGTTCTAATTTCATTGTCATATTTGATGGAAAATTTTGCTGGGTATATATGATTCTTGTTGACATTTTTTCATTCTGCTTTTATATATGCTATCCTATTGTCTCCTTGTTTGCATAGTTTCTGTTGAATAATCAGTAACAACAACAACATTCATTTTTCCCAAGCTGCTCTTAGGAATTTTTCCTTGTCTTTGAAAAGTTTGATTGGGTGATTTTCTTTTAGGGTCTATGCTATTTTTAGTAAGTTTAACTTCTTGAATCGCTTTCTTCTCATTTTTCATTATGCTAGGGATGGTGTGGGTTACACCTCAATGTAAAGAGAACACAAATTATACGACTGGATTAATAAATAACATCAAGATAAAAAGGAGAAAAGATTAAAATTGTAAAAGACTTCATTTTGCTTGAATCAACCATCAACACTCATGAAAGCAGCAGGCAAGAAATCAAACAATATATTAGATTAGGCAAATCTGCTGCACAAGATCTTTCTAAAGTGCCCAAGAGCAAAAATGTCACTTTCATGACTAATGTGCACCTGAACCAGGGTGTTTTCAGTAGCCTGATATGCATGTGAAAATTGGACAATGAATAAGGAAGATCATCGAAGAAATGATGGATTTGAGTGAGTTATGGTGTTGGAGGAGAATATTGAAAGTACCATGAATTGTCAGAAAAACAGGCAAATCTGTGTTGGAAGAAGTACAGCCAGAATGATCGCTAGAAGCCAGGATTGCCAGATTTGGTATCTAATACTTCAGACCTATTATCAGGAGGGACTGGTCCTTGGAGATTGACATCAGCTTGGTAAAGTAGAGAATCAGAACAAAACAGGAAGACCCACCCCCCAACAAGATGGATTGGCACAGTGGCAGCAGCAAGTGTAGCAACGATCGTTAGATTGGAGCAGGACCAGACAGTTTGCAGTTGTAGTGGTTACAAATCAGGCTGTTAATCTCAAAGTCAGCAGTTCGAAACTACCAGCCATTCCGCAGGAGAAAGATGAGGCTGTCTGCTCCCGTAAAGATTTACAACCTCGGAAACCCTGTGCAGGGTCACTATGAGTCAGAACCGACTCCATGGTACTTAACAACAACAACATAAGGTTTCTATAAGTCAATACCAACTCGATGGCACCTAACAGTAACAACAGTAATGACTTATTCCAATAATTCTTGGACAATTTTCTCTATTCTTTTTGTCTTTCTTTGTTCTAGAATTTCAATTACATATAAGTTATTCCTCTTGATAGTGTCCCACATAATCCAAGGCTTTCTTTGGGTTTTGTGATTCATTTTTCTGATTTTTCCTCTAGCAGATGATTATTGAGAGATTTGTCTTCAAGCTCAGTAATTTAGCCTTCCATCGATTCAATTCTACTTCTTTGCCTTGTCAACGTCCTATTTCTGTATTCTTGGTATTATATTAATCTTACGGCTTTCAAGTTGCTGTTTTTGTATGGTTTCCAAATTTTTCATTTCTTTTGTCAGTTTGTTCTTGTAGTGTTTTCCTGAATTGTTCTAATGTTTTTCCTGTGTTCTTGCTTTTCTCAATTTTTCTCTCAATCTGTTTAAGGTACCTATCATTAATTTAAACTCATTATCAAGTAGTTCTGATACCGTATCTGATTTTATATTTTCAGACTCTCTTTTGCTCTCTTGTTTTAGACACTCTGTCTTGTTTCTTTGTGTAAACTGAAATGGTTGCCTCTTAGAACATGTGGTGTCCTTGTATTTACATTGAATGGATGGCTATGTTGTGTTCTCAAGCACTCACCACCTGTCTCCTGGTGAATGTTAGAGAAACTGGAAGTCTGAAAGCAGTTCTGTAGTGGCCGTTTGTGTCACATAGTTCAGGGTAGGTTCATGTGCCTCTAGAAGCAAGGGTGGAACTCCTGGGACCCAATCCCAGGAAGAGCTGAGGCTGTGAAGGAAAGTACCCCCAGGCTGCTGGATTTGTGAAGGCAGTGACTAGACACACACCCTGCTACTAGGAGGGTGTGGATCAAAGAAATGCACTGCCTTTGCTACTCAACTCTCTGTGTCTGAAGACCATTATATAGATCATCACTCATTGAAGCTCAAGATGGCCTCCACGTCCATGAAAGTCCATCTATTTTTCCTTTCTATCTGTTCCTGCCAGCTTCCTCTTCCAGCAGACACTCAGCCCACCTCTCTGTCCTCCTCTGAAGCTCAGGGTTCCACAATCTCCATAGATCAATTTCATTGGGTCTTCCATGTCTTTGTTGCAGAGGGTCTCCTCAGTGCATCTGCCTACTCCACCATCTTGCTTCAGAAGCTGGAATTTTGTATTTTACCCATGTTTTATTTTCTCATAATCACAGATACAAAGGACCAAATTCTGGTCTTTAATGCACACTCATAATTTCCATAACACAAATCAGAAGCTGTGTCCATGCATTTAACAACTGAATTTGCTACCATGGCATCTCTTTTTTTTAAGTTTTTATTATGAATTGAATGATAGTGTGCATGGGAGAACATGAGCTATACATTCATCCTATTGTATTTCATTTCATTGAAATGATTACAATCCCTTCCATGCATCATCATTCAACAGCATTTGTTTCCATTCCTTATGTTTTGTTTTGTTTTGTTTTGTTTTGGATGTACACCAAAGCACTCAGGAATATATAACTATTCAAACAACCAAAGGGCATACCCTGCAAGCACGGCATCTTTCTTGATTTGGTGTTACATGTGTGCATGTCTTAAATATTGCTTAAGGACTACAAATGGCTTCAATATACACAGCATTGAGGAAAGAAAATTATTTAAAAACCTAAATCAATGCAGATGTATTTTAAAAACAAAGTCATAACTCAGCCACAGAGTGAGTGGGAAGTTATGAAATGCATCCTCCTTATGTCCTGGGTAATATGTCTGAAATAATGCATTTAAAACACAGGTGTTGAGTCTTCTAGGAAAGCTAACCCTTCAGAAAGGACAGTAAACACTTCACCAGAATCCTGGTGTGGCATTGCAGGGTAATACACTGGACCACAAGGTTGGTTTGAACTGTAAGGTCGGCAGTTCAAATGCACAAGCTGCTCCTCAGAAACCCTATACAGGGTTGTTATGAGTCGGAACCTACTTGACAACACTTAATAACAAACACTGCACCACATACATCCTTGGCTTTATCCATCTTTTCTGCTGAACCTCAGAATCCTTCTCAACACAAAGGAATTACTACTTAAAAATGTATCTTAATGCTTACGATAAAATCTGTTTGTCACTTTTGTTCTAGACCATTTTTTCTCCTTTTTTGAATCAGAAACATTTGTGAGGAGATTCATGAAAATTGTAGACTATCTCTATAGAAAAATTCAGATAAGCACATACTATTTCTGGAAGTTTGGGCATTCCTGAAGCTAATCCGTAGGTTTTCTTGGTCCAACAATTCAAGTGAAGATCCTCTGCCCTAGACCATATAAAACAAGTCATAAAACAATAAAACCTGCAATCTTGACATTACTTTCTCACCTTGCTGCTCAAACCCCCCTCTTTTCTCCTCCATCCCCAAAATACATATTAGTCTAAAGAGCTAAGATTTATCGCTGTTTTTTTCTAAGTGGTGACTAGCCAAAGAATGAGTCAAATTGCTAAAAAGCAGGTGGGAGTATTTAACACTGATACTCTCTGAGACCCCTCCCACAGATCCTCAGCAGGGATATGGAAAACGATATGGGTGGACACTGCATGGTTGTGATGTTAGGATGGCAATTGTAAATATCCAGGTGAATCCTCTTCATAGATAGCAAAGGTCTTATTTGTTGTTTTTGTTGTTTAAAATACGACTTAATATGCTTGTTTCATTAAAAATGCAAAGTAAATGTTACACAGGATTCGGTTTTGCCATTTAAAAGTATCACAAATGCACTGAGAAAATTCTACTGAGAAAGTTGGTGTGGCATGGCAGGATAATGCACTCAAGAATTTTCATCTTGAGAATTTCATAAGATCTTAAAGCTTGTCCTTGATACAGAGGTATTAATTAATTCATTGGCAATATATAGGCTCATAAGCAAACTGGAGTCTATTTGATAGCATGGATCTACCGACCTAAACGAAATGGAGTCAGTTTAATCATTGTTGTTGTTGTTGTTAAGTGCTGTCGAGTCGATTCCAACCCCTAGGGACCCTGTATAGGGTTTCCAAGGAGCAGCTGATGAGCTTGAACCGCCAACCTTGCAGTTCAAAAGGCTTTGCAGTCTAGTGCATTAACCCACAGAGCCACAAAATGAGGACCCTGCAAATGAGGAAGTTCGTTTAAAAATTAGCTGAGATGACCTCATGGTCCTAGAAGGAGAACAGGATTTTCTCCCAGATAGCGAGCTCAGGAACTAAACAGCTGTGACTCAAAAGGTAGATACTTGGAGGAAGTTTATTGCCTTATTGTTTCTTTTTCCAAAGAGTGCTACCCTGATGTGAAAATCAATTCAGTGGGTCTGCTCTTTGTAATGGACAGTCCTGTCTTGTGAGATTATTCTTCCTGTTAAGGAAGCCAAAATCGGACCTCTACCTCAGTGATTTACAACAGTGATAGGAAGCAAACCCGCATTTCAGTTTGGCAACATTACGACCAACAGATGTAATAATGTTACATTGTTAGAATGTAAATTGCCAAAATGTTTCAGTATTGGGGCTCTTCTTCATTACCAGTTTTTTCAAGTATAGTATTTCATGAAGTTTCATCACTTTTAAATTCTGCATGGCAAACAATACTAATTTTTACGGTTCGTATTAGAAATCGTGACACTTTGTTCATGAGGTAGCCTAAAAAATATTAAAGCATAATTACATATTCTATTTTCCTTCCTTTACCTTTTTCACTATTTTTCTCTATGCCTTCACATTTTCATTCTTTTTGTAGCCTCTAATTGTGTTCTTTAATGTGCTGGACTGCAAAGTCGAATTGAACCACAAGATTTGTGGTTTAAGCTCACCAGCTGCTCCTCAGAAACCCTATACAGAGTTGCTATGGGTCGGAACTGACTCGATGGCACTTAACAACAACAAGAAGCTGTATTCTAAAAACTCAGAAAAGTGTATGGCAGGGTTGGATCCTTTCACAATATTTATTTAATCTGTAAACTGAGCAGCTAATCCAAGAAACTGGATTATATGAAGAACAATATGGCATCAGGATCAGAAAAAGATTCATAAACAACCTGCAATATACAGATGACACAATCTTACTTGCTGGAAGTTAAGAGGACTTGAAACACTTACTGATGAAGATCAGAGACTACAGGTATGGATTTTACATCCATGTAAAGAAAACAGAAATCTTCACAAGCAGACCAATATTTAATGTCGTGATAAATCAAGAAAGGATCCCCGTTTCGCCTAGATCTGCAATCAGTGTTCATGGAAGCAGCAGTCAATAAATCAAATGAGATACTGCATTAGGCTAATCTGTTGCCAAGACCTCTTTAATGTGTTCAACAACAAAGATGTTACTATAAGGACTAACGGGGTACCTGCCCCTGGATATTTTCAGTAGCCTCCTATGCATATAGAAGCTAGACAATGAATGAGGAAGACTAGAAAGAACTGATGCATTTGAACTACGGTGTTGGCAAAGAATATTGAAAGTATCATTGACTGTTAGAACAAGTAAATATCTGTCTTGAAGAAGTACAACTAGAATGTTCCTTAGAGGTGAGAATGACAAGACTTGTCTCTCTTACTTTGGACATGTTGTCAGGAAAATCAGTCCCCTGAGAATATCATGTTTGGGTAAGCCAAAAAGAGGAAGACTCTCAACAAGATGGGCTAACATAGTGGCAGCAAGAATGGGCTCAAACATAACATGGTGGAGAACCAGGAATTATTTCATTTTGCCATAAGGCCACTATAAATCTGAACTGATTTGAAAGTACCTAACCAGCTACTCCTTGGAACTCCTATACAGGGTTACTATGGGTCAGAATTGACTCAATGGCACTTAACAACAACAACAATAACAAGATATTGTGTTCTAAGGAAACCTAGTAACATTGTGATTTAGGGATTGAGCTGCTAGCCACAAGGTCAGTGGTTCAAATTCACCAGCCACTCCTGGGGAAAAAGATGAGGTTGTATGCTCCCATAAAGTTTTACAGCCTTGGAAGACTTACATGCTATAGAATAAGCATTGGACTGGTAACCACAAGGTTGGCAGTTTAAACCCACCTGCCACTCTCAGAAACCCTATACCGGGTCACTATGAGTCAGTATGACATGGCAGGATAATGTACTGGACATCAAGATCTGTTTGAACTACAAAGTCAGCTGTACAAACCCACCAGCTTCTCCTTGGCAACCCTTTACAGAATTGCTATGAGTCAGAACTGACTTGATGGCACTTAATAACAACAACGTGAATCGGAACAAACTTGACAGCAGACAACATGAGTCAGAATCCACTTGACGGTAGTGGGTTAGTCATGTTCGTATGAGATTATCTTTTTTCTTATAGTCTTTCACTAGACAGGATTCCCTAGGGAGTGCAAATAATTCCTAAATAGCACTCTCAGCTGCTAACTGAAAGATAGGCAATTGGTGTCTACCCAGAGACACCTCAGAAGAAAGGCTTGGTGGTGTATTTTGAGGAAAGCAGCTATTGGAAACCCTAAGAGATGGAATTCGACTTTAATACACATGGGGTCGCCACGAGTTAGAATCAACTCAACAACAACCTGTTTCACCAGACCAAGCAATATAAATGATACTACGACAAAATAAAATTTGATGTAATTACTGCCATTTTCCCGAACTCCCAATAATTTTCTTGGGGTCACTTCTCCCCCTTGCAATTGCTTGCCTTGCCTCACATGCATTCTTTTACCAGAGAGGAGATGGGCACCAGAGAATACAGAGATGATGAAACCTAGGGAAGCATTAAAAATTAAATAAGATTCTAGAGAGATTTTTAAACAATCCTACTAGAGAGAGCTCTGGTAGCGTAGTGGTTACGGATTGGGCTGCTAATCTCAAGGTC
>NW_006408700.1:2483366-2484496 GCF_000296735.1 Chrysochloris asiatica
GGCAGTGTTTCGTTCTGCTGTGCATAAGGTCACTATGGGTCAGTACCAACTCGATAGCACCTAACAACAACATCAACCCTTTCCTGAACATTTCATGAGAAACAAATTGCATTATTTTCCTCAATTTTCATACACTGTATTATAGGATAGAATCCTGATTCAAAAAGTTCAGTGCAAAAGTCTTGTAGGAGCTATGTCTAACTTCCCCTGGCTTTACAAATGGAAAAGAGATTCAGACTCAAAATCAGCCCAAGGCCAATTCCTGTGACTTAAAGTCAGACCTGACCTACGTACAACCTTCTTTACCCTATTCTGACCCCAACTATCCCTCCCACAGCACTCTGTGCTTCGCATCTGAGTTTGATTATCCATTGTAGTGGCCACAGAGAACTCATAACAATACTCACAATGAACGGGTTTACTAGGGAAGTGAACAGCGTACAAATTTAGGATCAAAAGAAACTCAAGATGCAGCAGTTTTCCAGTCAAGAATGCTTCCTGTCTGCCATACTGCAGGCACACCTCACTCTTGTCTTCAGCCTCTCAGACATATGGCCCCTTGACCTCTGCCTCAGTCTGTGTGCCTAGAGCCCACAGCTGTTCAGCCTCTCAGACATATGGCCCCTTGACCTCCGCCTCAATCTGTGTGCCTAGAGCCCACAGCTGCTCAGTCTCTCCATGATATCGCCCTTGCCATTGCCTCTGCAGTTGCCTTTGCCATAGTGTCTGGCATTTCCATTTTCTCACGCTCCACTTATGCTCTTCCTTCTTGATTGCCCTGGGATCTTCTGTCTTTGCTTATGAGATGACTCCCTAGTTGGAAAGCAAAACTAACCAATCACAGCCTTAGAATCCTGTATTTGCATAGTCCCACCCAGTCACTGATATCCATTTTGGTTTTCAGTAATCTCATATACATGTGAAAGTTAGACAATGAATAAAGAAGACCACAAAAGAATCGATGCATGAGTTATGGCGTTGGAGGAGAATATTTAAAGTGCCATGGACTGCCAAATCTGTGTTGGAAGAAGTACAGCCAGAATTTTCTTGGAGGCCAGGATGGCCAGACTTCATCTCTCATACTTTGGACTTATTGTCACAAGGGACCAGTCACTGGAGAGGGATATCAT
>NW_006408700.1:2485231-2507584 GCF_000296735.1 Chrysochloris asiatica
ATTCTGACTCATAATGACCATGTAAAGGGCTTCAGAGGAGCAACTTATGGGTTTGAGCCACCATTTACAGTCCAGTGCTCATCCAACAGTGCCACACTGGGACTGCTCAAAGGTACTCACAAGTTATTACTCATCACATCATCATCAGGTCACGTCATCCACTCAGCATGCCTGTCTTCTGTCACAGTGGGGCGTGCTGTGCATTATGCGCGAGCAGACAGGTTTCTGTTCTCTAGTTGCTTCAAATGAAAGCAAACTAACACCACATTAGTGTACACAAAAGCAAGTATACAAACACTGGTGGATATGCAAATTTAAAAACAAAATATATAGAAGACATTAGCAGGGTGAACACAGAGAGTTTGGGCAAAGGGAAGTCATCATCCCAAAAGGTCAGACTATAGGAAAGAAAACATTTTACCATTTCCCCAGATGGTTTAGAAAATATGCAAGAAACAAAACCTGTGTGGTTTGACTCGACTGAACTCTCATTCCTATATTTCAGTTCCCACTACATTATAGATATTTTAGAAACACAAAAAGAAATATTAAAGAGTCAGGCAGACTGCTATATTACTAATCATTTAACAATGCGTATTGGTTTTATTTATTTTCCCTCCTGGAAAGTGTTGAAACTATGCACCACATTATACCAACATGATGCATTATTATTTTATTATTCCATGAAATTCAGCAATCTATATGCACATGCCAGGGCTAGGAATGTTTTTACGATCCAGAAACAGCCCCAGATGCTATTATGGCCTGCTTCTTTGCATACATGTCTCTGAGGTTGGCCTCAATTCATAAATGTGGCATCCACAGAATGGCAGAGAAACTAAATAAAAAGTGAAAGTCATTCAATCTTCCAGATGTTCTCCTTATGTGACACCAAACAACAGGGTGATTCATTGATTTACTGGACCTTTCCTTTGTATTTGAAATTTGAGCATTGCATATCACAAACCTAAATTTCATCTGACAGTATATAACTTCAACATTCCGTTCTTCCTGTGAATTTGAGGTTGTCCTTACATACTGATGTTCTGGTATGGTGCTACCACATACATAAGGTATGTGGTTCAAACCTAGCAGCCACTCCTTGAAAAACTTATACAGAGTCACTGTGAGTCAGAATTGACTTGATGATACTCAGCTACAACAATATACATACTGAAATAGCAGTGTGTGTTCATGCCACCGTTTGACTTGGAACTTGTTGAGCACATAAAGATGATGAAAGATTGTAAAAGTGTGCTTTCCTCATTTTCTGAGTAAACTGGCTTGTCTCCCTTAGTGAAGGTCCTTACTATATTTCTGGCAATCCAAATAAGAAAACAGATTCATTTTTGTCACCTCTTTCTCCCATACTCCCTGTGGTGGTTTGGATGCCACACCCTTTGACCTATCTGCTCATATTGTCCTGTCTTAAAATCTCATGACCCCTACCTTGGACTTGTGCCTTAGTTTCAAGAGGCAGCATATTCACAGTGTACACCTAAGAGTACAGACTCGAATTGAGAGCAGGAAAGCAACTGGATTCTTCTATACCAATGTCTGCTGCAGCTCTAGTCACATAGCCAAAAGGTGGAAACAACCTAAATATGTAACAACAGATAATGGATAAACAAAATGTGACACACACAATGGATTATTGTTGTTGTTGTTATGTACCACCAAGTCAGGTCCAACCCATAGTGACCCTGTATAGGGTTTCCAAGGAGCGGCTGGTGAGCTTGAACCACCAACCTTGTAATTCAAACTGACTGCAGTCCAGCGCATTAACCCACAGTGCTACACAAGGACTCCACAATGGACTATTATTCATAAAAAGAAATGAAATCCTGATGCATCCGTGAGTCTTGGAAGCCTTATGACAATTAAAATAAGTAGGCAAATATTGTACAAGCCCATTAACATGAAATATCCAGATAGACCAATGTAAAGAGACCAAAGTTTATTAGCAGTGACTGGGAGTAAGCAGGAGGAGAAAGGAGACACGATGCCTAGGAGATGCTGTACTTCCATTAAGGTTGATGGAAAGCTGCCAAACAAGAAAGGGTTACATTGAAATAACATGATGACAGGAATTACTGCCACTGAATTGTACATGTGAAAATTGTTGAAATGGCAAATGTTGCATTACATATTTCCCATAAAATTATATATATACTACAGACTGCAATCTGAACACAGGAGTTCAAATATGGTTCTGTCACTTATATACAATAGGCTCTGTATAGCTTGCTTAACCTGTGTGCCTCAATAGCACAGCCTTCGGTATGGATTACATCTCAATGTAAAGAAAACAAAAATCCTCACCACTGGACCAATAAACAACATTCTTATCAATGGAGAAAAGATTGAAGTTGTCAAGGACTTCATTCTTCTTGGATCAACTATCAACACTCATGGAAGCAGCAGTCAAGAGATCAGACGACGTATTGCATTAAGCAAATCTGCTGCACAAGACCTTTTTCAAGTGTTGAAGAGCAAAGATGTCAGCTTGAGGACTAAGGTGCGCCTGACCCAAGCCTTGGTATTTTCAATAACCTCATATGCATGTGAAAGCTGGACAGTGAATAAGGAAGACCGTAGAAGAATTGATGCTTTTGAGTCATGGTGTTGGATGAGAATATTGAAAATGCCATGGGCTGCCAAAAGAACCAATAGATCCATTTTGGAAGAAATGCAGCCAGAGTGCTCCTTGGAGGCCAAGATGGCCAAACTTCATCTCTCATACTTCAGACATCTTGTCAAGAGGGACCAATAAATGAAGAAGGATATCATGTTGGTAAGGTGGAGGGTCAGAGAAAAAGTGGAAGATCCCCAACAAGATGGATTGACCAAGTGGCAGCATCGATTGACTCAGGCGTGGCAACACTAGTGAGGTTGGCCCAGGATCAGGCAGTGCTTTGTTCTGCTGTGCATAAGGTCGCTATGAGTCGGTACCAACTCGAAGGCACCTAACATCAACAACAATCTAGGTAGGGGTCCACCACTTGTCTGTCAGTTTGTCGTACTGTGGTGACTTGCATATTGCTTGATGCTGGAAACTATGCCATTGATATTTTAAATACCAACAGCGTCACCATTGGTAGACAGGTTTCAGTGGAGTTTCCAGACTAAAGCAGAACAGGAAGAAGAAGAGGCAGAGTACTCTGAATGTTGGCCACTAAAAACCTTAAGAATAACAGCAAAACATTGTCAGAAATAGTGCCAGAAGATGAGCCCCTCAGATTGGAAAACACTGAAACTATGTCTTGGGTAGCCTAGTTCCCAATATCACAACAACATACAAGCAGCACAGTGCCACAAAGTGACAGAGGAGTGGTAGATGATGGCTCCTGGTTGTCTACAGATAATGTCATTGAAACCTTCTTCCACCTCGACCCCAGATGACAATCTTCTCCAGCACATTCCCTCAGCTTTTGCCACAATGTTTTTGCTGTTAAGTGTTGTTGAATCAGTTACAAAGCATTTTGTTGTTGTTGTTGTTAGGTGCCATTGAGTCAGTACCAACTCATAGTAACCCTATGCATAACAGAGCGAAACACTGCCCAGTCCTAAGCCAACCTCACAATCATGGCCACACTTGAGCCTATTGCTGCTGTCACTTTGCCAATCCATCTCACTGGGGGTCTTTCTCTTTTTTTCTGACCCTCCACTTTACCAAACATGATATCCTTCTCCATGACTGGTCCCTCCTGACAATATGTCCCAAGTATGAGAGGCGAAGTTAGGCCATCCTGGCCTCCAAGGAACACTCTGGCTGCACGTCTTCCAACACAGATCTGTTGGTTCTTTTGGCAGCCCATGGATGGCACTTTTAATATTCTCCTCCAACATCATAACTCAATAGCATCAATTCTTCTACGGTTTTCCTTATTCACTGTCCAGCTTTTGCATGCATATGAGGTGACTGAAAATACCATGGTTTGTGTCAGGCACACATTACTCCTCAAGCTGACATCGTTGCTCTTCAACACTTGAAAAAGACCTTGTGCAGCAGATTTGCCTAATGCAATACGTCGTTTGATCTCTTGACTGCTACATCTATGAGTGTTGATGGCTGCTCGAAGAAGAATGAAGTCCTTGAGAACTTCTATCTTTTCTTTGTTGATAAGAATTTTGTATATTGGTCCAGTGGTAAGGATTTTTGTTTTCTTTAAATTGAAATGCAATCCATACTGAAGGCTATGGTCTTCCAACTCATAGTGTCCCTATATAGGGTTTTTAAGGAGCAGCTGGTATATGTGAACTGCTGAGCTTCAAACCAACCTTACAGTCCAGTGCTTGTACTATAGTGCTACACCAGGACTCCATTAGATTTTGCTGTGTTTTAATTACACATTATTTGAGTCTCCTGGTTATTTTTTTTTTTTAACCTTGTTCCCTTTTCTGGGAATACTGTTTCAACATCTCAACTTAGTCGTAGTATTTATATACTTCAAGGCCCAGTCCTCAGTGAAAGCTTCCAGGAAATAATACAATCAAAAAGAATCCCGCCCATAGGTATTCTTCCACAGGGCTTTGTCCATTGACAAGGTCTTATCTCATTATAAGGTGTTATTGTTGTTTACACACGAAACAGTTTTTGTTCTTAGGTTTTGTGATTCATGAGGACAATAATTATGTGATCATGAGTTTTATATCTGAACCATTTAGCCTGGCATATTCTGTTGTTGTTAGTGCCATTAACTTGGTTCAAACTCATGGCAACACTGTATAGAGTTTCCATGGAGTAGCCAATGAGTTTGAACCATTGACCTTTCTGATCAAACTGACCTTGTGGTCCAGTGTGAATCCTACAGTGCCATACCAGAACTCCCCGCATATTCTAGGAGCTGAAAAATACAAATATTTAAAATAAAAGAAAGAGATTAAGGGTGGGGACATTTGTTGAATAAATACCACCCCTTAACAGAAATGAATTTCTCTCTTTCATAAGATTAAAATTGGGTCCTAATTCTTTCAAGAAGCCTTTCCATCGTCCTTACACAAACAACTTCCCTCATTTTGAACTTCTCTACTATTTATTCTTTCTGTCACTCATGTGACATTTATTATATATTGCATTGTAATTTCAATTTCTTTTTCTCATGTATCTGTAACTCAGATGTCAGCTACAATCAATCTACCCATTAAGATTTACCTAAAAATGTCTCAAACCTCCAATCTGTGGCCAGTCATTATCCCAGCACAAGACTCCAGCAAATCCCTTGGTGGGGTGGGGGTTGTGCTCCAGAACACTGCTGGGTCTAAACCTGTACTTCTCTGGAATTAATTTACTATGTGGATCATCTTGCTTTCCTGTACAGGCTATTTAATATTCTTTCCTTCATCTAGCCAAAAAAGAGAGCTCAGCTCTTTTATCGATGCCTACAAAACAAAACCAAGCAATAATACACAAATAAAATCCACTTATACAAGATTTGGTGTCAATGGTAGGCTTTACCAAAAGTTTGGCAAACAGAAGAGATCTATATCACAGTTATAGATTGCTGTTTTGCACCGCATCGCTTCAGAAAGGGAATTCAGTGATCCTCCCCAAAATGCATAAGCATATGTGTATGTATTTTCTTTACCACACATCTGTCAGTTTAATGTATACTGTAGTGGCTAGTGTGTTGCTATGATGTTGAAAGCTATGTCACTAGTATTTGAAAACAAGCAGGGTCACCCATGGTAGACAGGTTTTAGCTGAGCTTCCAGACTAAGACAGACTAGGAAGAAGGAGAGATGGATTACTTTCAAAATATTTAGTCACTGAAAACCTTATGAACATCAGTGGAACACTACCGGCACCAGAATTCTGAATATTGAACCATGATGAAGAGCACCAGAGTATTGTCAGATATAGTGCCAGAAGATAAATCCCTAAGATTAGAAGGCATTCAAAATAGGACTGAGGAAGAGCTGCCTCATCAAAATAGAGTTGACAGTGATGACATGAATGGAGTGAGTAAAGCTTTCAAGATCTTCATTTGCTGATGGGGCACAGCTGAAAATGAGGAGAAATAGTTGTAAACATCCATTAACAATAGAACCATGGAATGTAAGAAGTATTAATCTAGAAAAATTGAAAGCTGTTAAAAATTAAATGGAACGCACAAACATGGATATCCTAGGCATTAATGAACTAAAATGGACTGGTATTGGTCATTTTGAATCTGACCATCACATAGTTTACTTTTCCAGGAAAGAAAAATTGAAAAAGAATGTCATCACATTCACCATCCAAAAGAATATTCAAGACCTATTTTGAAGTATTTACAAAGCTGGCTGTAAGTACATGCCTACAAGGAAGCCCAGAAAATACAACTATTATTCAAATTTACACACTAACCACTAAAGCCAGTGATGATGAAATTGAAGAATTCTATCAACTTTTGGGGTGACACTGTGGATCAGCACCACAAGGTCAGCTGCTCCTCAGAAAACCCTACACAGGGTCGCTGTGAGTTGGTACTAACTCAACAGCACTTAACAACAACAGCCAACTTTTAAAGTCTGGAATTGATTGAACATGCAATCGCGATGTATTGATAATTATTGGTGATTGGAATATAAAGGTTGGAAACAAGGAGGAAGGGTTAGTTGTTGGAAAATATGGCCTTGCTGATAGAAACTACAGAGATCATCACATGATAGAATTTTACAAGACCAATGACTTATTCATTGCAAATATACCTTTTGTAAACAACATAAAAGATGACTACACATATGGACCTCATCAAGTAGAATACACGGAAATCAAATTGACAACATACGTGGAAAGAGAAGGTGGAAAAGCTCCATATCACCAGTCAAAACAAGGCCAGGTATAGACCATGGAACAATTCATCAAAACCAACTCGACAGTACTTAGCAACAACTGTTACCCATAGGAGTCCCAGTGTGGAGCTGTAGGATAAGCACTGGACTTCTAATCACAAGGTTAGTGGTTCAAACTCACCAGAAATCCTATACAGAGTCGCTAAGCACTGGACTCTAAATTACAAGGTCTTCAGTTTGAGCCCTGCTCCATTGGAAAAGATAAGGCTTTCTGATCCTGTGAAGATTTAAGGCCTCAGAGACCCTATACAGGTTCACAATGAGTCAGAACCAACTCCACAGCACTTAACAACAACAACATGACTTGGAATGTAACTCAATAGCACTTAACAACAACTCTTACTCTCAAGATGCTCCTACCGACAGGATATACAAATATGAAAAAAGAATTACTGTGCATTGCAGAAAGAGTCATAAGGTTGAAGTATAGACTTGATTTGTAGGACCACAAAAGAGGATGCTCTCACCATGGTTCACAACCTTAGGACCACTTCAGTGTTTCTGAGGACCACTGCTTTCTCCCAAAAAGAACAGTACGCTCCACTGTAGAGATTCTTATTTTCAGTGGAAGTGGGAGAAGATGAAGGCACGTTTCTTGCATAATAATTTATCAGATTACAGGGTTTGCTATGAATCAGAACCTATTTCCTGGCAGTGGGTGATGCCCTGTGTGGTAGGTGTAGGGTGGAATAATGGGAAGTTTCAAAACAGACCTCTCATCAGTGATTCTGATAAACCTGCCAAGGGAAGGTGCTCTTTGAGAATCACTGGTGCAAAATCCCTAAGATACTATTAAGCTAGCACACAGTGTTTCAGAAGTGCATTTATTCCATGAAGTAAGATGCACTCTCTGGGCATCTATGGGTGAGCAACTAGGAAATGTATCTGCATCACAATCTCTGAGCCTTTAGTTTCACTCACCAGCAGACAGGCATAAAGAACCCAATGCAGGTCTGTTTGTAATGGCAGTATAATGAGCTCTCCAGGGTCCTGAGCCAAAAACAACTTGAGATTTTTCTTTGAGAATACACTCTGAGTTGCTGTGAATTGGTTTTACCTTATGCAATGTTCAGAATGAGATGAACAAATTATTTCATAGTGATTTTTGTTTCCAGTTGGGAGTACAGTCTCTCAACTATTTTTAGATCATTGTTCTAAAACCCAAATACTGTTTTATTATGTCTCTTCCGCATAGAACTAAGTGTATATTGAAGGTAATTTGTTGAATCCTTTCTCAAAAGGATTGCCTGTGATATGCATGTATTCTCAAGAGAGCAATTTACTTTCATACTAAAATCACCTGATAAAACCACCCAGCACATTGAAGTAAAACAGTGTAAACTGACTTGTAGATTCTCACCTTACTCTGCTTCAAGAAGTAGATCAATGCAGAGGCTAGAGAAGAAATCACAATTTGAACCCAGACCACTGGGTAAAAGTAGACAGAATGTGGCAGATGTTCTGTTAACACATGGTTGCTCCTCTCTCCTTTTGGCCACTTTCCTCCTCTGCTTGGGTTTTTAACCAGTCACGATCATATTCTGATTCAAAGAACATGCTCCATGTTCAATTTATTATAACATGTATTTATTTACAGTTACTAATTTATGCATGCTCCTTCTTGTACAGCCAAAAGGAATACTTACATCTTATTACAAGTATTAATAATTGCTTTGAAATGTGCAACCCCTTCAGGCTATGGTGTATATGAATAGGAAAGCGAGGAACTGAAACAATTTTCCTAGCAGCTCAGATCATTAAGGAATTTTATCTGTTATATCCAACAGTTGCTCCTCAGAAACCCTATACAGGGTCTCTAGGAGTCAGAACCAACCCGACAGAAGTTAACAACAATAACAACAACATCCAGGAGAAAGGAAGAGAAAAAAGAGGGCAGGAGAGTTGCTGTTTCCTCATCCTGGAATGCTCTTCCACTCAGAAATATGCACGACTTTCTTCCTCAAATCTTTTCTCAAATGTGGCCTCTCAGTGAGACCTTCCTTAGCTTGTGAAAATCAAAAACCGTGCCCCAACCCCCAAGCACGTATCATTTTTCCTTGATTTATTTTTCTCCAAAGCACTCATCTTCTAGTCAGCTGCTTAAGAAACCCTGTTGTTGTTAGTGGCTTCAAGGCGAATCCCACCAACAGCTACCCTATGTAGCATTTCCCACGAGCAGCTCAAAGGGCCCTTATGGTCAAGTGTTTATCCTACAGTGCCACAGCAGGACTTCTTAGAAACCCGGGTGGCTACAAAAAGGAGCCCTGGTGGTGCTGCCATTAAGCACTGGGCTGCTATCTGTAAGGTTGTCAGTTCAAACCCCCTAGCTACTCCACTGGAGAAAGACCAGGGTGTTTGCTTCCATAAAGATTTACAGCTTCAGGAACCTTGTATATGGTCACTGAGTCAGAATCCACTGGATGCCAGTGGGGTGTGGTGGGTGATACAAAGTGAAGCACTCGGTTGCTAACTGAAAGTTTGGGGATTAGAACCCACCCAGGGACTCTGAAGGAGGTGATCTGCTCCTGGAAAGGTAATAGGTTAGAAACCACAATGGATAGTTCTGTTCAGTCATAAGGGGTCGCTTTGAGTTGGAATCAATTACATTGTGCATGGCAACAATGGTGGTGGTGGTGGTTGTGTGGACACTGAGCTGGCTCCGACTCATAGCCAACTGTTTAAGTTTCCAAAGTTTCCAAAGCTGTAAATCTTTGTGGGAGCAGAAGGTCTCATAAGGAGATTTGAACTACTGATCATGGGGTTAGCAGCCCAGCTTTATGAGGCTCCTTCATGGCACCAATAATCCACATAATATACATAATTAATTTTGCTTATTGTCTGTCTCTCTCCAGTGGAATATAAGCTTCAGAAGGGCAGGAATTTCCATTTCTTTTGATTTTCTACTTAATCTGAAAATCCCCAGAGCTCATAGTCATTGTTGTTAAGCACCTCGAGTCTGTTCCTACCCATAAGAAGTAGCTAGTGAGCTTGAACTGCTGACCTTGTAGTTCAAACCAGCTTTGCAGCCCAGCACATTAACCTACAGCGCCATACCAGGACTCCTGAGCTCATAGTAGGGGTGGTGGTAGACCATGGACTTGGTTCTGACTCATAGTGACCGTGTATAGGGTTTCCAAGGCTTAACGGGAGCAGAAAGCCTCATCTTTCTCCTGCGGAATGAATGTAGTTTAGAACTGCTGACCTTGAGGTTAACAGCCCGACTTGTAACCACTATGCTACCAGAGCTCTTTGAGCTTGTTGTTGTTGTTGTTGTTGTTGTTAAGTGCCATCAAGTCGATTCCAACCCATAACGACCCTGTATAGGTTTTCCAAGGAATAGCTAGTGAGCTTGAACCACCAACCTTGCAGTTTAAATGACTTTGCAGTCTGACGCATTAGAAGCTCATAAATAAGTGTGGAATACATGACTGTGTGGAATGAATGATGGGTGCACCTTAACTGGAGAGAGTCTCTCATTGTGATACTTAACAGGACTCCTATCTTATTATGATCTCCTTCTAACGCTTTCCTGTGTTCTAAAATCTAATTGACCCATTAATTCCTATGAATTTCCCTCTAAGATAGTGTACTGCTTTTCCCTATGAAAGATAATGCAGTAGAAGGACTTTTCAGAGTAAACTAGCAGAGAACAGATTCTTTTCCACTACAATTAAAGAAAGTTACAACGTTCAGGAAAAGCAAATAATAAAAATAAAAACAAATGAGCAGCAATCAAGTATAGTAAGAGATACAAATTTATGCTTAATCTTTGAAAGGCGTAATATGCTGGAGAAAGAATGAAATGGTTCCAGGAACTGACATAGCTATTAACAGAGAAAGAAAAGAAAAGAATAGAAAATGTACAGACATTTAAAATATACAATGTAGAAAGAAGACTGAAAGGACTGCTAACCACAAGGTGGGCAGTTCAAATCCATCAACCCTCCCTGGGAGGAAGATTGGGCTATCTTCTGTAAAGATTTATAGTCTGAGAAACCCTAAGGAGCAGTTCTACTTGCTACAAGTCACTACAAGCTGGAATTAACTCAGTGGAAGTGGGTTTTTGATATATACAACGAAGAGTCAAAAATTATCTGCACCTGGGCATTTATTTTATTTTAGTCAACTTTTAGAAAGTTGTTATTTACTGACATATTCTCCTTGCTTTTCCATATACTTTGTCCATCTGTCAAGAAGCTTTCATATCCCCTATATGTTTTAGGCTGAGCTGCAAGCCACAAAGACACCTTTATCAGTGGTGAATCTACATCCTTGAAGGGCTGTTTTCAAGGGACCAAACAGGTGAAAGTCTGATGGAGCAAGATCAGGATTTTAGGAAGGATGCTTTTACACCTCAAAACAAAGTTTTTGCAGAGTTAACAATGTGGGCAGAGGTATGTATGTGAGCATGCACTATCATGCAAGATCACAATGCCCTTGGATAGCAGTCCTCTGCATTTAATCTGAAGTTTAGGCTTCAGATCTTCAGTGAGCATCTCACTGTAACAAGCAATGTTGATTGCTGAACATTTTTTCCTGATAGTGTTCCACTACTGGCCTTTGAGAATCCCAGAAAACTGAAAGCATCAGTTTTCCAGCTGATGGTTGACTTTTGAACTTTTTGTTAGTTGGTGATTGAGGATGTTCCCATTTCAAACTCTGCCATTTACTCTCAGGCTTGTAGTAATGAATCTGTCTTGTCACCTGTAATGATTTTTTTTTTTTTTAAAGAAACTTTTACCTTCATTCAAGTTCCGGTTGAAACTTTGTTTGCAGATATCCCAGCACTTTTGTTTTTGCTCCTCTGTGAGTTGTTTTGGTCCCCATCTCACATAGACTTTTCAAAACCCAAGTCTGGTGCACAATATCACAGACACAGAGCCGTGGTTGATTTACAAATGATGTGCCACATAATCCACTGTCATTCATCTATTCAACAGAATCATTTCATGTGCACACTCAATGTTGCCATCAGCTGTGGATAAGGACAGGCATTTTAATACAATTAGAGTATGAATAGTTTTTGACTCACCATGTATGTCTGTAGCTCACTGTTTTGTGACTTGCTGGATTGGTTTGTTGGTTTGGTTTGGTTTTTCCCATCTGAGAAAAGTCTGCAAAGAGAATGCAAGCTATTCACAATCACCTTGAGTTAATTACAGTCAACAAAATATGCATATCTAGCAAAGCAGAAGACCAAATACAAAATATAAACAGAAACAAAATTAAGCAAGCTCCTTTGAAGGCACTAGAGGGAGGCTTCTAGTAAAGAAACCATAAAAATCCCTAATGGTAGTGCCATCTCTTTGCAGCAGATAACACACCTGCAGGCTATACTCACAAGTTACATCTACTTTTTTGTATATTTTAACAGCATTTGGGGATACACAGGAGATACAAAATGAGTAAAATCCTGATAGAGTTTGCCTCAATGTCAAGAAAAGCTTGCCGGGTTCAATGCTAAATTAGGTATCTCCCTGGACCTTGATCTCAGTTCTAATCTCTGGGCAGGATTTTGAACCAAGCTAGAGAAGTGAGAGCTTCACTGAGGTTCCCAACATACCTTCCCACCAGTCCAGAAGAATGCTCATCTTCTCTGTTGTCTTGGTTGTTCTTGGTTGTTGCTGGAGTCAATATTGACTCACAGCAACACTAAGTACAACAGAACAAAACCTTGCCTATTCTGGGCTATCTTCAAAATTGTTGGCATGCTGAATTCCGCTGTTGCAACAACTGTGAATTCTGAGTGTCTTCCAAACTAGGGAGCTCACCTCCTGGCATGACACGGTGCAAAATTCTGTTGTGATTTTATAAGGTTTATAGTGACTGATTTTCAGAAGTAAATGATCAGGCCTTTCTTTGTAACCTGTCTTCATTTGGAAACGCCACTGAAACATGTCCACGATGGCGTGGCTTCCAGCACCATAGCAACATGAAAGTCACCACAGTATGACAGACAGACAAGATGGTTGGTGGTACCGTCCTTAGAGCAACAAAAATTTGGTACAATGCACATGATCCAGCACTGATGATGAAATTTCTAAAACATGACAAAAGATGTTGAATGAAATGGCAAAGGAGTTCAAGAGATCCAAATCCCACAATAGCAGAATAAACATGAGATCCTCTACTACTGATGGCAGCTAGCATTTACAGCTGACCGTGTACTAGGGTCCTGGTGTGGTATTGTAGGATAAGCACTGGATGGTAGCTCAAACCTGCCAGCCACTCCTCAGAAACCCTATATAGGGTTACTATAAGTCAGAACCTGCTCGACAGCACTTAACAACAGCAGTGGTATCAGTATTTAACATATATCACTTCATTGACAACACACAACCCTGTAAGGTAGGTATAATTCCATATCCATAAACTCTGGAGGCAGATGTGTTTAGCAATTCAGAATTTTTCTGATTTTAGAAAGGTATATAGGTAAATGCTCCAAATAAATCATGTAGAGTCCACAGATCCTGAGGATGCACCCTGTATCCAAACATGTAAATGTTTTCCAGTGAAATCCATGACTAACCACACTAAGTCACAGAAATAAATTCTACAAGTTGTTGTTGTTGTTGTTAAGTGCCATCGAGTCAGTTCTGACCCATACCGACCCTGTGTAGGGTTTCCAAGGAGCAGCTGGTGAGCTTGATCTGCCGACCTTGCAGTTCAAACGGCTTTGCAGTCTAGCGCATTAACCCACCCTGCACATATAAGTAGTTCATATAAATTCAAATCAGGTCAGGGTTTGACACCAAATTAATTTGTAGCAAATTTTCAAAAATTCATCTTTTTCAGAGCTTTTTAGATTTTGAATTTGTGGATAAGAAATTTAGCACAAGCACAAATTAGACAACTAAAAGCAAGGAAGAGTTCAGATTACAAATTCTCCAAGATCAAATAGGTAAATAGAAATGGAACCTGGATGGGACTTCAGACTTTTGGGCTCCAGGGTTAGCACTGTAATTCGTAGTAGGCAGATTTACCAGGTTCATTCAGCCACACAGTGAGTATCTATAAAGTGACTGCAGTATCCCAGGAACAAATGTGGGTGCTAGGGATAGACCCAGGAGCAAGATGGACAAAGTCCTACCTTCATGAAACTTTAAGTATGATAGACAATAAAAAATATGCAACATACCAGGTGGTGATAAGGGTTAGAAGTGTTTCATTGAGTAATCCACATTTCAGACTGACTCCTTCCTGAACCCTGTAAAGAATCTTGGTGTGGCACTGTAAGGTAGGCGAAGGACTGCTAACCACAGCAGTTCAAACCCATGAGCTGCTTTTTGGAAACCCTATACAGGGTCCCTCACTCAATGGCACTTAATAACAAAACCCCCGTTTCCCTTTGGTAATAAAGATTCATTTTCATGGCCTGTTGTAATTCTGACTGTTACTTTGGTGCCTTAAAGAACCTAAGTGACCAATGGCCATTTTCTTTTTTCTAAGGAGCTCTGGTAGCATAGTGGTTATGAGCCAGGCTGGTAACTTCAAGGTCAATGGTTCAAAACTACCAGCTGTTTTGTGGGAGAAAGATGAGGTTTTCTGTTCCTGTAAAGATTTACAGCCTCAGAAACCCTATGCAGGGTCACTGTGAGTCAGAACCAACTCAACGGCACACCACCACCAACAGCAACATAACCATAACTGTATAATCCAACAGAAGCACTTATCCAAGAATTATGTCTGATTATTTGTAGTGGGCAGTTCAATAAAATGGTGCAAAAACTTGTTTCAATTTAGAAATATCCAAATGTAGATGAGACTGTTAGATTCCTAGCAACTCCACCAACAAGTGGACCCTTGACTTTTCATAGGTTTATTTCACATCCACAGACATATAAAATTCTTAGTAAGATGTCTAAACCACTTGTCACTTCTAGCCTACCAGATCCAATTAATAAGGTGTCATCGATGTGATGAACCAGCATAATGTCCTATGAAATATCAAGATGATCAAAGTGACTCAGGAAACTAAAGTACCACCCAGAGCAGGTGAGTTAACATAGTACATGCAGAGTATACCCTAAGCTGTACCATAAAAATTGCTCCTGATTGTCTTTACTGTTTGACTAGGTCAGTAGCTGCAAACAGTTGATTTTCTCCAGTGAAGATGCCATATCTGAATAGTAGCCATGTGTGACATTGTTACTCAAGTTTATGATAATCCATTGTCATCTTTAAATTCTATCTGGCTTTTCAACCAACCACACAGGTGATTATATGGGAATTGGGCCCTAGTCTCCATAATTAACCCTACAGAAGTAGCATTGAGCTTGGTTTCCTATTTCAGCCTTGGAAGGGACATCAGAGTGGAGGGGAAACTGAGTTAAATGATAACATGAAAATGATAACAATCACAATGGCTAATTATCCAAATTTGAAATGAAGCAAATTCTAAAGGACAAATGACCCAGTGTCTTCACCAAATAAATGGCATGAATACTAAGTAGGAGAAACTGTTATTATCAGTCACTGCAATGTATGGAATTTATTAGGCACTGATTCAACAAAATCGGTTGAAAATATTGTTTATTCCCGACAATCAAAGAAATTTGAACATGGACTGGGTATTGGATATTATTAAGGAAACACTTTTAACTTGTTACTTGTGGTAATGATATTTTGGTTACACTAAGCAAAAATTCTTATTGATTAGAAGTACCTTCAAGGTCGTTTGAACCACAACGTCGCTGGTTCACTCAATGGCACTTAACAATGACAACAACACTGAGTATGGATTGTGTGATGCTTGCAATTTGTCGTAGCTGTTGGGAACAGTGTTAGTGTGGCTACATAAAGCAATACATGCAAAATATTGTTGAAGTTGGAAGACGAGTTGGCTCGTAATGAACATGGCATTCATTATAACCATTCTCTCTGCTTTGGGAAATGTTTAAATATTTTATAGTAATGACTTATTTAAAGACTCCATCTATCTAATCTCCATTGTTGTTGTTGTTCAGAGCTGTCCAGTAAGGTCCAACTGCTTTCCAAGGAGCAACTGGTGAGTTTGAACTGCTGATCTTGTGATTCAAACCGACATTTTGGTCCAGTGCATTATTTCACAGCACCACACCATTAGCCCTCATAATTTCATATTGGGTGCCCTGGGCTGCTAACCACAAGGTCAGTAGTTCAAACCCAACAACTGCTCCTTGGAAACCCTGTACAGGGTTGCTATGAGTCAGAACGGACTCAACAGAATACAACAACAATCAGCCTTAACCCAGAGTCAAATTTTACATATCTTATATCAGTAACTGTTAATTCCCTTCTCCCAAAGAACAATGTTATTGTAAAAGAGAGATTTATAGTATTGTTGAACTAAAAATCACATTAAACCATTGATAGAATTTGAAGTTCATTTAATAAGCAATTTGCAAATCAGGAGGAAGTTTCAACTAGGAAGTCAAAATGTTCTGAGGATGAGAAGAATTTCCCCAATTCTTATCCACATCTTACTGACTTTGTCATGGAAATGGGGCCAGAACAGTGTTACATAATAACAATTTACTCTAAAACACAGCTTACAGTCTGACCCTGGCGTCTGAAACCACATAGAGAATTCTTCAAAACAGCCTAACACCCAAGGTAAAACAATCTCTACTAAACTGGTTATGTAGCTACTGTGTGAATTAAAGGTGACTTTGTTGTTATTGTTAGGTGCTTTCTTATCCAATCTGACTCAGAGTGATCCTAGGCACAATAGAATGAAACACTGTCCAGTGTTCCACCATCCAAACAATTGTTGTTACATTTGAGCCCACTGCTGCTGCCACTGTGTCAATCCATCTCACAGGGGATCTTCCTCTTTTCTGCTGACCTTCCACCTTATCAAGCATGATGTGCTTCTCCAGGGACTGGTCCTTCTTGATAATATGTCTAAGTATAACTCTGGTGGTGTAGAGGTTACGAATCGGGCTGCGAACCTTAAGGTCAGCAGTTCGAAACTACCAGCCGCTCTGTGGGAGAAAGATGAGGCTTTCTACTCCTGTAAAGATTTACACCCTTGGAAACCCTGTCACAGGGTCGCTATGGGTCGGACCCGACTCGATGGCACTTAACAACAACAACAAGAGACCAAGTCTGGCCATCTGGGTTTCTACAGAGCATTCTGGTTCCAACACAGATTTGTTTGTTCTTGCAGTTCATGGCACCTTTAACATTCTTCTCCAACACCATATAACTCAAATGCATCAATTCTTCTATGATCTTCCTTACTCACTTTCCAACTTTATCACGCATATGAGGCTTTTGAAAAACATCACGGCTTGGGTCAGGTGTACTACTTAGTCCTCAAACTGACATCTTTGTTAATGAACACTTCAAAGAGGTCTTGTGCAGTAAATTTGCTTAATGCAATATGTCATATATATATATATATTTGGGGGGGGAGGTTTGGATGCTTCTTCCATGATATTGGTAGTGGATCCAAGCAAAATGAAGTCTTTGACAACTTCAATCTTTCCTCCATGTATTGTATGTATTTATTGGTCCAGATGTGAGGATTTTTATTTTCTTTACAATGCAATCCATACTGAAGGACCTGGGCTTTGATCTTTATTGGTAAGTGTTTTAAAGATGACTCTAGGAAAACAATTAATTCAAGGTCAAGGCTCAAAAGAACATCTAGAAGCAAATGTCCTGGAATTTGGAAAGTCCTGAAAAATCCCAACTCCAAGGAATCCAGAAATCTGTCTTCCAGGAGAGTTAAAATGGTTTGTCAGTACACACTTGTGGCTATTTTACTGGCTCCTTCTCCAGAGTGACCAGCTTTTCCTCAGTCACCTTGATTAAGTCTGGAATTGATGACAGGCTGTGAATTTCCACAATGGAGAGTCTAATCATGTTCTGCTCACAAGATTATATAGATCAATCAATATCTAAGTAGGTTACTCATTCATTTAATTCCAAGTGACCTCATGATCAATTAGCTGCCACCAGAGAGTCTTACAGATGAAAACACTTTTCTGTCTGGGTGTGGCTATTGTAGAAATCATGCCCACTTTGTCTCTTGTATGCTTAAGGACCACGACCCAAACTCTGCCTTACTTTGTTGTTGTTTTAGTTGTGTGCCATCAGATTCCATTTTATAGTGACTCTATGTCAGAGTAGAATTGCCTTATAGGATTTTCTAAGCTGTAATCTGTACAGGTTTGTTCAGTGGTTGCATTCTCACCTTCTAAATGAAATACCTGGGTTTGATTCCAGAACAATGTACCTCAAGTATAGACACTACCCATCTGTCAATTAAAGCTTCTCAGTGAAACTTCCAAGCTAAAACAAACTAGGAACAAATGCATGGCAGCTTACTTCTGAAAATCAGTTCATAGCATCCTGGTGTGGCACTGTAGGATAAGCACTGGACTGCTATCCTCAGGTTAGTGGTTCAAACCCACCAAACACTCCTTGGAAACCCTATACAAAGTCACTATGAGTTAGAGCCAACTCAATAGAGCACACAATAACTATTTACAGGAACAGATTGCCTGGACTACTAGCTGATGATTACCATGAAAATAAGGATGAAATGATGGCAGAATACACATGAGAAAACGTTTTTCTGTAAAGGATTAAATAACAAATAGCTGCAGCTTTGGAAGGGCTGTGGTGTCATATGATAAGCACTGGACTGTGAACCGCAAGGCTCAAGCCTGCCAACTGCTTCATGGAAGACAGATGAAGCTTTCTGCTCCCATAACAATTTTAAGGCCCAGAAACCCTATACAGGGTTGCCATGAGTCAGAGCTGACTCTACAGCACTTAACAATAACAACAATTTCCATCTTTGGGGCCTAAACAGTTATGACTATTCAAATTGTAGCACAAAAGCAGTTACAGACAAATGGGCATGGCTGTGTTCCAAGTAATGTTTTGTTTTGTTTTTAATGGATACTCATGAGATATAATATACTCTATTTTTTTAAACCACTTAAAAAATATTTTTAAAATCATTGTTAGTTTGCTAGCCATACTTAAAAAGCAAAACAAAACAAACCCGCCAATCTCTACTAAACCCTTAGGACCCCTTCTTATTTACGCTCCATTTAATCTGAAAACAGGACTTCAAATTGGTTCAACCCAGTTCAGTAATAACCAACAAAGCAAAACCTGAACAGACGTGAATTTTTAAGATCTGCGTGTTCTAGAACAATAACTGAAATAAGAAAATGATATGTTGAAGCCCTGGAATGCGAGATGATGAAAACAAGCAAGAAATTCTTTTTAAATTTAGGTGAACCAGAGGATAACGAGAATGGGAAATTATGGTTGAAATCCTGTTAGAAAGTTAACTTCCCTCTTTAAGACCAGGGTAGCATATGGCTTGCATAGCAACCGAATCTCTTGCCTATTGGATTTTGAGCAGAATTGCAAACAGTGGTGCCCTGCTCAAAGATGGCGGCCAACAGCAGTGTTTTGATTGTGCATTGCTCTACAGTCTTGACAAGAATCCAGCCTCCTGAATTAGGATCCTGAAAGGATTGATGACGCCTCTGTGGCTTCTCCCATTCCAGGGCTCCAGCCTATCATCTTTCTCATTCCGGTTATTGTCTGGTACACCCACATCTTAAAAATTAAGGTCTGTTCCAGTTTCACTTCCTCAGCCATCTTTCTCTGTAAACAATCACAGTGACAAAAAATGAAGGTATATTCTATTTTCTCATAATAGATATTTTCATATTTTCAAATATCACATACAGTATTTACATTTGTCTCCTTAATATTCTATGTGTCGAGAGGTGAGTTAATGTCACTGTTACTGTTTTTCATTTCTTCTTATGCAGTGCTTTCTACACTCGATGTCTCACAAAGGAAAATTCGAGCATTAGGAAAAGGGTTTTCATTTCACTTGTATATAGGGAAGACAAGCCTTTAGAAGTCTCATCTCCCATATACTTCCAAGGACTAGTCTCCAAGCCTTTAGAAAATCTGGACTCCCCAAATAAAAACATGTAGGCAATATTTAAATACAAAAAAAATATATAAACACCCATAAAGTTTTAGTTGATCTATTCATTCTTCTCATTGGTGCTAAAAGGACACTTTGCCTTAGATGATTATCACATCTGCAGGTATAACTTCAAATGGCAAATATAAAGTTGCTTTCTTGAGGGAATGTCTGTTACTGTATTTGGTATTTTATCTCTAATGGAAAGTTCCTTTTTCTCTCTCTGATGGCGGCAGCTGAAAAAAATCTGACCCTACCACCATGGGTATTTACTACATGAAATTCAAAACAGTCACATCCATATTGTAGATTTTTCCATTTATTATTCTTATAGTACACTCTTTATTTCATCCGAAACCTTTGTCTTGATGGTCTTATCATAACTCTATCCTACATATACTGAGAGGTAACAATTACCTTATATTCATGTCCTTGACTGAATTACTTTGATTCGAATGTGTCATTTGTATACAGCCCTGAGTTTGTTTTTATGGTGTAACTTGGAAACAATATTATGACAGATTATTTCATATTGTTTCCTTGTATGGATATAATAAATAAATGCGGCCTTCATTCTGCCATTCTAGCTTTTATTTTCTGATTTTAATGTTCCCTTTGATTTCTATCTTTGTTTTTTATTGTCTTGGGGTGTGATGCTTACTGGTAAAAATTAGATATAAAAACTCCTGAAAACTCTGACAAAGAATAATAATTAGATGAACTTTTGTCCAAAAGTAATGATGTCATTTTGAAGATTAAAATGTGTCTGACCCAAGCCATGGTATTCTCAATAACCTCATATGCATATGAAAATTGGACAGTGAATAAGGAAGACCAAAGAACTGATGCATTTGAGTTAGAATGTTGAAGGAGAACATTTAAAATAACCATGGATGGCCAAAAGAATAAACAAATCTGTGTTGGAAGAAGTACAGCCAGAGTGCTCCTTGAAAGCCAGGATGGCCAGACTTTATCTCTCATACTTCAGACTTATTACCAGGAGGGACGAGTCCCTGGAAAAGGATACCATGCTTGGTATAGTGGACTGTCAACAAAATAGATTGGCACACTGGCAGCAGCAATGGGCTCAATAGTAGCAATGATTGTGAGTTTGGCACAGGAATGAGCTGTATTTCATTCTGTTGTGTGTAGGGTCACTATGAGTCGGTACCAACTCAATGGCACCTAACAACATCAATCACTTTTAAAAATATTGCAGAGCTTCAGTGCTGAACTAAATTGATACAATTTTACCATTTGAATATAATATAGAATTTTATTTTAAAATACATAGGGGAATATTATGTATGGAAAACGATGCATTTATAATCATAAGTGATGTTGGCACAATTTGAAAAATAGCCATTTGGGAGAACAATCTAAAGCTGAGCCCCAACCTCATTCTTTAGATTATTTTCAGGTATGTAAATATTTTTATGCATTCTGTTTCATTTTTGACAACTTCTAATTTTCCTATATTCACTTCGTACAGTCCATGATCCGATTATTAATGGATGTTTACAGCTGTTTCTCCTCATTTTGAGTTGTGCCCCTATCAACAAATGAAGGTCTCACGGGCTTTTCTCCCACAGGCTTTACACCATTCGTGGTCAAATCTACTTTGAGGAGGCAGTTCTTCCCCAGCTGCATTTTGAATGCTTTCCAACCTGAGGGGCTCATTGTCTGGCACTATATCTGACAGTGTTTCTCTGCTATTCGTAAGGTTTTCAGTGACTATATATAAATATTCAGAAGTAGTTCATCACTCCTTCTTCCTAGTCTGTCTTCATCTGGAAGCTCATGTGAAACTTGTCCACCATGGGTGACCCTGTTGGTATTTAAAATGCCAGTGACATAGCTTCCAGAATCACAGCAACTCAAAAGCCACCACAGTATGATAAACTGACAGATGAGTGGTGGAATGAAGAGAAATACTATAAACATCCATTAATAATCGGAACATGGAATGTAAGAAGTATGAATCTAGGAAAACTGGAAATTGTCAAAAATGAAATGGAATGCTAAACATTGATATCTTAGGCATTGTTGTTGTTGTTAAGTGCCATGGAGTTGGTTCTGATTCATAGCAACCTACAGGGTTTCCGAGGCTATAAAATTTTATGGGAGCAGAAAGCCTCATCTTTTTCCCACGAAACAGCTGGTAGTTTCGAACTGCTAGTCTTGTGGTTGACAGCATGATTTGTAACCTCTACACTACTGAAATGCACTGGTATTGGCCATTTTTCATCTGACAAACACATAGTTTACTATGCCAGGAATGACAAATTGAAGATTAATCATGTTTCATTCATTGTTGAAATGAACATATCAAGATCAGTCATGAGGTACAATGCTGTCTGTGATAGGATAATATCCATGCCCCTCAAGGAAGACCAGTTGGTACCAGTATTATTCAAATGTACACATCAACCACTAAAGCCAGTGAGGATGAAATAGAAGAATTCTACCAACTTCTTCAAACTGAAATTGATCAAACACGCAATCAAGATGTATTTCTCATTACCAGTGATTGGAATGCAATGGTTGGGAGCAAAGAGGAAGGA
>NW_006408700.1:2521823-2523439 GCF_000296735.1 Chrysochloris asiatica
GTGCTCAACGTAGCAATGATTGTGAGGTTCTCCCAGAACTGGACAGTGTTTTGTTCTGTTGTGTAGAGGGTCACTATGAGTTGGTACAGACTTGATGGCACCTAAAACAACAACAACAATAGCACAGGGTCATAATCCAATGGAACATGAAAATCATTGGACAATATCATTAATATCACATGCAAATAAAATTTTAAAGACAATTCAAAAACAGTAGCAACAGTATATTGACAGGGAACTGACAGAGATTCAAGCTAGATTCAAACAAGGACATAATACAATTGCTGATGTCAGATGGATCTTGGCTGAAAGCAAAAATACCAGAAAGATGTTTACCTATATTTTATTGACTATGCCAAGGCTTTGGATTATATGGATTATAGCAAGCTATGGACAACACTGGGAGAATGAGCAATCCCAAACACTTAATTGTGCTCATCAGGAACATGTATATAGACCAATAGACAGTAGTTCGAATAGAACAGCGGGGACACTGCATAGTTTAAAATCAGGAAAGGTGTGCACCAGGGTTATATTCTTTCACTGTATTTATTCAATCTGTATATTGAGCAAATAACCCGAGAAACTGGATTATGTGGAAAAGAATGTCGCAGCAAGATTGGAGGAAGACTCATTAAAAACTGGTGATATGCACATGATACAACCTTACCTGCTGATAGCAACAGACTTACAATACTTACTGATGAAGATAAAAAACCACAGTCTCTGGTAAGAGTTGCACTTCAATGTAAAGAAAACAAAAAATCTCACTACTGGACCAATAAGTAACATCAAGATAAATGGAGAAAATACTGAAATTGTCAAACACTTCATTTTGCTCGGATCAACCATCAACACTCACATAAGTAGCATTCAAGAAATTAAACAATGTATGATTGCATTAGGCAAATCTGCTGCATAAGACCTCTTAAAGAGCAAAGATGTCAGTTTGAGACCTATGGTGCACATGACCCAAGCCATGCTATTTTGGTAGCCTCATAATCATGTGATAGTTGGACAGTAAATAAGGAAGACTGTGGAAGAATTGATGCATTTCAGTTATGATGTTGGAGATGAATATTAAAAGTACCAAGCACTACCAGGAGAATAAACAAATCTATGTTGGAATAAATAGTCAGAGTGCTCCTAAGCCAAGATTGCCCACTTAATGTCTCATACTTTGGACATATTATCAGGAGAGGCCTGTCCCTGAATAAGGACATAATGCTTGATAAAGTGGAGGGACAGCAACAAAGTGGGAGACCCCCAACAAAATGGATTGGCACAGTGGCACCAACAATGCACTCAAGAGTGTCAGTAATTGTGAGGATGGTGCAGGGCCAGCAGGTACTTCGTTCTGTTGTACATAGGATCACTAGGGGTCAGAGCCACCTTGATGGGACCTAACAATAACAAGAGATAATCCAGCATTTGATTATAAATTTGTTTTCTCCTCTTATATCAATTTGTTCTTTTGGTCTATGTTATCAATTTTGTACAAATTCATGGTACTTTGTGTAGTGTTCATTTTATTATTACATGCCATTCTGCTTCCCTAGCATTTAATTTTATCTTTCCCTCTCTTAATATTGCCATGTTGTTGTTGTTGTTGTTGT
>NW_006408700.1:2524211-2524900 GCF_000296735.1 Chrysochloris asiatica
ACACAAAAACACTCAGGAATATATAATCATTTATACAACCAAAGGGCACATTCTGCAAGCCTGCCTCCTGGCCATCAGTACTCAGTCTTTCTCTTTCCATGAGTCTAGAGTCCTCAGCTGCTCTATGTCTCCATGTCCTCATCTCTGCCTCCATCTCTGGTGTCACTGCCTCTCTGGATAGGGTCCCACATTCCACTTGTGCTCTTCTCCCTAGATAGTCTTAGGGTCCTCTGTTCCTGGACTCTAAGATTAACTACTCCCCTGTTTTTGTTACAAAATGTCTACCTTTACAATTGTGACAGTCACAATTAGTCATGGTGACAATCACTTACTATTGAATAATAAGAATCTTATTCCCATCTCTTTTCACCAGACCCATCTAGACAAGATGAAAATAATTCAGTGGGGAGTCTACTTCTCCTTGCATACTCTTAAACTAAACTCCTTCTTGAAAACTTCTTAAACTAAGCCAGTCACTTTGTGCCTTTATCTCCCCCTCATTTTAGGTAGCCAATGTCTAAGTTGCCCATCCCTTTCAAGGGGATAGAATTGATACTTGATGTGAAGACTCCTTCCCTCTCAGTTGGTAGAATGTAGATAATTCTTAAGTTATTCCTCTTCATGAATCTTAGGCCTTCTTCAGATTTTTTTATCCTTTTGTGTGCTTGTTCTTCTATCTTAGTAGTGTT
>NW_006408700.1:2525000-2531665 GCF_000296735.1 Chrysochloris asiatica
ATTAAGTGTTCTGGAATACTCATACTTCTCAATGTTGTCCACAGCTTGTCATGATCCACACAATCGAAAGCCTTTGTGTAGTCAATAAAGCACAGGCAAACATCCTTCTGATATTCTCTGCTTTCAGCCAAGATCCATCGGACATCAGCAATGATATCTCTCGTTCCACGGCCTCTTCTGAATCCATAATATTGCCATAGTAGCTTTATTTAGGTTGGTATTATCATGATGCATCTGTTTTAACCTTTGATTTTCACCCTTCTCCTATTGTTTGCCCTAGCTATATCTCTATTGTTATCATTAAGCACTGTCCAATTGGTTCCTATTCACAGTGACTCTGTGTGGGGTTTTCAAGGACAGGTGGGTAGATTTAAATCACTGACCTTGCAGGTTAGCAGGCCAGTGTTTATCATATAGGTCACACCGGACCCTAGCTGTATTTCTAATCTTTAGGAAATAGAAACTAATGTAACTTTTAAAAAATCTATTCTAATAAACTGTTTCAAAAGAATACATGTCAATTTATAGAGTCCTGGTGTGGCACTGTGGGTTAAGGTGGATTGCAAGGTAGGTTTGAACTACAAGGTCAAGTGGTTCAAGTTCATCAGCCGCTCCTTGGAAATCCGACACAGGGTAGGTAGCTATGAATCAGAACTGACTCAACGACACTTAACAACAGTAGCATTGTTTATTTACATCTATTCTGAATTGTTGTTGTTGTTGTGAAGTGCCATCGAGTCGATTCCAACCCATAGCAACCCAGCATAGGTTTCTGAGGAGCAGTTGGTGATCTTGAACCACAGACCTTGCAATTCAAACAGCTTTGCAGTCTGGCGCATTACCCCACAGACTAATGTTTTCATTCCTGGGTACCATTTCATTTTGCATTTTCTGTTGATTGTTTTTGGATCTTCTTTCCTGCTTCCCATTGAATATGTGATATTTTAATTTTTAAAATTTTTCTTCTATTGATTTAGAAGCTATATATGTCTCTATTTTTATTGCTAGCCATTTAATTCCTTACCATTTACCATACATTCTACTATGCATATACACCTATATTTTTAAGCAAAATAAAAAAGTATTCAGTATACCCATCCCCTTCCTGACTGTACTTTAATTATCTAAAGAAAACCAAAATTGATAATCATAGCTTTATCTTCATTAAGGATCTTAGTTGTATCCTTTAGAAACACTGTTGTTGTTAGGTACATTTGAGTCAATTTCATAGCGACCTTATGCACAGCACAACGAAACAATGTCCGATCCTGGGCCAACCTCACTACTGTTGCCACACTTGAGTCCGTCGATGCTGCCACCTGGCCAATCCATCTCGTTGGGGGTCTTCCTCTTTTTCTCTGACCCTCCATTTTACCAAGCATGATATCCTTCTCCAGCGACTGTTGCCCCCTGACAATATGTCCAAAGTATGAGAGATGAAGTTTGGCCATCTTGACCTCCAAGGAGCACTCTGGCTGCACTTCTTCCAAAATGGATCTTTTGGTTCTTTGGCACTTTTATTATTCTCCTCCAATACCATAATTCAAAGGTATCAATTTCAACTCATAGCAACCCTATATATAAAAACACTAACATTCCCTACTTTTGATGAGTTTCTGGGCTCACAGTTTTCTGTATGCCATGACTAATGTCCAGGTTCACTTCTCTATTTTGTTTTAACTTCATACTGTGATTTGAGTGAAGGTTTGCAGAGCAAATTGTTTTTTCATTCAACAATTCATACACATTTTGTTTCCTAATATTAACTCTGGTCCCCACAATGTAACAGCACTCGTCCTGCTTCCTTCCTATATCTACCTTTTTCATTTGTCCTTATCCCTGGGTAAATGCTGCCCCTTTCATTTCCTGTGGTTTCTTGCTCTAAGGAGTGCTTATGTCGCTGGTATTATTGATGACCCATTGTTGTTATTGTTGTTCTTAGGCATCATCGAATCTGATCAAACTCATAGAGTCCCAAGCACAACCAAACAGAACACAGTATATTCCTGCACTATCCTCACAGTGATTGTTACGTTTGAGCAAATTGTTGCTGCCACTGTGTCAATACATCCCATTGGGGGTCTTCTTTTTTGATGACTCAACTTTACCAAATATGACGTTTTTTCCTGTGGACTGATCTCTCCTGATTATATGTATAAAGTATGTGAGATGAAGTCTAGCCATCCTCACTTGTAAGGAGCACGCTGACTGTAGTTCTTCCAAGAGAGATTTGTTTGTTCTCCTAGCAGTCTGTGGTACTTTTAATATTCTTTGGCAACACCAAAATTCAAATGCTTCAATTGTTCTCTGGTTTTCCTCATTCATTCTCCAGTTTTCACAGGCATATGAGGCAATTGAAATGTCATGGATTGGATCAGGCACCCTTTAGTCCTCACAGTTGACATCTTTGCTCTTTAACACTTTCACAAGATATTTTACAGTACATTTGCCGAATACAATATACCCTTCGACTTCTTGACTGTTGCTTCTATGAGTATTGATTGTAGATACACGTAAACGTAAATCCTTGAGTGCTTCAATCTTGTTTCCATTTATCATGATGTTGCTTATTGGTCCAGTTGTGAGGATTTTTGTTTTCTTCACATTGAGTATGTTCACACTGAAGGCTAAATTCTTTCATCTTCATCAGTTAGGGCTTCAATTCTACTTCACTTTCAGGAAAAGTTGTGTCATCAACACATCACACATTGTTAATGAGACTTCCTCCAATCTTGATGCAACATTCTTCTTCATATAGTCCAACTTCTTGGATTATTTGTTCAACATACAGACTGAATAAATATGATATGGAAGAATACAGCCCTGATGTACAACTTTCCTAATTTTAAACCATTCAGTATTCTTTTAGTTGTTTTTGTTGTTAAGTGCCATGGAGTCAGTTTTGACTCACAACAACTCTTTATAGGGTTTCCTAGGAGCGACTGGTGGGTTTGAACCACCAACCTTGCAACTAAAATGGACCTTGTGGCCCAGTGCATTATCCTGCAGCACCACACTGTTCAAATCATTGCCTCTTGATCTATTTACAGGTTTCACAGGAGCACAATGAAGTATTCTAGAATACTCATTCTTCCCAGTGTGATCCGTCGTAATTTGTTATAATCCACACAGGAATATACCTTTGCATAGTAAATAAAACACAATTAAAGTTTGTCATTGTTTTTTGTTAAGTACCATTGAGTTGGTTCCACTTCACAGTGACTCTGTATAGGGTTTCTAAGGTTATAAATCATATGGAAGCAGAAAGCTTCATCGTTCTCCCATAGAAAGGCTGGTGAAATCAAACCACCCAACTTGTGGTTTGCAGTCCAGTGTTTACCCTACAGAACAACCACATTTCCCACAAGTAAAGTAAATACAATAATAATAAAGATGTTTATGACATTCTCTGCTTTCAGCCAAGATTGATATGCCCTCAGCAATGATATCCTTCTTTCCAAATCTTCTTCTGAATCAAGCTAAACTTCCTGGGAGCTCCCTGTTTTTGTGCTCCTGCAATTGTTTTTGAATTATCCTCAGCAAAATTTTAATTGTATGTGGTATTAATGATATAATTTGATCATTTCATATTCTGTTGAGTCACCTTTCTTTAAAATGGGCATTCATGTGGATCTCTTCCAGCCGGTTGGCCATGTAACTGTCTTACAAATATCTTGGCATAGACTAGTGAGTGTTTAGGGCTGCAACAGTGTTGTTGAAACATTTCAGTTGGTATTCCATCAGTTCTTGGTGGCTTGTTAATTGCTAATGTCTTCAGTGCAGCATGGACTTCTTTCTTCAAACTTATTGGTTCTTGATCAGATTCTATCTCTTGATATGTTTGACCAATTCTTTTTGGTACAGTGACTTTGAGTTCCTTCTCTCTTCTTTTGATGCTTCCTACATCATTCAGCATTTTGTCCATAGACACTTCAAAACTGCAACCAGGAGCTTGAGTTTTTCTTCAGTTCTTTCAGCCTGAGAAATGCTGAGCATGTTCTCTTTGGTCTCTAACATCAGGTCTTTGAATATTTCATCATAATACTTTCTCTTCTCGAAGTGTTCTTTGAAATTTTCTGTTCAGCTCTTTTACATCATTTACTTCTTGTTCCTTAAGCTACTCTTAAGTTCTGGAATGAGTTTCAAAGTCTCTGGCAACATTGACTTTAGTCTTTTCTTTCCTGACCTTTTGATTTCTTCATACATGATGTTCTTAATGTCCTTGGTGTGATGCCTTAGGATAAGTACTCAACATCAAGGTTGGTTTGAACTGCAAAGTTGGCAATTCAAACTCACCAGCCACCCCTTGGAAACCCTATACAAGGTTGTTATGAGTCAGAACTGACACAACGGCACTTAACAACAGCAACAGTGTCATCCAATAGCTACTCTGGTCTTCAGCCATTAGTGTTCAATGTGTTAAACTGTTTCTTGAGATGGTTTCTAAATTCAGGTTGGATATACTCAAAGTCTGTTTGGAATTTTGTTGCCTTGTTTTATTTTTGTTCAGCTTCAGTCTGAACTTGCATATGAGCAACTGATGGTCAATTCCGCAGTTGACTCCTGGCCTTGTTTTAGCTGATGATAGTGTACTTTTCCATGTTCCTTCCCACAGATGTAGTCAGTTTGATTCTTGTGTATTCCATCTGGCAAGGCCCACTTTATAGTCAGCATGATGTTGTTTAAAAAGGTATTTGCAATGAATAAGTTGTTGAACTTGCATATACTTCTATTATGCACTCTCCAAAGTAATTTCTATCATGAATGCCATATTTTGCAGCTACTTTGTTTCCAACTTTGGCATTCCAATCACGGGTTAATTACCAATGCATCTAGATTGCATGTTTGATTTCAGACTGGAAGAAGTTGTTAGAATTCTTCAGCATTGACTTTAGTGGTTGGTGCATAAATTTGAATAAGAGTGCTATGTTTGTTGTTTCTAAGTGCTGTGGAGTTAGTTCTGACTCATAGCGACTGTATATAGGGTTTTCAAAGAGTGACTAGTGAGTTTGAACTGCCAACCTTGTGGTTCAAACTGACCTTGTGGTCCCAGTGCTTATCCTACAGTACTACATCAGAACTGCACTTGGTCTTCTGTGTAGGCGTATAGATATCCTATAATAGACAGCACTATATTTCAAAATAAATCTCTAATTTTTTTAAGGTTTTTATTGTGGATTGAGTGAAAGATTACAGAGCATATCATCAGTTTTACATTCAACAAATCATACACTTTGTTTCATTATAATGATTATAATCCCCTCCATGTACCATCAGTTAACAGTATTTCTCTCTATTCACTTTAGCTTATTTATTTATTTATTTATTTAAAGAAGAAACACTCAGGCATATATAATAATTTACATCTCCAAAGGGCATATTCTGCAAGTTGCCTCCTGGCCACCAGCTCTTAGTCCCTCTCTTCTCATGAATCTGAGTCCTCAGCCGCTCCCCCTCTTCATGACCCCATCTCTGCCACCGTCTCTGGTGTTGCTGCTTCTCTGGATAAGGTCCTACATTCTGCTTGTGCTCTTCGACCTTGATAGTCCTAGGGTCCTCTGTTTCTGGAATATAAGATTAACCACTCCCCTGTTTTGGTTACAAAACTTCTACCTTTATAGTTGCGACCGTCACAACTAGTCATGATAACAATTATTCACTGTTGAATCAAACAACTCTTATCTCCATCTCCTTTTCACCAGATCCATCTAGACAAGGTGAAAATTATTCAGTGTGACTCTTTCTCTCCCTGTCCCATACTCTTAAACTAAACTCGCTCTTGAAACATTATAAGCCAGTCACTTCTTGCCTTTATCGCCCACTCATTTTAGGTAGCCAGTGTCTAAGTTGCCCATCCCTATCTACGCTGTGTACAGAGGGGATAGCATTGATACTTGATGTGAAGACCCCTTCCCTTTCTGTTGGTATTTAGAGTTACTACCTCCATGAGTAGGAGGAGCTCTGGTGGTGTAGTGGTTATGAATTGGGCTGCGAACCTTAAGGTGAGCAGTTCGAAACTACCAGCTGTTCTGTGGGAGAAAGATGAGGATTTCTGCTCCAGTAAAGATTTACAGCCTCGGAAACCCTGTACAGGGAGGGTCTCTATGAGTTGGTTCCGACTCCACGGAACATAACCATCACCACCACAACCTCCATGAATATAAGTCAGGTTCATCAAAATGAAGCAATTTACCCTTATTTCCTTTATATATATTTAAAAAAAAATTTAATCTTCCTCTCGATTTCTGATTATCAAGCCATTGATAATCAATAATCAAATGGGTACTGTCTACAAGTTTGGGTGTTCTTGTGCATCTCCCCTCACTTCATATCAGCTGGATGCTTCACTCTCAGCTCTAGCACACTGTGGCTATGTCCTTGTCCATGTGCTCAGATGTCCTCAGGTCTCACCACACTTTGGAGCAACCAGCCCTTCCTCTTCTCTGTCTCACCCTCAGGTTAATGGGAGTCAATGGACTGTAGTTGACCTCAACCCATTTCTACATTGCTGCCTTTCCCCCTCTTCCGTTCACTAGTAGACCAATGTGGTCATCAGCAAGCTTACATTCCTGTCCCTGTGTTCCCTTTGAGTTTCAATCTTAGAGGGGAGTTTGTCCTGAAGTAACTTGATTGTTTGCCTTGATGGCTTCCTGGAAAACAGCTTG
>NW_006408700.1:2533645-2563359 GCF_000296735.1 Chrysochloris asiatica
AGTGTATTGTCCATTTCTGATATTCTATTATTAAGCTTTTGGACCTCTTTCTGTAGGTTTTGAATTGTTTCCAATGCTGTATCTATCTTATTTGATTATTCCTGTAGCATTTTCTTCCTTATTTTTTTGTAAAGTGTTTTGATACATTTTATAATCATTTTTCTGAATTCTTTCTCAGGCATTTCCACAGCCTGCCCATCTTCCAGTATGAAGTATAGGTCGACTTCCAGCTCATTTGTCTCAGTCACTTTATCTCATTTCTGAACATGTGCTGATATGATCATCTCTTTCTGTTTTTTGGGCATATTCAAGAATTATCTGTGGCCTTAATACTTACTTAGATGAGTATGTATTCTGGTATTTTTTGTGCTGATTGTCTCTAGGTAGACGTGGTCAGGAGACAGGCTTCCCTTTTCACTCTTCTTCTTGAGAAATTTCAAGATGACACTGTTGGTCATTGTGACGTAACTCAGGATGTAATTTTAAGCCTATTACCTTTTTATTATTAATAAAAAATAAATTATCATTGAGTATGATTTAATAAAATACAACTTGTAGAAATCAATCAAGACAGCAGATATGCCAATAGCGCCTAAATCCATCTTTCCTGCTCCACAATCCCTGTTCTCGCCTTTTTCTTTGTTATAAACAGTTCAGGGCTGGCTGTGGCCAGTTTTCACTGCCATTTTCTTTTTTTAATGTTTTATTTTGAATTATGTGATAGTTTACATGGGAGAACATTAGTTTTATATTAATGCTATCATATATCATTCCATTGCCATGGTTACAATCCCCTCCATGCATCATCAACCAACCAA
Organism: Chrysochloris asiatica; assembly: GCF_000296735.1. Lineage (NCBI taxonomy): Eukaryota > Metazoa > Chordata > Mammalia > Afrosoricida > Chrysochloridae > Chrysochloris > Chrysochloris asiatica. The sequence goes on from NW_006408700.1 coordinate 2,534,464, forward strand.
AGGGTATACCCTACAAGCCTGCCCCCCAGTCTTCAGCACACAGCCCCTCTCCCTTTCTGGGTCTAAATTCCCAGCTGTTCCATGTCTCCATGTCATTGTCTCTGCCTCCATCTCTGGCATCACTGCTTCTCTGGGTAGCATCCTGTTCTCCGCTCTTCTCCCTTGATGGTCCCAGGGACCTCCACTGCCATTTGGTTTTAAGTGGAAACTGAGTCTTTAAATTTTGAGGAGATCTGTGCACATGTGTAGTAGAACCCTCTGGGGCTGGAGGTGGAGGTAGGGTGTCCACTCACTCAGCACCCCCTTTAGTCACCAGCATGGAGGTGCACAGACAGTGATCCTACAGCGACACACTAGGACTCCATATAGACCTGTCTATTGGAGAAAGGTTGAGCCATGGAGGTGAATTCAGTTCTAGGACTGAAGAATTATAAAGACTATGCATTATCATCAACTAGGACATGGAACTCAGAAGAATGTGAAAACAAATGCTTATTTGCAATTCCATTGAATCAGAGGCTGTATCTAAGTTATCTTTTGTCCCTGGCTGAACAGGGTTCAATAAATATATGTTGAATTGAACTCAATTAAGCTTATTGATTTTTCTTGTTTGTGGGAAGGTCATCCAGGTGGAAAAATTCAGAAGTCAATTCGTCACTTTAGAGTTTGAGTGAAAGGTTAAAGCTGGAGATGGATTTAGGCGCTATTAGCATATCTGCTGTCTTGATTGATTTCTACAAGTTGTATTTTATTAAATCATACTCAATGATAATTTATTTTTTATTAATAAACTTTATTTCTTGTTTTTATAATTGCTACACATGTTAATAAAGTATATTAATGAGTTGTTGTTGTTGTTGTTAAGTGCCATCAAGTCAGTTCCAACCCATAGTGACCCTGTATAGGGTTTCCGAGAAGCTGCTGGTGAGCTTGAGCTGCTGACCTTGCAGTTCAAACAGCTTTGCAGTCTGGCACATTAACCTACAGCACCACACCAGGACTCCATACTAATGAGCAGATATTGATAATTTTTACCATATCCTGTCATGTGCCTTTTGTTAGTTGCTGCTATGAACTGAATCATGTCTTTCTAAAATATGTATAATAAATACTATACCTATGGATATGATCCTATTTTCTATGTGAAAGAGATCATATCACTGTAGGATGTGTCTTAAGCCAGTCATATTGAGGTATAAAAGAAGTAGATGGTGAAAGATAGATGCTAAATCATATAAGATCTCCAAGGAACCAAGATGCAAGCTGAAAAGAGACAAAGACCTTCTCCCAAAGCTGACATAGAAGGAAAACTTCCCCCTAGAGCCAGTACCCTGATTTCAAATTGTTGAAGCTTTTGGAGATCAACTGTAGCTAAAATCTGCTATGTTTACAGTAACAAGAAATGTTCCATTGTTAGGTATGACATCACAACCTCTCCTGGGTATCCCTATTATCTTTCCTTTAAAAACCACATAAGTAGGTAAAAAGAGGGGGAGACATAAAAACTGTACATAGCTTTCTTCATAGTACCCTGTGGTCTTCCTCTTCTTTCAATTTCCTGTGGATCTTGATAACACTTGAAGACTCAAGGGATCCTGACCTCATAACTCAGCTACATTCCCTGCCTGGAAACACAACAGAGCTGTTACCTTGGTGACCACTCTAGAGAGAACACACATCATCCTGAGCCATACACAAGAGATGTTTATGATGACATAGAAGAGAAGCAGAAATTCAAAAAGGAGAGTGCTTTTTATAATCTTCTGATGCTTTTTTCTTCCTCTTTTACTTTTCACTTACAAAGTCACAGAAGTAAAAAGAGAGTGAGAGAACATACTAGCCTCTCATCCTATCAAAGCTCTACTGATATCATCTATATTCCTGCCTATTTCTTTGCTTCCCCACATCAATAAGAATAGTTTGCATCATATCCAAGTTCTTGTAATGTTTCATTCATAAATATTTCAGTATGAATCTCAAGAGTTATATTCTCTTGTGTCATCATATATCTAGACCATATTGAAATGTATCCAGAGTCCTGGTGTAACACTATGGATTAATGGGCTAGACTGAAAGGTAAGTTTGAACCTCAAGGTCGATGATTCAAGCACACCAGCTGCTCCTCAGAATCCTATACAGGGTCGCTATGAGCCAGAATCACCCCTATGGCACTTAACAACAACTATATGTTTGTTTTGTTAGTTTGTTTGTTTACACGATCCATACATTGCATTTGACTGATAGACATTTGATCTCTGTTAATTGATAGGTCCTGCTTCCCTCATGCTTCTCCTGATAATTAATTTGTTAATAAAGCCAGACCATTTCTTTCTGTAGAGTTCACAATAGTCTAAGATTTTGCTGACTGCATCTCCATCATGTTATTTAACATGTTCTTGCAAATTAGCACTTAGCTCTAGAAGTGAGATTTAATTCAGGGTCAACTTTCAGATAGAATGTTTTGTGTTATTGTTGTTAAATTCTGTCAAGTCAGTTCTGACTCATAGTGACCCTGTATAAAGTTTCCAAGGAGCAGCTGGTGGGCTTGAACCACCAACCTTGATAACTGTGGTTTGCAGTCCAGACACACAATTTCTTGTTGTTGCTCTGTTTGTGTTATTATCACCAATGATCATTACCTATAATTATCATTTCATTAAGGGTAGATATAGTATTTTCTTATTTTATTTATTCTGTACTAGCTGATATGCTTCTATAGCCAGACATCTTTCCTCATCAATGCTATACTTAATCTAAAGATAGCTCAGTGCAAGTCAAATGTCTGATTCTTTCTACTTATTTAAGTTTTCAGAAAAATTAGTTATAGCCTTAGTAGCTATAAAAAACTAAAAAGTAAGTTCTTTAAATATCATTTTGTATTAATGGATTTTAACATGTGATTGGCTTTTGTCCATCCTGAGCCCAGAGAACCAAGCAAATGGCTGACATATAGACTAATGTAGATAGCATTTTATTTCAAGGTAAATTATTGTGTACATTCAATATATTAAATATAGAAACTCAGATCCTGTCAAATATGAGAAAACATATCTTTGAAATCAAAATTTAAAACTGGTATTTAGAAGTATGATTTAAAACAGGTTCATGCAAACGAAACTTCTCTCAGTTAAAAAAATCCAACTTGGGGAAATTGTTCTTTTATTCTGTATTATTGATGTTGTTAGGCACCATTGAGTCACTTCTGACACATAGTGTGACCTTTGCACAACAGAATGAAATACTGCCCGGTCTTGGGCCAACATTGTTATGCTCGGGTCTGTTGCTGCTGCCAATGTGCCAATCCATCTCATTGGGGGTCTTCCTCTTTCTCACTGACATTCCACTTTCCCAAACATGGTGTACTTCTCCAGGGACTGGTCCCTCTTGATAATATGTCCAAAGTATGAGAGACAAAATCTGGCCATGCCTGGCTTGTAAGGAACATTCTAGCTGTACTTATTCCAATGCAGATTTAAGTAAAATTTAAGTTAAAAACATATACAATACAATTCAATTTGGGAAGTACTATATCATGGAACACTGGTATGACGCTGTAGGGAAAGCACTGAACTGCTAACCACAAGGTCAATGGTTCAAACTCACCAGCTAATCCTTGAAAACCTTATACAGGGTTGCTATGCTTTGGAAATGATTTGATGGAACTTAATAGTTACGATAGCAATCTAACTATATATGAAAAGAATGTTGCAGATTCTCAGGCAGGGCATTCTATAAGAGACTTCATGGAAAAGGTAAAAGTTAATGTTAGTTGAAAAGGATAAATATGAGCTAGATAATCAAGTCAGGGTCAACTTCATGGCAGTGGATTTGATTTATGGCTTTAAGCAAGTGGAGAGATGAGACTAGTGGAGAGGATTGAAAGGCAAGGACAACGTCATGCTGACAAGGGAACCCGCAGTCCCTAGGGAGAATCAAAAATGAATTCTGCATGTCAGGCATTTTAAACAGATTAAAATGATCTGAAGTATGCAAATCCAAATGTTGTGGGAAGGAAAAAGTTGGAACATACATGGATAATTATGAAATTCTTTTAAATGTTTGCTATTTAAACAAATTCACCCTATATTCTAAATGGTGGGTTTTACACTTAAAAATTGAATTAGGAAAGTGTGATTTTTAAAAAATCAGCATGTCATTACATCAAATCACCATAAAAGCTGTGCTCCAGATACAAAGGTAGTGTCCCCTGCCTTGTTTTTAATAGAAATAGTTCCCCATCTCACATGCGCCATCATTTTTGAGTGCAGTTGAGGTTAGGAGCTGACTGATGAGAAGAGAGAGCCACGAGTACAGAAATTCCCTTTTCAGAAGGGGTGATATGGGTACAAGAGGGGCTTTTTAAGTTGTTAGGTTGTGAACACTTAACAAGAAAGGAGGCTGGTGGTTCAAACTCACCAGCCGCTCCTTGGAAATCCTATACAGGGTCACTATGAGTTGGAGCTGACTTGCTGGCACTTAACAACAACAACAACAGTAGCATATGAATTACACAGAGGGCTAGTAACTGCAAGACCAGAAGATTGAATCCACCAGCTGCTCCAAAGGAGAAAGAATGAGGATTTCTGCTCCCGAAAAGATTTACAGCCTCAGAAACCCTCTATAGGGGCCCTCTGAGTGGAAACTTACCTGACACCACACAACAGCATAATGGCATGGCCTCATTAACACAATAAGGAAAACTCTACTCCCAAATGGAATTATAACCACAGGCTATTGTTGCTTTTAAATACCACTGAGTCAGTTCTAACTCATAGTGATCCTGTATAGGGTTTTAGAATCGTGGTTGATGGGCTTGAACCACTGACCTTATGGTTAACAGTCCAGTACTTATCCTACAGGACTCCATAGGTATAGGGATTAAATTCCAACACATATTGGAATTTAATATGTGCAGGGGCACACAATTCAATCTATAACATCCATAGAAATCTATGTTCACCAATCTGTTTCTGATATACTTGCCCATTTGTGCAACATCCGACCATCTATGTGTATGTGGCCTGGTAAAATTATAATAAAGTTGAGAAATCCTAGATATTTTGCTGAATACTGAGATCTGGAGATCCAATTTGTTTCCCACTAATTCTCCAGGTCCTACAAACATCCCACCCAACGACATCAGGGTGAGGGGATATCGACTGTCTTTTCCACCATGCTCACCTCTGGCAGGGACCATGCAGATGCCCCCAGAACATCTGATGTGGATGCCTTACCAAGGCTGCTGCCCGCACTCATCCTGGGTGCCCTGTGCTCATTACAGCTGGGACCCAAGGTCATAGCTTCTCCTTTGGTGGTAGCCACCAAATGGTCCAGGCTGCAGCAGTGGCAGGAGGTGGAAAGGCGACAAACCAAGAAGTATGTTCCACAGTGGGTGGATGAGGGCCAACCGTGGCTCTTGGAGACTGAGCAGCAGCCACACAGGACGAGTGGTGGCAGTCCCAGTTTCCAAGCAGTCCCTTGGCACTGTGGCAGTGGCATGGGTCCCAGGTCTGACTGGTGACTGCCCAGTGTGCCCCCCTCTTTTATATATAGTGTTTGCGCAGCATCTAGATCACACAGTGTCCTGTTTCCCAGAATGTATTGACATTAAGCTACATATTTGTCATTTCATTTCTCAGTCAAGAAAATCATATTCCCTTTTTCATAGCCTTTTTCTGTTTCATAGCACAACTTGTCTCTCATCTTTTCATGCACCTCATCTATCATTCAAAATACCCTAAACACATAGACTTAAATGGTGAACAAATCACTGTCATCAACAAAGGGCTAAATGTTTTAGTTCTGAAACAAATAAACAGAGAATAAGTACTTTTAAAGTTCTACAAAATATAGGCTAGGTTTTCTTAAATCTAGAAATTATGCACCACAACTATAAAGTTCCTCTATTGTTGTTGTTAATGATTGCTGCAAATAATAAGTGCAAAAGAATTCATTATATTGTTTAAAGATAGTCCCAGCTAAGAGTTTCCCAGGTAAATTGTCACCCACGATCCCAATTTTAGAATTCTCCCTTTTTATATCATACTTACATTGATTGAGAGATTAACTTCATGTGGTTGAATCACTACTCGATTTGGAGCTCTAAGACTTGGATTTAAGCCCTGGCTCTGCTATCTCTAAGCTGTGTAAAATTGAACAGTCCACTTAAATATGATTAACTGAGGAGGGAAAGGTATATAAGCATCTAGGTCAGTACCTGGTCCATAGCTGATATGCAATAAGAATGAGCAAGGCATATAATGAGATCTGAAATGTAATGACTCACAGTTAAAGGCTGTGGCGTTAAACAGAACCAGATTCAAATTCTGATTCTGCTACTTGCAGATTTTGAGAGTTGAACCAATAATGGGCTTTCGAATCCTCTGCTTCCTTCTCTGTAGAGGGATAGTCATATTTCTTACCACACAGGATTTGTTGAAGGAGCCCTGGTGGCACAACTTGTTAAGCATCTGGTTGGTAACCGACGAGTCAGTCATTTGAACTCACCCAGCAGAAAAAACATGGTGAGCTACTTTTATAAAGATTACAGCCAAGAAAACCAAGGAGGAAATCCCACTGCCTCACAGGATTGTTACGAATGACAATCAATTCTGCAGCATCTACCAACAGCTCAAGATTCTTGTCGATATTTTAAAAATAATCTGTAAAAAAGAACAGCAGTGTCTGATATATTTTAAGAACTCTATAACTATTTTTTGTTTTTATTATTAATATGCTATTTGAAGTATCAGAGAGATGCTTTAGTCAGAGTGAATCCGATATTTTTAGATGTTTTAGATACTAAAATGTTGAAGTAAAAGATTATTTGGATGGCTTACTTTTAATTAAATTCAGATTAATTCTAAATTATCTCAGGTTAAAATCTGAACTGCATAATCTTAATAACAGTATTAACAAAAACTAAAAAAAGATGAAAAAGTAATAACAAAACAGCTTATTACTTAAATTAACACAAAGGAAACATTCAACTCATGTTCTATAACAGTGCTATCAAGATATTTTCTAGGAAGAGCCAAGATAGAACATCTATAAAGCACCCAAAAACCAAAAACCCCACTGTCATAGAGTTGATTCTGACTCACACTGGCCCTATAGGACAGAATAAAGCTGCTCTCCAAATCTACAATCCTTACAAAAGCAAACTGCCAGATCTTTCTGCAGAGCACTTGGTGGGTTCAAATGGCCAAGCTTTGGGTGAGCAGCTAAGTGTTTAATTTCTGTGCCACCAGGGGTCCTATTGAAAAAGTTGTTGTGCTAGATACTGAGTTGGTTCTAACTCATAGCAACACTATGCACAACAGAATGAAACACTTCCCAGTCCTGCACCATCGTTATAATTGTTATGTGTGAGCCCACTGTTGCTGCCACTGTGTCAATCCATCTCATTGGGGTCTTCCTCTTTGGGGCTGACCCTCCACTTTACCAGGCACAATATCCTTCTCTAGGGACAGGTCACTCCTGACTGTAAGTCCAAAATACTCTCAACAAAGGCTAGTCATCTACAATCAACAGCTTCTCAGAATTCTGGCTGAACTTTTTCCAAGACAGATTTGTTTGTTCTTTTGTCAGTTCAGAGTACTTTCAATCTTCTTTACTATATTGTAAAACAGTACACTCGTGGATCAGTAGTTATTGAAAAACTTACCCTCTGATTTTACAGTAACTTTAAAATCTCACCCTGAGAGAAAGACAGCATACTATTTGCTATTAACAATAAAGTGAAAATGAGTTTATCAAAGACATTCCCCCCCAAAAAAGCACGAAATTATTAATATCCTAGAGACAGGGTAACTGCATTAGAGTTATGGTATTGAGGAAGAATTTTTAAGATACCATAGACTGCCAGAAGAACAAACAAATCTGTGTTGGAAGAAGTACAGCCAGAAAGCTCCTAACCCAAGATGGCCAGACTTTGTGTCTCACACTTTGGACATATCAGGAGGGACTAATCTCTGGAGAAGGACATCATGCATAGTAAAGTGGGGGCTCAGCAAAAAAATGAGGGAGACCCCCCAATAAGATGGATTGACACAGTGGCTGTAACAATGGGTTCAGGCATAGCAGCAATTTTGAGGGCTGGGCAGTGTTTTGATCTATTGTACATAGGGTCGGTGTGAGTTGGAACTGACTCAATGGCACCTAACAACTACAATGCAAAAGGAAAGGGAAAAGAAAGAAAAATTAGAGCTTGTGTTACCTTCTTCCCACCTAAAGCTGTCTCCAGAGGCAGGCAGAGAGAGACCAGGAACTTTTTATAGATTAAAAAAAAAAGTTTTTATTTAAAAGGGAAAATCATCTGTGTTCTTGCGCTTGTACAGTTGTGAAAAATAGATCTGATGCCAAGAAAAGACTTCAGGCTGTGTGTTTTCCCTTTCAGATGATGGCAACGCTGCTGACACTTGTGCTATTTGCATGAAGTCTCAGGGCAGGGCAGGGTTGTAGGAAACAGCCTCCCAACAATGTCTTCATCAGAGGCATTCTGCAGCTATCATTTTACTCATGGTGGCACAAGGAAATGACACGCTTTCAAAAATCATTTCTAGCTCATCTTTGTTCTACAAAAAAAAAAATAGTAATGTAAAAATATGCATTCAACTGGCAGGTCTGTCTTCTGGCAGCCAAAGAAGCAACATTAAAAAAAAAAAAAGTATAATTATAAAATCATTCAAAACCAATTGTGTCATGTAATATGGAATGTAAATAATGGCTGCTTTAATGTGAGAAGTATTTTGGTATCTAGGTATATAATTGTAGACATTTGTTCCAGAGCAGATAAGCTCATCATCAGATGTGATGGCTAATATTTCCTGAGAATAGTGTTCTCTCTTCTCAACAAAGTTTTCTCTTTCTTTTTTAACCAATGTACTTCTTTATTTAAAGTTATTTATAAAATTTCAAAATATATGCTTTTTTTCATTTCCAAAAATACACAAATGTGTAAAATAAAATATAAGCATTCTCACGTTCTCTAAACCAATTACTGTTGAGTCAATTTTGACTCTTGGTAATCCTGTGTGTCCGTAGAACTATGTCCATGGGGTTCCCAATGTTGTTGTTGTTGTTAAGTGCCGTCGAGTCGGGTCCGACCCATAGCGACCCTGTACAGGGTTTCCGAGGGTGTAAATCCTTACGGGAGTAGAAAGCCTCGTCTTTCTCCCGCGGAGCGGCTGGTAGTTTCAAACCGCTGACCTTAAGGTTCGCAGCCCAATTCGTAACCACTACGCTACCCAATAGTTGAGGTTTATTCCGAGGTTCCTCTGGATAGACATGAACCTCTAACTATTCAGTTAGCAGCCAAGAATATTCACTGTTCATAACATCCGCTAATTTGGATGTTTGTTGCGTATACTTTGCATGTGTGTATATGTGCACATGGATATATATATAGAAAAAGACATTCTTCAAGCTTCATTGTCAATAGCATCAAATCCCAACAAGAAGTTTTACCACAGATGCTACAGATGGGTCCTTTCAAGTGTGAATGAGGTCTTTTCACCTTCACTTCCTACAGGGTTTTAACTGATGATGGAATCTTTAAGCTACTGAAATGTGAATCATGGGTATTTATAGTGCAGTGTTGTCTAATTCAACATTTTACACTTCTAGCAGCTGGAGCCATAAGGGGCATCAACAGGAAAACCTTGCAATTTTTCAAGTTCAATTTAAATATTTCCCTCAAGTTTTAGATAGGTTTCCATAGTGTGCTGAGCTTCTAAGAGCCTGCTGCTGCTGTTGTTAGGCACCATCGGGCAGAAAAACCTCGTCTTTCTCCTTCGGAGCAGTTGGTGGGTTTGAACTGCTGACCTTGTGGTTAGCAGTCCAATGTCTATCCTACAAAGCCATTTCTACTAAATGGGAAGAAGTCTGAGACACTTGAACTCATCAGCAAGCTGAAGGGCTGCCTCCTCTCAGAACAGCAGCTCTCAAATTTTTGGCACATTGTTTTCAACCCTAATTGAAACTAAGAAATGCAGGGAAGTGTGATGATGGAAATAACAAAATCAGGAGAGTGTGGAAATGAGCTGATTCCCCCCAATACACACACACACACACATACACACACACACACAATTTGTAAAAGCAGAATGGCTTGAGTTTGGGGTATGATTGCTGGGTTGAATGTGAACATCTTCTACCAATCTGTGTGTCCTGGAGTCCTGGTGTGGCACTGTGGGTTAATGTGCTGCACTGCAAAGTTGGGTTGAAGCTGCAAGATCTCTATGGGTTGGAAATGACTCTATGGCACTTAACAAAATAGCGACAGTCTGTGTCTTGGTATGGTGCCATAGGATAAGCTCTACACTGCAAGGTTAATTTGATCCATAAAGTCAGCAGTTCAAACTCACCAGCCACTCCTCAGAAACCCTATATAGGGCTGCTATGAGTTAGAATTGCACTTAACAACACAACAACACCTGTGACTCAAGGCATCTGGCAAGAACACTGCTTGAGAGCAAATGGTCCAGCAACAGTGGCATGAAAGCTAGAAGGCAGCGGTGGAGGCGGGGGCAGTGACGCATGGGCCCTGCCTCCTAACATTGCCATCTTGTGTGTGTCTATATATGAGTATTTAACATGATGTCTACTTTATAGAAGCATTCAATAAAGGTCATTGGTACAGTTATTAGCACTATCCTCTAACCCTGAGTAAATAGCATCACTGTGCCACTTCTGTCAAAAAGGGCAGGGCTCTATTGCTTAATGGTGACACAAATCATCGGCATGCAGGTAAACTTCTTGCTGCCATCAGAAACTTTTAAAAGGTCTCTGAAGGTAGTAAGATAGATTTTCTTTTCGTGCACTAGATTATAGTTCCCTTGAGAGATTTTTTTTTTTCTCTCTTGACTCTCATTTCATAGCACAATGCATAACATGTCATATGACCTCAATAAATGATGCTTTATGCTGTAGTAGTTAAGAACACAAACTTGGACCTGCCTGTTCAGGTATGTGTTCTGATTCTCTATTTAGTAGCTGTGTAATCTTTGGTAAATTACTTAAACTCTGTGCGCTTCAGAGCTTAATGTTAATTTTATGTGTCAATTTCCCTAGGCTATGATTCTCAGTGGTTTGGCCAGATACTGGATTGGTTGCTGTTTCATAATGTAATGTCATGTATTACATACATAATGCAATATTGTAATGATTAGCCAATCAGATGAAAGGGGAGTTTCTTTAGAAGTATGTCTAGTATCCACTATATAAATGGATGTTCTTTCAAAGATCAATTTCTCTCCACCCTGCACTCTTCTTGTCACTTCTTCCTAGGATGACAGCCTGCAGAAGTCTCGTTCTGCCACCTGACCTACAGATTTTGGATTTGGCAGCCCCTGTAATTCTGTGAGCCAGCACAGGTCTCCAGCACAGCCTTCTATTGCCTAATGTGTGATATGATATATTTAATTGTGGGATCTTGCATGTCCCAAATCCATACAGGGTTACTATGAGTCTAAAACAACTCAATAACTCGATAACAATAGTTATATATATAACTGTATATATATATATTGTTGTTAAGTGCCATCGAGTCAGTTCCAACTCATAGTGACCTGGTATAGCGTTTCCAAGGAGCAGCTGGTAGGTTTGAACTGCCAACCTTGTGGTTAGCAGTACAAATCCATACCTACTTGATGACACTTAACAACTATATACGTATATATGAAGTGCCATCAACTGGTTCTGATTCACTGTGACCCTGTATAGGGTTTATGAAGAGCAGCTGGTGGATTTGAACTGCTGACATTGTGGTTCAAAGTCAAGTGCTTATTCTGCAGTACCAAAATAGGAGTCCTGTTGTTGCTGCTGTTGCTCTTTACTGTCACTGAATCAGTTCTGACTCACAGCAACCCTGTATAAGGTTTCTGAGGAACAGCTGGTGGATTTGAACTGCAGATCTTATAGTTCAAACAGACCTTGTGGTCTAGTGCTGATCCTATAGTGCCATATCAGGACACCAAGAGTTTTAAATATATAGAAATATATGTAGAATCAGAACTGGACTGTGAACCCTAAGGTTGCCAGTTGAAACTCACCAGCTGCTTTTCAGAAACCCTATGCAGGGTTTTTATGAGTTGGAACCAACCTAAGGGCACTAAACAACAACAATTATATATGTATGTATGTATGTATGTATGTATGTATATATATATATATATATATATAGAGAGAGAGAGAGAGAGAGAGAAAGAGAGAGAGATCATATCATGCATCAAGGGATAGACGGCTAGACTGGAGACCTGTACTGGCTCACAGAATTGCAGGGACTGATGAATCCAAAACCTGCAGGTCAGGTGTTGTTATTGTTGTTAAGTGCTGTTGAGTTGGTTCCAACCCATAGCGACCCTGTATAGAGTTTCCCAGGAATGGTTCATGAATTTGAACCACCATCCTTGTGGTTCAAGCCAACATTGGAGTCCAGTGCATATGTATATATGTATATGTATATCTATCTATCTATCTATCTATCTATCTATCTATAGATAGATAGATAGATATACATATATACATATGCATTTATATAAATATACACACATATATACATACGTATACATATATATATAGTCCTGGTGTTGTGTGCTGTGGAATAATGCACTGGACTCCAATGTTCGTGTATATACGAACATGGTGGCTTGGTAGGATAAGCAGTAGAGTAGGAAACATAAGGTCAGTGGCTCAAGCCCAAATCTTTGTGCTCCTGCAAAGATTTACACTGTCAGAAACCCTATACAGGGTTGCTGTGAGTAGAAACTGACTCAATGGCACTCAACGACAACTATTAAGTGCTGTCCAGTCAGTTTCTACTCTTAGCGACCCTGTATGGGGTATCTGAGGAACGACTGGTGGGTTTGAACTGCTGACCAACCTTGGGATTAGCAGTCGAGTGCCTATCCTACAGCACCACACCAGGACTCCATGTGTCTCACCTGCATTGCTCTTCTAGAGAATCCAGGCTAAGGTGGATCCTTCCCTGTGAAACAGAGATGACAATAGTGTCTCTCCTGAGGTTGTTGTGAAGATTCAATGAATGAAGACATGTCAGTTACCCAGAATAGTGCCTACCACCTTGTGATGTGATGGTTTGAATTGTGTTCTCCAAAAATTTATATTAAAGTCTTATTAAACAACAGCACTGGGAGAAAGATGAGGCTTTCTGATCCTGTAAAGATTTACAGCCTCGGAAACCCTGTGCAGGGTCACTATGAGTCGGAACCGATTCCACAGCACTTGACAACAACCTGTGAATGTACTCTTGTTTGGAAACAGAGTCTTTAGAGATGTTATCAGTTCTCATAAGGTCAAACTGGAGAAGGGTGAACCCTAATCCAACATGACTGATGTTTTACAAAAGATCTGAAGAGGCACAGATGGACACACAGAGGGAAGACAGCACATGATGAAAGTGGCAGAGATGGAGTCATGCTACAGCTCCACGTGCAGGAATGCTTGGGGGCTGCCAGAAGCTGAGTGAGACAAGAGAAAATCTTCCCTTGGAACTTTCAGAGAAAACATGGCTCCACCAGAACCTGTAATTGGGCCTTCTAGTCTCCAAAGCTTATGAGACAATATGTTTCTGTTGTTTTAAGCTACCCACTTTATGGTAGTTTGTTACAAAGCCCAAAGAAACAGATACAGATGCTATGTGAGTTTGCTTTAATTGTGATGATGATAACGTTCCTTCCCCCTAGAAACACTAACCTTAGTTAGACATACCTCACAGCACAAGGACTCCTATCCTGTCACATCTCCTGGTACTTACTGGTACATTGAGAATCTCAGATGGTTGTCCTCTCTCTAACCAATAATGAACTGTGAAGAAAGTTAACTGGACCACTTTCTACCTGATTGTAGTTTTTGGCAACAAAAAATTGATGCCAAAGAAGCAGCCAGGTGCCTCTGACATTATTTTAAGTCAAATTCCAACCTTTGTTGTTGAGAAACATGATCTGAAAATTACTAGAACTAAGACATTCATGTTGTGCTTAAGAAAATAATGTTTTCTTAATTGTTGGATAATTTATATTTATTGGTGGCATTGCTTAAGGAGCCCTGGTAGCGTAATGGATTACAACCTGGGCTGCTAACCACAAGGTCAGCAGTTCGAATCTACCAGTCTCTCCATGGCAGAACGATGAGACTTTCTGCTCCCGTAAAGATTTACAACCTCAGAAACCCTATGCCAGGTTGCTATGAGTCAGACTCTACAGCCTATCACCACCACCATTGCCACCGGTGCCTAGTCGACCTAGCTGCCTGCTAGTTTGCTTTGGTCTCAAATGAGCTAATTCCAGAATAAATACGGAACAATGAAGCAATTATCTCTAGAAATCAATCAACAATGCTTTCAATTTACCTGGATTACTGGATTTGACAGAAGCGAAATCAGGTCATGAAACTGACACTATGAAAAAAAAAAAATCATTATCCTGATAAAAACAAGTAAGACTCAGCTAACAACTGAGCTGTAGAAAGAAAAACTTATGCCAAAACGTCATTTCCGTTATGAAATAAAAAACCCCAAGACACTACCATTGGCATAATTGTGAGTAGGAACGATTCTCTCTTGCAAATTGCTCTCGTTGCAACTGAAAGGTATGATCTCCACCTGTGCAGTGATTTTTTCACTCAGCGGTTTCCGTAAGGAGGGTGATAACTGCATCTGACGCCTCCTTAGTCAACAGCGCTAATGGAGATGACTGTTAACACCAAATGCAGTGCACCGTAGATTCATTAATCACGAGAACAGAACCATCAACTAATGTTCGGATAATAGAGACAGTGTGCTGTCCTAATTGCTGAAGCAACAGCAGCCCTCTCCTGCTAAAAGTGATCATTGTTTCTAATTTCAGCTAAAAAATTTCCTATACAACATGGCTGTTTTCTCCTCAATTCCCCTGGAATATATAATGAGAGTTTAAAGGGAAAGAGGGTCAAAGGCCAGAGACAAAAGACTAGGAACTGGTCCCCATACTGAGGTAAAGCAAGACCAGAAGGAGGGTGGATTCTGTAGTCCGGCTTGACTACAAGTTTCTTTTCCCACAAATTGAGCTGCCATGAGCAAATACATTTTTCCTTCTTTGCCTCAATTTCCTCAACAGCAAAAGGGAATAAAAAAAATCTATGACAGGGATGTTATAAAAATTTAATGCAATATGTAAGCATCCTGCACTTAGTATGCGTATGGTGATTCACAGATGCTATTATTAAAATTTGTGTTCTAAAATGTCCCATATGTAAGAGAATTAGAGTCAAGTTATCAAGTTAGAACAGCTCTTGGAGAGTGAAAAGAAGTCATCTGGAATTGGGAGACAGATATGACACTATTGTTGTTATCTGACATCAAATTGGTCCGCGACTCATGGTGATCCCATACACAGTGGGTCAAAACACTGTCCAGTTCTCCACCACCCACAGGATCTGATGCAGATCAGGATATTTTAGTCACAACACAACAGGATTTCAGTGGCTGATTTCACAAGTAGTTCACAGGGCCTTTCTTTCTAGTCTGTCTCAATATGGAGTCTGCTGAAACTGTTCGACTTCATAGCAACATTGAAGACTCCACTGACTCCACTGATGGGTGTCGTCTATGTGTAAGATGAACTGGCTGGGAATCAAACCCGAATCTCTCACCTGGAAGCCAAGAATTCTACCGCTGAATTGCCAAGGCTTGGAATTACAGAGGGTTGTATGATACCTAGATGAGAGAGTCCCAAAATTAGGAATGAGACCTTCACATGAAATTCAATCAGGTGAGTCCAGAAACCCCTTCTAGGTCTTCCCATCTGCACCCCACCCCATTCCCAATCAACACTAGAATCTTGGCCCCTATTACCCATACCATTGCAAGGAGAGGAACTAATACTGTGGTTTCCAAGGCTTTCAAGGTGGCCTGCTAAAGAGCTCTTACTGCAAACTTCCTGACAGCTCACAACATCACCCTTCACTTGCAAATCCTTCTTATAATCACTTTTAACATATAGAAATGCGAAGAGCCTAGAGTAAGCATGTGCCTAAAATGTGAGCATCTGAAACTTGTTCATATACTTGAGTGAGAAGGAGAGGCATCCTTTTTGTTTAACATAATTTATCCTATTTTTATTGTTGAGACTATACATAGCAGGACATACACCAATTCAGTGATTTTTACACACACAATTCAGTGATGTTGATAATAATCTTTCAGCTGTACAACCGGTCCCACTCGGCTTTTCCGAGTTGTTCCTCTCCCAATAGCATAAAATCATGCCCCCTAAGATTCTGGTAGTGTAGTGGTTACGAATTGGGCTGCAAACCTTAAGGTCAGCAATTCAAAACTACCAGCTGTTCCGCGGGAGAAAGATGAGGCTTTTTGCTCCTGTAAAGATTTACAGCCTCAGAAACCCTGTACAGGGTCACTATGAGTCAGAACCAACTCCACGACACATAACCACCACCACGAGGGTTCCTTATCTAACTTTTCCACTTGCCACTGTGTTGCTACTTTGATCCTATATACATAGTTCTTAAGTTCATATTGCTTGAGGCAGACATTTTTCACAATTAAGTTAAATTACTGTTTGGTTTTAAGTAGACTTCAGAGGATGTTTTTGGTTTTATGTTTAAAGATGATCTGAGAGCAATCATTTCAGATGTTCATCTGCCTGCATGACTCCAGAAAGTCTAGAATCCATGAGAATTTGGAAGTCTGTTCTACATTTTCTCCCTTTTGATCAAGATGCCCATTCAGAATCTTTTATGAAAACATTCCGTTTTTCTAATCGCAAAGCAAAGGAGGCATCACCGTTCATGAAGTAATTAGCCATACATTTCATATCCTTCTATTCTTGACAGGAGAGGGATTCTTCTTCCTTACTTTGTACATTTTTATTGCTCTAGGATGGCTTTCCACTCTCTAAATCTGAAGAATTAATAATTCATAAATAATATTTTTAAAAGACCTTGCATATATCCCGTTCAAAAACTAAATAAAAACTAACTAGAGGAGTTAAGTTACGAAGCAGAGAATAAATAAAAGTAGAAAATGCAAGAGACTCTAATGAAACAGGATCCCCACACACAACCTCCTTCAGATGAAGCAGACCTCTGCCCAACCCCTCCACCCCAGTAATACCCAGGAGGACTAGGGAAATACTTGGACAAAGAGGAAAGGGCAAAAGACTCATTTTTCTTGTACTTTCTCTTCTGGTTAAGCCCCAAGGGAAAGTGAGCGCCCAGGGAGAGGCAATGAATGATATTGTTAATAAAGAGACTTTATTTCACCTGTGCGAATTAGATTTAATAAAACTTCGACCAGAGAATGTCCTAGCAATGAGATTGATTCATATTCAGGAATCCCAGCCTTTCCCACTGTTTGTCGTCCCTAAGCAATGTCCAGGAATACCTGGAAGAAGGCAGCAAGACACCATCAGTTTGTTGTTGTTGTTGTTGTTCTTGTTGTGAGGGGCTGCTAGCTGGTTCTGACGCAACGTACAACAGAATGAGACGTTGTCTGGTCCTGTGCCATCCTCACAATCATTGTTATGTGTGAGTACCACGTTGTTGAATCCACTGTGAGAATTCATCTTATAGAGAGTCTTCCTATGTTTTGCTGACCATGTACTTTATTTACCAAGCACGCTCTCTTTTTCCAGGAACTGATCCTTTCTGATAATGTCCATTCTACATGAGACAAAGTCTTACCAACCTCATTTCTAAGGAACATTCTGACTACACTTATTCCAACACAGATTTGTTTCATCTTCTGGCAGTCTGTGGCATAGCCAATATATGTTATCAACATCATAATTAAATTGTATCCATTCTTCTTTGGTTTTCCTTACTCATTGTCCAGCTTTCACATGCATATGAGGCAAATGAAAATTGAAAAATCACATGGCTTGGGTTAGGCACGCCCATACCATAGTCCTCAAGATGACATTTTTTCCTTTTTAATATATCAAAGAGGGTTTTTTTTGCAGCAGATTAGCCTAATGTAATATGTCCTTTGATTTCTTGACTGTTGCATCCATGAGCATTGATGTAGATCCAAGTAAAATGAAATTATGGAGCTCCAATAAAGGAGCTCTGGTAGCGTAGTGGTTATGAATTGGGCTGTGAACTGCAAGGTCAGCAGTTCGAAACTATCAGCTGTTCCGCAGGAGAAAGATGAGGCTTTCTGTTCCTGTAAAGATTTACAGCCTTGAAAACCCTGTACAGGGTCACTATGGGTCGGAACTGACTCCACAGCACATAACCAACCAACCAATTGAATAAATATGGTGAAAGAACACAACGCAGATGCACCCCATTCCTAATCTTAAAAAGGTTACCAGTTTACTCAACATATTATTATGATAGAAATATGCTTATGCAAAAATAAATGTTCATCAAGAAATATGTGCTCAACACATCTATAAAGTCCTTACAGTCTCACTGCTTCTTTGATGCCTTCCTGGAAGATACCATTGATTCTCGTCTTTATCTCAACATCAAGGGAAATGGTTGGCACCAAATAACTGGTTTTTGTTAGTTGCCATCAAGTCAATCCTGACTCACAGCATTCCCGTATGTGCAGAGTAGAACTTTTAGAAGCTTTGGACTTTTAGAAGCTGAGTTGTCTGGTGGGTTTGAACTGCTAACCTTTTACCTTGCAGTCAAGTGCTTACCCATTTGCACCACCTAGTGACTCCTCAAATAGCTTAGTACTTCATAATAGTGTTTGTCTGCTTCAATGTAATGGTTAACAGCACAGAGTCTGGAGTCAAAGTCCCAAAGTTAATACCTTCTCTATCCCACAAACTAGCTGTGCAGCAAATCATTTAGCCCTTCTGTGCCTCTATTTTCTTATCTATAAAAAGGAATAAGCACAAGCCTATGCCATAACATTATTGTGAAATTTATATGAAATGATAAAAGGAAAATTCGGGTACATCATAAGTAAACAACAAAGCATTGTTGTTGTGTGCCATCGAGTCGGTTCCAACTCATAGCAACCTTACATAGGGTTTCTGAGGAGTGGCTGGTCAGTTTGAACCACCAACCTTGCAGTTCAAACTGACCTTAAGGTCGAGTACTTATCCTACAGCGCCACACCAGGACTCCACAAAAAGTGCCATCTATCATCATTGGTGCTGTTACATTCTTTGATATAGATGCTAAAAACTCCTTTTCCTTTTTTTGTGTGTCTCACATAACAGCTTGTTCTATAAACTATTAAATAGTTGTTGACTGACATGTATTCATACATTAAATATGAAATTATTGACTCACTATTGGTAGTTATTTTTCCAACAGAATATAAATTAGTATTGATTGTTCATATTCATGAATAAAATTCCTTGAACCAAAGCTATGCCTTTAGAGAGAGTTGGCTAAGGTTGAGATATTTTCTGTGGTATTTGTAATTATTGC
Source organism: Chrysochloris asiatica (assembly GCF_000296735.1). NCBI lineage: Eukaryota > Metazoa > Chordata > Mammalia > Afrosoricida > Chrysochloridae > Chrysochloris > Chrysochloris asiatica. The sequence continues at coordinate 2,553,874 of NW_006408700.1, forward strand.
TATGCTCCAAGGTCAAAGGACTCAAAGGATCTTCCCTTCACTGTTAGTCTAACCAATCTATAGGCAGGATTTCTGGTATGGCACTGTAGGATAAGTGCAGGAAAGCAAGGTCATTTTGAACCACAAGGTTGATGGTTCAAATTTACCAATCACTCCTTGGAAACCCTATAACAGGTCACTATGAGTTGGAAAAAGGTCTTGTGCAGCAGATTTGCCTAATGCGATACGTCATTTGATCTTTTGACTACTGCTTCCGTGAGTATTGATAGTTGATCCAAGAAGAATGAAGTTCATGAGATCGCTATGGGTCAGTACCAACTTGATGGCACCTAACAACAACAACACAATGAGTTGGAACCAACTCAACAGCATTTAACAATGACAACCAATCTGTAGAACCAACCACAAATTACAAAACCAAATATATGTTTGGAACACCACCATCTAGAGGATAATTCAAAGGAAGTTATACAGATAGTCAACTCCATAATCTCAGAAACTGACATGTCTCTAAGACAGACATCACTGAAAAAAATTGAGTGGTAAAGGAAATATAAAGTACTATTGAAAAACTGGCCCAGGTGAGGTTGGAGATACCTCTTAGATTTAATGTAAGAATATCTAAGTACGATGGCGGTACTACAATGGTTAAAGGTTCATCTGGTAACCAAAAGGTTGATGATTCAAATCCACCAGTTTCTCTATGGAGAAAAGACCTGGGCATCTGCTCCCATAAAGATTACAACCTTTGAAAAATGCCTTTGTAGATGACGGTCACTATGAGTCGGTACCGACTTGATGGCACCTAAAAACAACAACACATGACATCAATGAGTTTTAGCATCTATACTAAAGAAAGTAACAGTGACAACAATAATAGCTAATGCTTTCTATGCAGTGATTTAGAATACAATGGGGTCATTCTACTTTGCCCTGTGAGACCATTCTGAGTCAGAATCAATTTCATTGTACACAACAACATACCTGAGGTTGCTGTTAGTTTCTAGTTTAGATAGCGTAAGATACAGGGCATTTGCCAACTCTCCTTTTAAAAACAAAAACAAAAAAATTTAAGTAACTCTTTACCCCCAAAATTCTATAACAAAATATTAGCATCCATTTTCAAATAGAAAAAGTTAGTTCTGAAGTGTACAGCATTTTCACAAGCATTTCCTCAAATGGAACTTTTCAAACCTTGAGTTGATGTTGGCTTCTCAAACCGCCTTCTATGGGAGTGAGAGCAGATTCACTCAAGGATTTATTTCTCCAACAGCTTGAGTGACTATTTCCCTTAGAGATTTTATTCAGAGCCCATACCCTAAAGCTACGTAATTCCATTAAATCTATGCACAGCTGGACAATCTTTCTTGGCCCACATCACAGTGATCCCCAGGGAATTTATGTAAATCTATGGAAATTCATTATAAAAGCTATAATCTGAAAGGAAGGATGCATCCTCATTAAATAAACGATTATATCTACAAACAAGCTAAAAGCAACATGCTGGAGAACTAAATTAAACTTTCCATCAGGAAAACTGAACCATTCACTTTCATATTTAGACTTTACCTAAATGTCACAAGGTTTATAAGGAAAAGATCTTGATGAAGCGTTTTATGCTAAAATTAATATTATCAAGTTTAAGTTGAAATTGATATCAAGGAAAGTATAAGAGAGTCACTATCGCAGGTTGTGGGTTTCCACCCAAATAAACCAAACCAGTTGTTTTCAAGTCAATTCCAAATCATAGCAGCCCCATAAACATCAAAGTTGTACTGAACTTCGTAGAGATTTCAATTACTATGATCTTTCAGAACTAGATTTTCAGGTCTTTTTAAAGTACCTCTGGGTGGACTTAAACCACACAACTTTTTGTTAATAGTCAAGCACTTAACTGTTTAAGACACCCAGGAACTCCCTGTTTCTAGTTGTTTATGTTAAATGCCAACAAGTTGGTTCCAACTCATGGTGACCCCATATAGGATTTCCAAGGAGTATCTGGTGGGTTTGAACTTGCAACCTTGAGGTTAGCAGTTCAGTGCTATAAGTATATAGCACCACACCAGGGTTTCACTTTAGCATCATATGGAAGTGGTGGCAGCCTTCTTATTTATAGACTTTCAGGAGAAACTTGTCCAGTAATGGGAAAAGGAAATTCCTTTCCAACCCAGTCTTTAGGCCAGAGGTATGATCATTACAGGACAGAGTATTGTGTACTGAACAAAGGATAAACTTTAGTTTATATTTACTTGGATTCCAATCCCAGTTTCTTCACTTACTAGTTTAATAAATCACCTAGATTTCAGAGCCTCTGTTCTATGTCCATAAACTTCATATAATAACAATTATTCACTGTGTTTACCTAACCAGAACTAAATGTGAGCTAGAACAAGTTAACTAAAAGGAAAGGTATTCCTCTTGGATCTTCAAAATACTGTGGCGTCTTCCAGTCTTAGTAGATCTTACCTTCCCTAATGCTGGGAAAGTGTTGTTGTTAAGTGCTGTCAAGTCAGTTCCAACTCATAATGACCCTGTATAGGTTTCTGAAGAGTAGACGGTGAGCTTGAACCAACAACCTGAGATTCAAGCCAACACATTAACCCACAGTGCCACACCAGGAATGCTCAGAAAGTAAAACAAGGGAAATCCATCATGATCTTAGCTTCAATATTACCACATCTCTTTCTTCCAACACTTTACTCTGTGGCATGGACCTCACACATCTCCAAACTCTACAAATTACATCTCAATTCTGAAGTCAGAACTAAAGGTGAAAGTATCGTGTGGTCAAATTTACCCTTAGTGAGGTATAGCTCTAGAACTATTTCTCAGTCCATCCAGCATAGGCAATTTTCCATCCAGTGATGGACCTCTTAAGAACAAGCTTGCCCCAGTGAACCAACTGGCTTGAACTTAGCATGTTGTCTCAAAATTATATATATATATGAATTGAATGTGAATCTGGTACCATATATATCAGATTCACATTCAGTTCAACAAGATGCTTATAATGCATACAAGGGAACTGAGATCAACTGAAGAAAGAATAAAATATACACACTGAGTAGAATAATAGCTAGAGTACTGTGTTTGTTTTATCTCTCTGTACAGCTACTTATTTATTTATCTAGGTAATGTAATGGCTTTTGTCAATGTTAAATATGCTTAAATTAAAGCAAGTATGGTGCTACCCTAGTGCTTGTTTTGTTGTGCTACTGATTCCCTATAGCATCCAGAGATGCTACAGGAAATGATGAACCTCACTGGTGAGGCCATATTTCTCCAGTTATCAAGGAATAAAAAATCCAAGGCACATTCTCTATTTTAAGGACATTCATATAAAGCTTTAAGAAAAGGACACAACTAAGCCACCATTATGGTTTCTGTAGCCCAACAGTTGATTCTCTCCTTGTCTTTGTCAGTCTTGTTCTTTTTCTTTGTCTGTTGAATGTCTGGGTACTACCTGTTCCCTTATCTAACACCTCCTCAAACTTATTTTACTTCTTTCAGAAAAAGGATGTAGGCCAAGAAAATATGCCTTAGCTTAATCAACAGATTTTGATCCAGATTTCTATTTAAAATTTGAAATGTCTAATCTCTCTAATCAAGCTTAAGACTTGATTTATGTTTTCCTGCTGTTCCCATTTCATTTTTTCACCTCTACACCTAATCTCTCCTTTACTCTTTATATGGTAGAAGAAACAAGATTTGAAATGAGTGGCACTAAATTATGAGTAACATGTAATTTTTAAATATTAACTCCGTCTTAAGAAAATGTGTACATTATTCTGGCAGATAATGTCTTAAATTGACCTACATGCATTGTACTATAATATGAACATTGTTGATCATTTTCTAAAGCAAAATAAGTCGCTTTAAAATTTTTAATTTCTATTTTAAATATAAAGTATCTCAAATGTAAGTTATCATTGTGATGGTTAATTTTATTTGTCAACTTGGTTAAGCTCTGATTCTCAGTGGTATGGCTACACACTGGACTGATTGTGGTTCTCTGTGTAATGTAATCTAATCACCCTTCATAATGTAAACTGATGTGATAAACCAATCCATTGAAAGGACAGTTTCCTTAGGGATTTGATCTGTCTCCAGAATGTAATTGTAAGTTCTGGGAGAGCTCACTCTCTTGACTCTGCCCTCTTCTCATCCACTGAACTTTATTTATTGGGACCTAAACCTCAGAAGATTCTGGTTTACAATCTGATCTATAGATTTTAGGTTCACCAGTTCCCTCAATACCATGAGCCAGAAAAGGTCTCCAGCCTGTCACCTGACCTCAGATTTGGGACTTGCCAGTCCTCACAATTGCATAACCCATTTCCTTGAAGTAAATCTCTCTATATATGTATACTTATATCCATCTCACTGATTTTGCTCTAGAGAATCCAACTAAGAGAATAAGGTTATTAAAATCAAGGTCTAAAGTTGCTCTGAAGGTTTATTTTAAATGTTTCAGAAAGAAATAGCTCTTAAGTTTTTATTGAAATTTTAGCTTTAATCATTAAGGTCACATTTAATCTTCCAAAAGGATCCTTCTTCTCTTTCAAACACAATTAATTTCCATCTCTTGTGTTCCTGTTGCATATGTTTGTACACTTAACATGTGATATCTTGTATTATAAATGTATGCACACATTCCCCCGACTAGATGGTAAGGCTTCTTGATTAGTTTTAGATCCCTGGTGGGAATACAAATTCAGTTCTTCACAGATAGTTATTGTATTTAACTTTTGTGGAGTTAGTTCTGACTCATGGAAACCCTGTATAGGCTTTCTGAGACTGTAAATCTTTACAGGAGCAGAAAGCTTCATCTTTCTCCCTCAAGTAGCTAGTGGGCTTGAACCATCTAGTGCTTATCCTACAGAGCCACCATGTTCCTGAACAGATAGTAGGGCTTTGAGAAATATCTGTTGATGTTTATTTCTATTGTTCTGTTTAAAATATTGGAGCTGATGATATCCCCCTGCATCTTCTACCCCATCCAATCCCTTTTGGCCTGAACAAGCTAAGGTCATCACTGCTCCTTGTATCTAATATCTCTTATGCACCACCACACAACCTCTCAGCCTCATGTGACTTTTGTTTCAGCTGCTGATGCAGTAACCAGCTCTGCATGGGTTGACTAATTTCACTTTATAGAGTCTTACTTTAAAGTCATACTACATGCCCTTCATCTCTTACCCCAGGACCACTTCCCTGTTGTCACTGAGATGTGAATGATCTTCCTGGCAAACTACAAATATACAGTCAATAATTTTAGGGCTGTTAAACACCAGTAGTAGCAAATCTTTAACTAATGCTAACCGAAAATGTGGATAAATACTTGCTCCCTCTCTCCTCGGTCCTCGGTAGTCTAAGGGCCTGAGTTGCAATTGATGTGTGTTTTCATAGGACAATAGTACAAGACAAAGCAGCCTAATAAAAGCCGACTAGCTCACACACACATCCTTCAATTGCCTCCCCACCTCAGCTTCTTCTTCCCTTAATAAAATTAACACATGAATCCTTATATTAGGTTCTGTTTTCTAAGGTATTCAGGCAAAGATACCTGCCCAAACCACTGCCCCTGGTTAGAGACCTGGCTAATTCCCCCCACTTTTCAGAGCTGACTGGAGAAGTATGAATACCTAATAAAAGTTGCCAACTAAGTCAACAGCAAGACTCTAGGCCTGGTTTGAAAAGATGAGCTGAGCAAATTCAATTTCTCTCTAGGCAACTGGGAAATTGAAAAATGAGAGGAAAAGCTAGTTAGCAGCAGATTAGACTGTAAGAATGGAAATCAGCAATTTCTCATGCAGGATGGTCTCATTGCTCATCCTCAGTCAGGACGGGCCAAGAAGTGAAAAGTGTTCATTCTTTGATGCTCATTGTAACCCTAGCACCTGATATAGTTCCTGCCATAGAAACACAAGATGTCTTAATCTGTTCTTGCTGACTGAAAAATAAATGGCATTTTTCTTCTACTTTCCTCCTTGATTTGAACTTTCATTACCCATGATACATATAAATACCACTTACATTTTCTGCCTGTAGGGTTTCTTGGGAGGCTTTTTGCCCCCTAGTACATGCTAGCGTCAGGGCATGTACTTGTGGAAACGCATAAGACAAGGAATTTCGTCAGCACCATATCACTGCACTGAGAGATTACTGTATGGTACATCCTGGTGAAATGGTTGTGCAAAACTTTGTCTCTTTGGGTTTCTGTACAGTGATATAAAGCATGTATAGATAGGTACTGTTTCCTGTGCTTTGGGGGGCGTTACTGTTTTCAAGACTAGGTAATATTCAAGTGAATATATTATTTTCAGGCACAATGGAATGTAAACATGCATCTTGGACTTACTTCATGACCCCAGGTACTGATAAGTACCACTTCCTCCTTAATAATCTTTTGCTCAAGAACAGTTGCAGAATACAATGCAATTATGGGAGAAGTGAATCGCATTGACCAGAGGCATGGAACGTACACAATTAAAAGGCATTCTGCCAAAGGTGACATTTTATCGCTGTATTTCCTTATTGACCTTGGTATTGAAAACAGTTTTACAATGGGAGCAGCTGTGTCCAACTGTTCTTCAGGGTCTCTCTCATTAGACAGTTTACTGTGGGCTGGAAATTAAAAAAAAAAAAAAAAAATTTTTTTTTTTAAAGAAAAAAAAAAAAAAAAAAAAAATTTTTTTTTGAAGAGGAATACACTTTTTTCTGATAAAGGAAAAGCCAAATGACATCTGGATCCAACAGGTTGAAAAGTGTTTCCCTATCAAGGGATCCAGAAGAGGATGCAACACTAAGAAGCTGGCTCTAATAATAATTCTGTTTCCCTAATGCGGGGCATCTTTATGTACTACATCATGTTTTTAAAAGTTTCACTCAAAAGGAAATGACTAAGATACAACAATATTTTGTCATGCCTCATCCCATCTGTCCTACCATCAGAGTCAATTGGGATATATTATCCCATATAATATTTATCAAAACCCATCATACCTAACACAAATTTTTAAACACTCAATGATTCAACAGTCATTCCATTAGGAAAATACAACAACAAACTATTCCAACAAAATCTCACAATCAAAAAAATAATTAAATAAAGACAGTGTTAACATCTCCGTGCCCAATCCTGGAGTCCAAACAATTGAGCTCTTAGCTACTAACCAAAAAGTTGGCAGTTCCAATTTATACACGGTCACGTCAGATAAAAAGCCTTATCAATCTACTTCCATAAAGACGATTGCTGTTGTTAAGTGCCTTTGAGGCCGTTCCGACTCATAACAACCCTTAATAGGGTTTTCAAGGAATGGTTGGTGGGTTTCAATCACCTACCTTATAGTTCAAACCAACTCTGGGGTCCAGTGCTTATCCTACAGCACCACACCAGGATGCTAAAAAGACAACAGCTATTGTAAACTCTGTACACAGTGAAAACTCTAGAGCGGTTCTACTCCAGTATACATCGGGTTGCCATTAGCCACAGCAAATGGTTAGTTCCCAATCCTTCCCTTGCAGCCTCTAGAACTTCCTTACCCCCATCCTTCTATTCCATATCATTCAGTTAACAATAAACCATGCTGGAAACCTTACCACTATTTCTCTCAGCTACTTCATCTTCAGAACCACTCAGACATCCTTATCTCTAATCATTATTATTCCTGTTTTAGATCACATTGCCTGCATTCCTTTCTAGTCTATGATTAATGATTAATGAGCTTGGCTACCTACTGAAAAATTGGTGGTTCAAGTTTACCCAGAGGTTCCTTATAAGAAAGGCCTGGTTGATCTATCTTTGACATTTCAGCAATTGAAAATAGTATGGAGCACGGTTCTGCTCTGACACACGTGGGGCCACTACAAGTCATGACTTATGGCATCACATCTGGCTGTTAGTCCCCTGACTTCTGGACATGCTTGTTTCCCTCAGTAACCCCCTTTGATTATGATTCCTCACTCCCTGTGGTCTTCCGTGCCTCATGCCTTCTATCCAGCCATCCCAATCCTTTCATAATACACATATACAAAAGTACATGCATAAATGTACTAATTCCAACAGTAGCAGATCACACTGTCTTCCCAATTCCTGTTGAAAAATATATCTAACTTCAAAAGGACCTTTCAAACAGTTAAAGTTATAGCACTTTCTCTTTTTTTATACCATGTTAACAATTTCTTCTTTTATTACTCACACCTGTAAATGACAGGATCTCAATCCTTTCCCCTTTTATGCTGATTCTTCTATAGTTCTCAAATGAAGCCTCAGAAACCCTGTGCAGGGTCGCTATGAGTCAGAACCAACTCCATGGCATATAACAACAACAACAAATGAAGAATTGTATCACATTTCATTCTTTCCTTTGTCTATGACTCCACTGTCAGTTCATGGATATTGTGCACTACCACCTAATTAGTCTCATTTGTTTTATAGCCCTGCTTCCACACAAGAATACTATGTATGTCTGTTGTTAAGTGCCATCGAGTCGGTTCCGACCCATAGCAACCCTGTACAGGGTTTCCGAGGGTGTAAATCTTTACGGGAGTAGAAAGCCTCATCTTTCTCCCGCTGAGCGGCTGGTAGTTTCGAACCGCTGACCTTAAGGCTCGCAGCCCGATTCGTAACCACTACGCTACCAGAGCTCCCATGAGGCCTATGAGGAACGAGTTGAATAATTTCTTTTATTAATTCCATATAGATACAGACATACACATGTATGTCTGTATCTATATGGAATTAATAAAAGAAATTATTCAACTCGTTCCTCATAGGACTCATGGCCCTCAGGAAATTTAGGGAATTGATTTTACTTTGGGGATAAATGTAACATTAAGTGTCTCTCCCTTCCCATCAAGCCAGTGATATCAAATACAGCTTCATCTTTTACGAATTTTTTTCACTAGAAAGTCACTCAAGCCTTCTTTCTTAAACACAACTTAACAACTTCCAGATTGAATGCACACTACTTGAGGTTTTATCAATTCATTCCTGAAACTATTGAGATGGCCACAGAAAAAAATGTTTTAACTATATTAATCGTATCTATGGTGGTTCTTGTGGAACACTTCTCTTGAAAGGAAATAAAGTTTGCTAAATAAGATTAGGAAAAATATTGACCCCAATTCAAACCAAGAAAAAAGGGAAGGAGACAAAAATGAACAATCAGAAAGCACCAATCCAGATGACAAAAACAAGTGAAAATGTGTCACTGCTCCCATAGTCTCCTGTGTCATTAATAACAATAGTCATGTACTAGACCAAACTTTCTGGATTAAAAAGTAGAAACATTACAACTGGGTAAATATTTCAATTCTACCATAGCAGACAAAACAAAAATGTGAAGAAATAAAATGAAAACTATACAATGCAAATTATTACAAATAGAAAGCTGAGGGTGCTATAGTAAGATAATTTTTAAAGTTTGTATGGTAAAACTATTAAGAAGAGTGGATACTATTTGAGGATTAAAATTATAAAAC